>NC_090928.1:471009815-471326225 GCF_040938575.1 Ambystoma mexicanum | reverse complement strand
ACAGGAGATGTTATCATTGAGGCAGACAATCGCAGAGGAACTCTGTGCAACCCATGAGGTTGTGCATAGTGTCCTCCAAGCCCTCAGTCTGCTGGTGCATTCATCAAAGTCAGGCATGGCGGTTGCCACTGAGGACCAGGCCAGGGCACTGTGTTGTGAGCCTCCAGCACCACTTCCACCTTCTGATTCAATGCAGGATGGTGGTGTCAGCAGAAAAATGCCTCCTGGTCAACCAGAGCGGTGCGGTCAGTTAGCCCATGGAGGGGAATTACTTTTTTTATTTGTTTGATGTCCACCCATGTGAAGGTTGACATGCACCCTGCCCATCCCCCCTCCTCGACCCCCCCCGGTCCATGACCGGTCTATGATGGACATGTTTGATTTTCTTTTTAATTTGTTGGTACTACAGTTGACCACAGGCCCGGATGTTGGCATTTTATTTTCGATTCACCCTTTCCAGCCATTATTTTTATTATTTGAATTAGTTTTTCCTTGAGTTGTGCAGTTAACCTCTCAAGGCCATGACGTTTGCAGTGGTGGACATGCAGGCATGTATAGTGAGGTCAGCTTGTAATCTTCTTCCATGTTGTTTCAGTAATCCGTAATCTGGCAGTGACTGCTGTCACTTTGACGTCCATGCTCCAATGCCCTTCACCGAGCACTGTCCCTCCTTTCACCAATTTGTAGACAGAGTTCCTGGTGAAGGTGATGTGGGATTCACTCCATGCCGGTTCAGTCAGTGGGTGTTAGGAAAGATTTCATATGTGTATGTAATTTTCCCTCCATGTGTCAACCCCCAAACATTTTCCTGCTGTTTAGACACCAATGACTGCCTTTGCCAGAGAAGCACAGCCTTCAGCTCTACTCCTCTGGGCGTTCGCTCACTTTTTATGAGGAAACTGACGTGCCCTTAATACAGTCGGTACTGGGAGACTTTGTTTCCCTTAGTCCTTTTCCTCATGTTGCAACTTTTGTGCAACATGTAACAAGTGTGCAATGTATCTTACTATACAGCACACTTGGGTCTATAGTCATTTCCAAAGGCCCTAGATACTCTCACAGGACTTTTTATGAAATGTGCAGATGTGTCATGGACAGGAGTGGTGGCAGCTATCGTTTTGCATTATTTTTAACCCTTTCCTGCCATGCTAACCGTGTTAACCACGCTTGGCACAAATAGGTGGCCTGGCTCCAAATGGCCATGCCACGAGGTTCTTTGTCCTGTGCTTTGTCCATCTTGCCCCTTCATCTTCCCCAGGTTGAGTCGACCCAGGCCAGTCCTTATTTGGTCATGCATTTTCCCACGAATCCCAATGCTTTCACGGGCTTCTGCATACCTTGTGTGTGTGCCTCCAGGATGTGGGCTGGTATGTCTGGTCCCAATACACATCCTGTTTGCCAGAGAGTCTAGAGTGTCCTGAATGCCTGAGACAACCATGGCCTGTGATTGGTCCACATATGGAGTGAGTGTTTGTGAGCAGATCTCCCATTGGGTCCTCTCTGTTTTGGCGCGAAGGCAACTTTGGATAAGAGGAGGCTGGAAACACCACTACCATGTCAATCTCCTGAGTTTTCACTGAACAAAGGATAGGATCCAAGTATCCTGCAACTACGAAGCTGAGTCGAGGAACCGCTGGTGACCCGCTGGAAGGTTTGGGCCCTGAGCCCACTGTCGTCCCGTGGGACCCCTCTGCATCTGGTCGTCCTAGAAGGTCTGCGAAGACGCTTCGACCCATTGGAATAGTGGGACCAACTATTCTCGACACCTTCACCAAAACCTGCAAGGAAACTTTCTCGGAAGTGTGCCTGGGCCAACCAGTGGGCTGACCAGCTTACGCAGGACCTTTGCTCTGTCTCTGCCGTCGTTTCGAGGTGGCCCTCAAAACTTGGTAGACTGCTAGCTCTGTGTCCACAGCACCGTCACACCAAAATTTCATACACTTGGCATTCCCAGGTCAGAAGTGAGATGAGTGCGTCCAGACCGGAGTAAACGTGTTTACCCTGTTGCCCTGCTGCGGCAACATCCTTTACAAGTCCGCTGCATTTGTGACCCTCTTGCCCCTGAAGCCTGCTGCAGTGAAACTGGGGTGATTCATCCCCCTGGACTGGAGAAATCACCACTGTACCATTTGGGAATCCTCACTGGATCTCAGGAACTAAAAGGTGCCGAGACGTCCTTTTTGTCGCTGTCGAACCTGCAACCAAATTGGACTAACCTGCCGAAGTTTGGGTCTCCTTGCCTCAGGGACCAGTGAGTAATCATTACCCCAACTGGTGGCCCCTAGCACCAGAGCCCACCTTTATAGACAAGTTGCCCCTGAGGGCCCCTCTCCTGTCCACTGCTATTGCGAAATAGTGACTCCATCCAAACTCTCAAACTGCCTCTGCCTTCAAGTGGAATAGTGGGAACTTATTCCTCATCACCTTATCCACCTTCCGGAGCTGCTAGAGTCCCCTAAAGAGACCCTGCTTTGTCCATTGGAACACCCGCGTGCCTTGGCACACATGTACTATTGAGCACAAGGCTCCACTCTTCTCAGGGCTTGGACTGCCTCTTAGGTGAATAACTGATGTTGAATTGGGTCTAAAGATTAACTGCACTGCCCTCACTGCTCCTGAGACTTAGTCTTGACCGCCTACCATAGCTACCCTGATTGGTCTGGCTTGTCCAGAGGTTACCCTGTTCCAAGAACTAGGTTGGCCTTCTGAACCTCTGCCCCTCCTGGACAGAGTTCAGAAATCCTTCTTAACAGTGGGTAAGCATGAGCACTGTCTTTCATGTTGAGCCTGCATCATTGGTCACCATGTTTGTTGCATGTGAAACTTTACTTATATGTGCTTTGCATGCTACCATGCCGGGATGGTTATTTTAGTTGTACTCATGTCACTGTGTTAACTTTATATGTGCTTTGCATGCTACCATGCCGGGATGGTTATTTTAGTTGTACTCATGTCAGGGTGTTAACTCCCTTGGTTAATTCATCTATGGCCGCACCTACTTTTTGGTAGTGCATGCCATTGGCCATCTCCAATCCAGGCAGTGTTTACTTCTTGATGTTTTCTTTTTAATTGTGGCCTTCTCTCTCAATGTCTCTGTTGTGGTATGCTGCACTAATGTGCAGATCACATTCTATGTCCTGTCACCCTCTTGCACCCTGTGGTGCTTCTGCAGTGGGAGTGCTCTGCAAATTTTCAGGATCAATTCTTGCGTTGTCATGGATGTGCATGTTCTTTCTGTTGTTACTGTGCATGTCATTGCATTTAGGGGATGTGTTTTGCGATGGGTTGCTTCGTATGCACGGCAGGTGGGTATCATGTGTAGGAAAGTGAAGGGCATTTGCATTTTGTGGTGTTTGGCTGGGAGTCTTGCACTGTGTGTGATCACTTGGGATTGACTTGTCTTGTGGGGCACCAGTACTACTTCCTGGGTGCATGTTTTACAGGGTGTGGTTCTGGTGATAGGTCTGGCCACGGTGTTGTTTGTATGAATGGGTGGGGCCACTGGTTTCATATTCTAAATTGTGGGAGTACCAACTGTGTGGGCCTTTCTTGGGTGTTTGGGAGCGGGTGGCAAGGCTGGCTGTTTGTGACCTCTGACAGGTGTTGATGGTTGTGCTGGTATGTGTCTCGTTGCACTTTGACCATGTGTACTGACTGAGTGACACTTCACATCCCTTGCAATGTTTGTGGGGTAATAGTCTGACAGCACATTTGGCCTCTCTTGCTTCATCAAGTATGGTGTGCAGCCCCAGTTACAAGCCACAACCATGGGAACCTTGATACATATTTTTGGCATGCTATGTTGTACCAACACATTATGTTTAGCTGTGTTGGTGTTTTCACATGCATGTCCCATGCATGCTGCACCATGGCGTTTGCAGCTTCAAGTTGACTGCAGCTGGGTGCATGGTACTGCTGCATTCAATTGAATGCAGAATTGGACCACTTGTATGCTGTCACAATAAAGGCTGCATTGACCTTGCACTTTTAGTTTGCATCCTACATTTAGCATGCATTTATCCTTGCTTGCAGTATCACATTGCTTTGTCTTGTCTGCTTATGTTTTCCATGGCAGTTGCCTCAGTGTTGAGCCTTCCAGTCTGACATCGGCCTCTGTGAATTGATGTATCAGGCATGACCCTGCGTGTAGTGCAAGAGTTGAGTATCTGTGTACTTGCATACTTGTGCTTTGCATCACAGCTGAACTCTTCAAAATCTGCAGGGAACTTGCCAACCCATCCGCAGTATCTTCTGCCCCGACTCCTTCGCAAGACCTTTGTAATGCACTTGCCTCTCACTTCTTTTCCAAACCCCAGGACATACTGAACAGCCTTGTCACACACTCTTCCAACCCAACCCTCTCCCCTCTTCAGCCTACCACTCATCCTCCTCCTTTCTCTGTCTCCCTTGAAGAAGTCACCAAAGTTGTCAACTGCATGAAGTTCTCTTCCAAACAGGTTGCCCCATGCTCCTCCAGAACCATCAAGGACAACATCTCTTCTCTCGCCCCTGCTCTTGGTGATCTCTACACCACGCCTTTGCATCCTCCCTCAAGCACTCCCTTGTGCGCCCATCCTTAAAAAACATCTGCAGAGCCTTCCTGCCCAGCCAACTACCACCCCATTTCCATCACCCCCTTCCTGGGGAAACTGCTTGAGGAGTTGGCCCTCCCCCAACTCAACACCCATACCAAACTTGTTGGCATTCTGCATGACCACCAGTCTGGATTCCTACCTTCCAGAGGCACAGACACTACTTTCCTAAACACCAGTGAAGAACTACTTGCATCCCTCGATTGCAACTCCCCTGCTGACCTCATCCTCCTTGATCTCTCTTCTGCATTTGACACAGTGAACCATGGGCCCAGCTTCGTAATGAGGCCCATTGTCTACCTTCCCCTTTCCCCACCCTGTTGCCCTGTGGTTGCTTTGAGTCAGTATTGCTATTCGTATAAGCGCCTGACAAGTGACCAATAAATAAATAAATAAATACATGGGCTCCCATGACTGTGTTCGGTACACTGTCCCAATACTATGCAGGTGATGGCATGCCTTGCTCCCTGCTTTTTTGTGGGCTCAATTATCTGCATATGTGATGTCTTCACATTTTCATGCAGCATGTTGACTGATGCGTGCGCTGTGTATGTGCCATCATCTTGTGAATGGGAATATGTGAAATACACATGTGCTGCATGTCATTGGGGGGTACAGGCAGTGTGGGGGTTGTTGTTTGTCAGTGTGTCTGTTTTGTTTGTTTGATTTGCATGCACTGTGCAGCTGTTGCTGCATGTGTGGTGGGACACATTTTGATGGTTGTCTTGTGAGTTGCTTTTTGCATGTGTTGTATGCCACTGAGTGGGCCCCGTGGGTCTTGAGCTTTTGGGTGCATGGATGTGTTAGCTGCACTCTGTTTCATTTTGTTCATTGCCTGCAGATCCTTTCATCAGGGAATGATGGCTATATGGAATTTAATTTGATTGTCGACTGCATGCCAAGGGGACAGGGCACATGTGCATTTATCTTGATCGTTAGGGAATTTTTTATTTATTTATTTATACACATTTATTTGAGCACACAGCATCCTGTGGGCATCGTGACGCTTGTTACATTGGTGCTCATAGCTTAGTTACATACGTAAATAGGGACAGCAGCCCTAGGGCATCGTGGTGCTTCTTAAAGTGGTTGAAGATAGCTTTGTTGCATACAACATACAGACAAGCATACTAGGAGTGGATAGTATGCATATTAGTAGAGAGTGCAATATGTGGGTGTGTGAGTGTGGACAATGAATTGAAGAGAGCAGTTTGAGATTTTTGCGAAAGGCATGGAGAGATGTTTCAGCTCTGAGAGTAGCAGGGAGCGCGTTCCATAGCTTGGGGGCAAGATATGGGAATCCAATTATTCCTGCCTTGGTCCTCGTGATGCGTGGTACAGTGAGCTGGTTAGTGTAGCAAAGTCTAGTAGCCTTGTTGATTGCGCTCTGGGTAGTATGTCTGATAGGTATGCGGGTGCTGAGAGGTTGATGCATTTGTGTGTGGTGAGAATTTTGAAAGTGATGCGGTCTTTGACTGGGAGCCAATGAGCGGTCTTTCTTGATTGTGTGATGTGGTCTCTTTTGGGTATACTAAGAGCTGCTCTGAGAGAGTTATTTTGGGTAGTTTGGAGTCTAGCTAGGAATGCATTGCAGTAGTCCAACAGTAGCTCTGGCAATGGAGAGGCAGTTGTCATTTGTTAGAACGGCTATATAGCATTGATAAGTTTCATGCTCAGGGCAGAGGCCGAGACAATGGCACTGACTTGTTTGTCCATGGATAACTTGGCATCAATGTGGACTCTGAGAGTTTTAACAGAGGATAATACTGGGATGTCACAGTTGTCGATACGGAAGTTAAGGTATGGCAAGTCAAGATTGGCTAGTGTGGATTTTTGCCCAAGAATGAGGATTTCAATCATGTTCTCATTGAGGCAGAGGCCGTTAGTGGCCATCCATATTTGTATGGTTAAGTAGATTTGCTGTAGGGTTGTGGCGTCTTGGTGATAGATCCCAGTAAGGAGAAGGAGCACTTGGGTGTCATCAGCATAGTTTGTATATGTGATCCCAAGTGCATCCAGTTTATCAAAGAGTGGCTTGGTTAAAAGATTATAAAGAGTGGGGGAAGTACAGGATCCCTGGGGGACACCACAGTGAATGATAGTGGGCTCTGCATTAGCTATGTTGGAGAACACTTTCATAGCTCTGCCTTCTAGGAAGGAAGTGATCCAGGTCGCTGCGTGATTGGAGAAGTGCGCAGCATGCATGAGATGATTGGTGAGGGTGTTATGGTCAACCAAATCAAACACTGCTGAGAGGTCTAAGAGGAGGAGGAGGGCAGGCTTGCCCTTGTCGAGGATATTAGTGATTTGTTTTTTTAAGTCTAATAGGGTGGTTTCAGTTCTGTGTCGTTTGCGGAAATCCGAATGTCTCTTTCCTAGGATTGAGTTAGTTTCAAGGTACTGTTGGATTTGTCTATGGGCGGCTTTATCCAGTATTTTAATAAGAAATGGGACGATTGTTATGGGTCGGTAGTTATTAGGTTGAGAGGAGACTAGCGTTGTTTTTTTTAAGAGCAGACAACCCCATGCCTCTTTATGGCTGTCAGGGACTGTGCCTAATTTGAATGAGGCGTTGATGAAGACTGTAAGTAGAGGCACAAGTTGCTCAGCGCATTCCTTGATGATTTTGGGTGGGCTGTCAGGGACTATGCCTGATTTGATAGTAAAAAGTTCTCTAGTTTGGGAGTTAGCAGCGTAAATGCAGTGATTGTAAGCATCAGACTTAGCATTGAAGATGGCGTCTTTGTACTTTTTAGCAATAGTTTGGAAGTTATCTTTAGTGATGTCACAGGGGTTGATCTGCCATGTCTTAAGTGCTTGGCATTTGCTTTTTCGCAGATTTTGGAGCTCCTCTGTGAACCACGAATTGGAATGGAATGATTTTTTCTTTTTTATTTTCTAGTGGCGCAACAGTGTTGATTGCACTAGTGAGGGTGTCTTTGAATATCTCTGCTAGGACATTGGGGTCAGGTGAGAATGGCGGTGCTAGGCAAGGAAGGTTTAGATAAGCACTGATGTTATCCGCTGTGAGTTTTTTTGTGCTTCTAGCTATTGTAGCAGGTGCTGCAATAGTAGATTTGATGCATGACGTTAATGGGATGGTGAATTGTAGGCAGTTGTGGTCTGTCCATGGGAGGCTCGTATTAGAGATGATAGCCGTGTCACAATTATGGTCTATCACTCAGTCTAGGATGCGACCTTTCGTGTGAGTAGGAGAAGTGATTTTCTGTGAGAAACCCAGATCGAGAAGTTCCTTAGGGAGAGAAGTGGCAGTTTTGTCATTCGGGTCCTTGAATCCTAAATTGAGGTTGCCTAGGAGTAGTATTTTGGTGGATTTTTTAATATTGTTCTTTAGAAGGTGGGTGACTTGACCTAGGAAGTCAGTAGAGGGTCCCGGTGGATGGTAAATGACATGGATATTTATAGTATTTTTGGGAGAGAGTGCTATTTTAGCTGATAGGATGTCTACGTTCCCTTCCTCTTGGTGGGGTAGGGGTCTAATAGAAATGGCCTCTTTGAAGATTAGAGCTACCCCCACTCCTGTTTTGGAAAGCCTGTCCTGTCTGAGCATGGAGTATCCTTTAGGTAGGGTTAACGTGATGGAAGGGCCGGAAGCCTTGTGAATCCATGTTTCTGTGATGGCTAGTATGTCAAGGTCTTGATCAGTAATTAGATCATTAACTGCTAATGCATGAGCATTAAAGGAGCGTACATTGAGTAGGGTGCATTTATAGTGCATAGGCTGGTAGTTCTTTTTTGTTAGAGGTGGGGTGTCTGTTTTAGATAAAGAGGAGTGTTGTTTGGTAGTGTTGTTGATGGGCATTACGTGGGACATCTTAATATTACTGGTGATGCTGGCGCGCAAGCAGTGGTGCCTGGCAGAGCCAGATGGTGGTCCGTGATCCCATTCGGGTGTTTCTGAGTGCTACCTGAGTGGGTATGGCAGCGATGTGCATGGGGTGGGCGTGTCCTGAGCCTGCATTGTCTGGACTGATAGTTGGGTGCGTGCGTGCCTGCATGCGAGGTAGGATTTATGGAACTACGCAAAATGTCCATAGTGTGAAAACTATGGCTGTTGGTGTTAATGTGGTTGGCAAGCTCTAATCGGTAGTGATTCTGTGTGCTCTTAAACAAGTTGAGCGAGATGCCTAGCATGCATATGTAGAGAGGCAGAGTGTAGATGATGATGTAGAGGTTACAGAGAATTTAATAGTTATGATGTATAAACGCACGTTTGACAAATATTGTGATTAATTGCTATGGCTAGCAGTAGGCCAATGTAGTAATCTGTGGCAGGAAACATAAGTCATTGGTAGAGAGTGCACTAAGGAGCCCTAGAGTATACAGGTGGTGCTATGTGTAGTATTTAACTAAGCAGAGAGGCTAAGTCAAGTATACATGAAAAACAGGGTGAGCTAATCCAAACATTTCCTAGATGTACGTAGTAGATAGCACTAATATAGGCTACATTTATTCAAAACACATGTACTTTTGTAGCATGAAGCTGCCAAGTACCGCTTTTGCGAGACAATCAAGGGCAATAACATAGAACCGGCATCAACATTATTTAACATGACAAATGGGAGGAGGATACTCTGTAGGATCCGCGTGCACCATTAATACAGAATATGCAGTTGAGAGACAGCTTTACATTGCATGGCGTATTGCTATGTGTCCTGTATTTTTAACTTTGGTTGGAAGAGTGTGCCATCGTGGAGTAGTTACCACAAGGCAGAGTTATGACTGTGGGGGGCATTCACGTTTCCACGAGTGGCTGGTAGGCCATTGTTCTGATATAGGCGTATATTGCTACGAAGACCAGTGTAGCAATAATAGTACGGTTGCTTACCTCTAAGTAGAACGCGGACAGCGGTCTGTGGCCCCAGGCTCCTACGGCATCGACAGGCACAGACAGGCCTGTGCCTTTGCGGGGTGCCTTTGAGGGAGGGCAGGCTGACGCCTTCCGGCACTGCCCAGTGCTGGTTGAAGGAACGACAGGCCAATCAGTGACGAGGCTCGGCTGGTGTTGCTAAGCGACCAAATAAATAACAAGAGTAGCTGCCATTTTAATAAGGCTCCTCGTGTCTTTGGCGAAATTGGGGTGCCAAACAAAGAACATTCTTAAGGTATGGAGGTCAGAATGGGGTGGATGGGCCTCCATGGAAGGTGTGGGTAAGGTGGAGAGTGCTTCAATATGCCCAACTCATACACATTACCGCTATGCAGCCTCGATACGGGTCACAGTGTTTCTCCTTCTTCAGGTCCTATGAATGTTGCAGGCTGGGCTCCTGCCCACCTGGGAATCATGTTGTGTATAGGGCACAGACAGGCCTGTGCCTTTGCGGGGTGCCTTCGAGGGAGGAATGGCTACTTTAGTTGCTGCGTGTCTAGATGTGGAATTCTGGTGTGTCACCTTCTTTGTCACAATTGTAAATTACATCTTGTAAAAATATTATTTGGTGATGGGGTTTATTGTGGTAATGTTGCCTAATTGAGTAACATGTTGATCAATACTGTACTGCTTTTCTACACCCCACAATAGGGCCATGTTTGTGCGCATCAAGCACATTCTATGACATGTGTGCAGCATATTGGATTGTGCTTGTTGTATTTTGTGTCCATCTATATTTGTGGGCCATGTACGGCTTGCAGCTCAGACATGTTTCAGGATGTATCGCTGCTTACACATTTGACAGGTATGATAGTTAGTAATATGGGATGTTTTTGGTGCAAAAGGGGTGATTTGGTTGGCATGGTGGCAGTGGTGTCTTCCCTCTTCAATGTATTTCTTTTGGAAACCACAGAATTTGCCCTACCAAGGGCACTTGCAGAGGGTGGTTTGGTGGGCACAATGGATTGGCCCATTGTCATCATTGAATGGCACCTCGTATTTGGCGGGATTGTGTGCACTCCACAGGGGAAGAAGTTTAGATGAAATAAGATTGCACAAGCTGGGTACGTGCAGCCTCTCCATGTTCCCCTTGTCCAGTCATACACAAGCAGTGTGCCTGTGGGTGTGGATGGGGTGGCACCACCATGTTCACCGGGATGCCATGCCATGTTGCAACATTGTGCAGGACACATGCTGCTACAATGATCCTGCAGACTACTGTTGGTGCATACAGCAACACACCACCAGAGTGGTCAAGGGAGCAGAAACGTGACTTGAGCACTCTGAATGCCCGAGTTGAAATATGGGCAGTGTTGTACTTTACCTCGGCAGGTGTGTTGGGGTTGCGTATGGGAGTCATCATGTATGTGCTCAGAGGGTAGGCACTGTCCCCTGTAGAGGTGAGAATGGTTGTCATTGTCATTTGTTGACCATGTCTATTGGTCTGTGTGCAACATTCATGCATGTGTATAGCCATTCACACTCACCAATGTGCCATGTGTTGCCATGCTTCCCAGCTTCTAGGGCCTGGTGTAGCGGAGACATCCTGAAGTTGTAACTGTCATGTCGGCTGCCAAGATAGTTGGCATACACTTCAGTAATGATGCCCTTGGCATCACACACAACCTGAACATTGATGGAGTGCCAATGTTTCTGTTTGCGATAGATGTGCTCTGTTGCTTGAGGTGGACGTAGAGCAACATGGGTGCAATCAATGGCACCTAGCACTTTTGGGAAGTGTGCCACCCTATACAAATCCAAGACCTCTGCTTATCATTCTGCCAGTGTTTTGGGCATATAGATATGCTGCCGGACAGAAGAACATGCAATTATGATTGCCAACACCTTGTCTAAGCAATGTGACTGCGTGTCCTGGGAGAGGCCACCTACTATGCCGGTGGTCCACTGGAATGAGCCAGTGGCCAAAAAATACAGAGCAGTGAGCACCTTTTGCAAGGGGTCAGCACTTGGGAGCATGTGGTGGGTGATGTGAGGTCATCATCCCACTCTGTGACCATTTTGAGGATGAGATGGGGGGAACCTAAACGTGCAATAGACCTGGTCGTGAGGCATTCCAGAAAGGCTGGTCCTTGTGTGGAAGATCGGGCCCTGGCCATCCTCCCCCTCCTGCAGTGTCCCTGGATGATTGCTGCAACAAATGTTGCATTCATCATGGCTGTATCCGTGTGTTTGTTGATCGTACATGCCTTTTATGCCTTTGTTAGTGTGCGCATTGACGTTTACGCCTGCTATCGCGTGGTGTAGTTGTTTGTGGATTTGCGCTTGCTTTTTTGCGGACCAGCATTCCCTGTTCAATTCTGTGAATGCATTTGCGTGTTTATGGCTGGTGCGATTGTTTGATGGTGGAACGTCCCTTGTAACGCCCACATTTTTTCTTGTTCTTCCTCATTCCACGTGTCCCGCCCCCTTTTTTGGTGGCTGTGCAGGCCTGGCCAGCCGTCCTCTTGGAGTCTCGCATAAGGGGTTGGTTAGGTCACAGTGACGTGGTGGACTGGTGCGGATTCCTCACAAGTCCCGGGTAAGCCCCGCACATTGTGTTCCATGAATCAGCGAACGGGGACTTGCACGTGATTTCGCGTGCAAGTGCCGTTTGTTTCTGCACAGTTTATTCCGTGAATCGGGCCATAATGTTTTTAGTGAGCAAAATTTGAAGAAGTGCTTATACATGGGTATTTTTATATAGTTGGAGAGGTGCTGCAGACAATTATCTTTTGTAGTGTAGAAGAGTAGTTATACCGACAGAAATTCCTTCAAAGTAATTTAAAACTCATCACATGTTTTTGTTTTTATTTGGGGGGTTCTCCTCGTATCACCCTCAATTTCCCTATACTAGTCACCCTACCACAAGCCCTTCCCCTACCCTTTTAACCACTTACCACCACCCTTATGTCATTCTAGGAGTTTTTTACTCCAAAGGAATTCCTGTTGGCAAAAGACAGGAGACAAATTGAAGTGATATAAGCAAGTAGTTACATTCTATTGTAATATGAAAGTGTTTTATAGTTTTGATATAAGGTAGGACCTTTTAAAAACAATCTCTTTATTTTTTGCACTGTAGCTTCGCAACTGAGCTATTTTGAATTATGGAATTGTGCACTGCCATATGTAATAGGATATGTAGCAGTGACAATCTAAACAGCATTTTTACAAGCACTGCGGTCAAATTCGGATGGTACAATTATGTTTTACAGCACAGAAAAGAAGTTGAAGTGGCATTATTAGCAAGGAGATATATTATATTGTAAAATGGAGGTGGTGTTGAGTTTTGGGATAAAGTAGGGCATTTATTAAAAGATCTCATTGTATTTGTACTGTAGTTTGGTAATTTCTTTCTTTCGAATTTTGGAAGTGTGCACTTGGCCAATGTAGCAGTGACAATATAAGGAGCAGTATTTTTAAAATCTGACAAATTGGGATGGCTGTTAATTGGTGGAAGGTTCTGTGACTGCTTGAATGCAGCCAATCAGAGTGTGTTAAAGAGATAACAGTAAAAAGAGAAAAAGAGATGCCCTGTGCCCGACTTCCAGGGATACAGGCAAATCTTCACAGGTGGTTTGCATGTGCCCCCTGGGCACTTTTACTATTCCCTGCAGGGAAAAGGAGTGCAGAGGCCCCAGACATCGCAGACTTTGGGAGGCTCAAACAGTCAGGCCATCTGTTTGCATGGGGCAGCGGGATTACGACAGGGCACCAAGTGTTTAATTTCTTGTTTGCATTGCTGAAAGTATGGAGCTGAACAAGAAGTTTCAACATAGGAGATTCCTGGTTTTGTGGTTGCAGATGTATGCAAATAAGCTTGGTATCCCACATAATCTTGGGTTTTAAAAATCTGAGGTGTTGTGCATGGAGTTTGTGATTTGAAGTGGAATTAACTGTTACCTATGTGTCGGGACATGGTGCATTTGAAACATTCAGAAATGATTATAGTTGATTGTGGGTGTAACAGTTTAGGGTATTGTACTGGAGAATCTTTGCAGTTTGCAATGAAAGATACATTCACAAGTCTGATTACTATTTTTCCAATAATCATGTTTATTTTTTCATGAATTATGCAAAGACAGGTGTGCAAAAGGTATAAGCTGATTTTTTTTTCACAAACTAAATAAGCCAAGTGGAATGCAACTGAAGCTGTCTGTTCATTTATTCGAGAATTTGGAAAGTCATCTTTTTAAAATGAGAACATTCGACATGATGGAGTAAACATTTTTAGAGAGGATAGAGTACATCTTACACATTTTGGAAATTAGCCTTTTCTTTAAAATATTCAGAATGCAGTGCATTTTTTTGTGAAAGATATTCCATTGTGAAAACCCCAGTACATAATATAAAAAGCATAAGCCTACACATTGTGCCCATGATTCACAGAGCGTTTTCCAATGGGGTTTTGCCATTATAAAATGCTTCTGTGAATTAGGCCCTGTATGTGTATATGTTGAAAACACAATAATAGAACAACAATAAAAAGGCTATTAAGGGCCAACATGAAACAGTAAAAAAAATCTGTTGTGTTTACACAGCTTTAAATCCCAGATTTCTTATAATTTAGTCTGCCGACATTCCTGCGTATCTGGGGACAGCATGGGGGAATACACAGCAGTTTATAGTATTTCTTTAATTCTGATTTTTTACTTTGAAAGGTGGTTTTATTTTTTTAGTTTTATGTTTTTTTATTCTGGAGCAGAAGAGGCAGGGAGGAAACGTCGAAGGGCTATTGTTTTGTGTTTCAATTTCTTTATTGAGCAACTAGTACAAAAGCCAGTGCACACGGCTCAAAGATGTGTTGGGTTGAGGTTTCTCATCATTGTTTTTGTTAAATTTCCTTTGCGCAGCGTTTTCTTGATTGATGATGTTGGTATAAAATGTTTGCGTTCACGCTTGTTTTCCCTTTCAAGGGCTCTTTCTACATCTGTCATATTTATCCTATGGGCTGCAGAACGTATTTGTTGCATGTCCCGTTGGAGAGCTGTTTCCTGAGTTGTCCTATTGTCCCTATTTTTCATTTGCTTGCAGTGTTGTTCTCATGTTGACTTGCCCTTTGTTGCTCTGTCATGTTTGTCCGACGTATTCGTTGAGCCTCATTTCTTCAGCATTTAATGATTTCTGCATCTACATTTGTTAAAATTCTCATCTTAGGCATATGCTGAAAATGCTTGTATTTACAGAAATCCCTCTGTATGGAGAAATAGAGAAATAGTGCTGAATCAAATTAATTTCTGTTTATATGTTCTTGAAAATGTACATATTTTATTAGTGTAATATTTTCATTGTTGTAGGACATTATCAGTGGGATACAGAAGATACCGTAGGTTTTCATTCACGCAGTAGAACCACAATATATCCTAGGGCAACAGCTCCCTCAGCAGTGACAACAGGTCAAGCAGGCAGTCTCTACTGTGCATGACTGCATCAGACAAATATACACCTGGCCTTTTGTTATATTGTATGATTTTCATAAAAGAACAGGAAACAAACCAAACTAAGACAGAACACTACCACATAGCATTCCTATAGCCAGTTATTAGGTCAAATCAGAGAAGACAAAGACATTCAAACAAATGAAAAAGCTAGAAAATGATAACAAGATTTAACCAGAGGAGGTGATGAAGCCAGCTATATGCGGCACAATCTATGGATCGTCCGCAGCCAATTCTTGCTGGCATCTCCAGAGGTCAGACTAGATGTCTTTAGGTTTAGTGGCTGTGGCCAAATGTTCCCATCTGGCAACTTCTATTTCTGATGTCTTAGTGAATTTGATCAGCCATTTCTACTTGGACAGGTTTCAGGGGCTCACCCATTTACATGCAATGTTTTTCCGTGCCAGCAAGTATGCCATATTTATGAATCGATTGGTGCAGCGTCGACCTGGCGCTGCAGTGGTTAACAGGCTCTGCATTGGATCAGGCTGCAGCATAGACCACGTGATGACGGATACAATTTTAACAACGTCTTTCCAGAAGGAGAACTCTCGGCTACACTAACAAGTGAGGTGTCGAAACAAGGCCTCCTCCTGTTAACATTTGGGTATGCGGCCAATGCTGTTGAATAAAATGTTCCGAACTTCAATGGTGTATAATAGGTTTGATGGAGAAATTTCAAGTGCAATAATCTATGTCTTGCATTGAGTGTGAAACCTTTCGTCTGAGTGGACATTTGAACCCACTGCTCATCATCAATATTTATTGACAATGCTGCTTCCTATCTCATGTTTGCCACCGTGGTGGTAGATATAACCCACCCTCCAGCAAGATCATGTAGTGAGGTTTCTGCTTTGGATGCCCCACTTGCCCCCGTGACAGACTGCCATAACACTGATCGCCACTTCAGCAGGGAAAGATGGAAACTTAGCCCTGATTTCACTGCAGATGCAGTGATACAACATCTTCAGGTTAAAGGTTGTACCCCTGCACAGTTCCCTGCATATCCGTGGTTCCCTTCAAAATGGAACACCCTCAATGTTCCGTAAGTAAAGTGATGAGACATATGGGTCAGGACTTGGGTGTCGCTGCACTGACTCAAGCTGGTATGGGCAAGCAATCACCCTTTCAAGACAGACCCAAACTAAAGTCAGGAGGGAGCATACTAGTAACCAGCTGGGGTGTTTTGACTAACCAATGCATATGTTTCTACATCCGTCAAGTTTAGCCATCTGGAATTGGTATGGAAGGGTGAGAATATCTGGGTCTTTCACCCTAAGTCAGCATCATTAGCTGGGAACACAGCACAAGACAAAACTAGGGCCCAATCGTAAGGGTATATCCCCAAAGAGAATCTCGGTGATTTCCTGGCCTTCATTGATATTGAAATGGTCACCCATGAGAATAGTTGCATGCAAACAGCATTGATGAATCCCTCGTGACCATAATACCCAAGTATTTAACCTGGTTTTAAGACCATCTAAAATGGGAGCTGTGTGCAAAAGAAACTGTTCTGCGGGTGAGGGGGAATAGCTTGGATTTCGACCAGTAAACCAAGAGTCCTAAGTGCTAACCAAAGTCTTTCATCTCGTCCACTATTGGCTCCAGATTAACCTCAGGACATTCTGCATTAAGAAGCAGATCATCTACATTTAGTGAATGTTTGATTGTTTTCCCATCAAATTTGAGATCTCTGTCTGCATGGTATTCTCGCAGGATTGAGACTAGCGGCTCAATTGCCAATGCAAACAGTACAGGGGACCAGGGGACCAGGGGCAGCCATGACATGTGCCCCTATGCAGCTGAAAAGTCCCAGATATGCCTTCATTGGGATATATTCTAGCTGCGGGCAAGGAGTACAATAGCTTTACTAACTCAATAAACAATGCTCCCACTCCCATAAGCCTAAGGACCATAAACATGAATCCCCACTCAAGGGAATCAAATGCCTTCAATGTGTTCTGAAAGGCTACCAAGCTTTACTAACTCAGAAAGCTTTACTAACTCCAGAAAGGCCACTAGAATAAAGAGAAGAGTAATATTAAAGAAATTCTGCATTTATTTCAACAGGCCGACCACTCAATTTTCTTTCCTGGTAACAATGGATTCGATCTCTGTGCTACCCCTTTCATGCCTAATTGTCCAAACCAGCAGCTATCATGTCCTCTCTGATTCAACATAGCTCCGGGCTACAGTTCTATGAGCACGGCATCCGGTTTCCCTTTATGCCATTTTCGGGAACTCTGCCAGCCAAAATTGCATAGCTGCACAAGTTCAGCCATGTGACTACCCAACACATCCTTCTCCAGCCCTCTAAGTTCCTCTGTACTTTAAACTTTTCCCAGACCATGACAAAGTAAGCTGTTTAAGTCATGTTGGTCTGAAAGAAGGAACGGATCTCTTCTCTGATTTTGGTTTTGAGGGCCAAGTCAGGCAACGCTTCCAATTTGAACCACCAAGTGTAAGCCGGGAGGTGTAACTATCGATTGGACAGCTCAACGATCACTGGGGAATGGTCAGATAGAGTGCTAGAAAGTATAGTGTAATCCCTAAGCAGCCGCACAGTCCCGGGGGTACCCAGCCACATATCCAGCTTGAAATACCAATGAGTCGCAGGTATATTCACAGCTATTGGTAAGTGCCTTCCTACACACATCCATTGGGTTGAGAGACGACATGGCACCTAGTATGCATCTGATTGATCTAGGATGTCCGTAACCTGTGGGACTGGTTTTATCTTGCTGCTCGTCTGGAAAGGTATTAAAATCCCCCCAATTAAAATCCCACTGCCCATGTGGTTTGCACATTTGTGAACAATGTTTTGAAAAAGGGATTGATCATCATTATGGGGGGCATATATGTTCACTATCAGCACATTACGGCCAACTAGAGACCCAAAGACCATCGCATAATGGCCCTCAGTTTCAACCTCAGTGCGTATGCAACTAAAATGTACAGATTTATGTACAAGGGTCAACACTCACCTGGCATATGAAGAGTACATTTGTTGTCCCCCAAGGCTCTCACCATGTTCAAAAACATGATAGTAGATGCATTTCCTGCAGAAGTGCAACATGGGTACCACGTTGTTTGAGGTAAGGGAACACCTTCCAGTTTTCATAAAGTTATTCAGTCCTCTCACGTTCCCAGTGAAGAGACACAATTACCGTGTTAGTCCCTGCTTATCAGACATTCCCACATCCAAAGATTGGTATAAACATGGCAATAGTACATTAGTGACTTCCTATGGCACTCCCTATCCACTGAGTTACATGTGCACAAGCCCTAACCCCCCAGATCCCTCTCATTTACTTGCCAATCTACATCCACCATCCACCGGGAACTGAGGAAAACATTAACCCAGCTTCACCAGCCAGGCATACACCTTGTGGTGGGCTCTGTTGTAGCCGGTCGCTGCAGTTCATTCAGCAAGAATGACGATCAGTGGTCTTGTCTATCCATCAGATACTGCCTCACACATCGCAGAACAGTACCACTATATGTTCAGCAGGGAGATCCCGATTTCCTAATCGAGCTATCATAATATCTCATTGCTTCTTCAGGGTTAGTGAAGAAGTGGGACTTATTATCCAACAGAATCTTCACTATGGAGGGGAAAAGCATAGCATACTGCACAGGACACTGGAGCTGCTTCCAGACTGTACTAAAGGATTGTCTGGAGGTGTGGACTGTTGTATCGGAATCTATGAAAATATGAATTTCTTGCAGACTCTGCAATAATTACCCATGGTGGTTGTTCTGACTCCCCCCGCAGTCCTAATACTCTGTGGCCCTCTAAATTTGAAAGTTAGAGGAGAATGCCATGACTCCAAGCAATTCAGGGATAAGCTTCTCCAGGAAGTGTTCCATCAGGCCCGCCTGTGTTGGTTTCCAGAAGGCCTAGAATACGAATGTTGTTTCTTGTTGCGCAATTTTCAAGATCGTCATTTTTGGCACGGACCTTGTTAAGCTCGGCTCTGAGCACCCCTACAGAGGATTCTAGATCCTGGACTTCATCTTCCGTATTTGAGATCCGCTGCTCAGACATTCTGGAAATATTTTTGCATTGACATGTCTATCTTTGCTGACAGCGGGACCAGTTTATTATCATTGGCACCCATATATTCCTTCCGGCGCCTCAGGGACTAAATGGTGGATTGCGGCGGGCTCTGGACAAGCACATCTGCCTCTGACAATTCTTCACAGCTTTCTCTCGGGTTCAGCCCCATTGCACTCTGTTTAGCATAGCCGTCCATTTTCTTTTGTTTCTTGGCGCTGCAAGATTTGCCTGCCATATTGAGGATGAGGGAGGATTGTGTTCACCAAAGTAACAGCTGTGCAGGACAGTTCCTGGTGATTCCCAATATCGTAGCACCTGATTGTTTTAATTATGAAACACAAAAGAGTCCATATACAGCCCGCAGGTGGTGCTCCATCCTCACTGGCACCTGAACAAGCTTATTCACAACATTCAGTGTGCATCCTCTGGCATCTGCTTGGCTGCACCCCTGGCCATTGCCGCTCAGCACCCATCCACAGTCCCCACTCGAGCTGGCCATTCAGCTGGGTAAGGCCACATCTCAGTTAGCAGAAATGGCCCGCTTCGGACCGGTGATCCGCAGGGAAAATCAGGATGTCTCGTTCAGCAAGAAACTGACAGGTCAGTGTATGCTCACACCCTCCCCAGGCTGCCCAACACTGGCCGACATCTCTGCCAGACTGTGAGGTATGGCACGAGGGGGCCACCTGGAGAGCTCCCGTTCTCATATCCTCTTGCTGCATTGTGGGCATCCCATCCACCAGCACTGGGTTACTCTCTGTCTTGTCATCGGAGTGGCTGTAGCACCCGGACCACCACCCTACCTCATCGGCATCTCACAAGTATGTATTCTGAAGGCTGTATCTACTACTAGGCCGTGCCTTCAAAAGTTCCCCTCTTCGTGCTCTCACCCGGTAACTGAACCTCATTGCTCATTCCCGTAGTTTAGCAGAGTTCACATGTAAAACATTTTTGAGCTTTTGGAGGTTGTCACGCAGAATATTTGCCTGGATATTCAGTGCAGGTGCCGAGACACCGCTGGTATGAGGCCTTCTACAGATGTGTAAAAGCGCCCCTCAGTCCTTGTAGATGGCATAATGCAGCAACTTGGGATTCTCTCCTTGCTTGACCATCAACTTCCAAAGAGGTCTGTGATCAGTTTGGACAGTAAAGTGAGACGAAAAGGTTTCAGGTTTAACTTGTGCCTGGCCAAAACCACTTCAAATGCCTTCTTTTCAGTGGTGACCCAGTTGCTTTGTGAAGCACCTACTAAAATAGTAGGTTTTTACATCAACTCCGAGTTTAGCTGTGCTAGCACAGCACCAATTCCAAATTCACAAGCATGCCTGTATGATGCATTTCTTCCTACAATAAAGGATATTTAGAACTGTGGCCTTGCACACATCATCCTTCGAACCTGAAAGACTGTTTGGCAGGCAGGAATCCAGGTGTCCTTCATAATTTTTTTGAATTTCACATCATTCAGGGGTGTGGCACAGTCCTGTTACCCTTTGTGAAAGGACTGTAGTATCCAGTAAGGGCCAAGAAGGCACTCACGTGTGTCTGAGTGGGATATCTCAATTCAGCACTACTTGCATTTTGACCTGGAGAGGCTTTTCTCACTGCCACCCACTTGGTGTCCTAGATATGTAACAGTTCCCTGAGCTATTTGGAAACTGGAAGCCTTCATAGTGAAGCCAACTATCTGGGTGGCTTGAACCACATGCTTCAGGTGAGATAAATAGTCTTCCCAGGTATGGTTGACAACAGCATAATTACCTAAATATGCAATGCTAAAAACTTTTAACCCCAGCAGGGCCTGATTTACCATCCTCATACGGTGGCAGGGTTATTTTCTCACTCAAAGGGAGTGATTGTGATCTGATAGTGCCCTTCTGGTGTTGAAAATGCAGATTTCTCTTTTGCACTGTCAGTTAGGCTCACCTGCCAGTTCCAGGCCATGAGGTGAAAGGTACACATGAACTTGGTTGCACCTAATCTTTCAATATAGTTATATGCCTTAGATATGGAATAAGCATTTGTTTTGGTGACAGAGTTGAGCCCGATGTACTCCACACAAAACAGGCTTCAATGTTCCCTTTACTGGACTTTTTTGCTACCAGTTCCACAGGACTAGTCCATGGGCATTGGGAAGGATCAATAACCACAAAGCCCCACATCTCGGAGATATCCTCCTTAATGGTGTCTTTCACCTTATCAGAAAACTGGTGAATTCTACTGTTCATCAGTGTGCTGTCATTAGTGTCCATGTCATGGATTCACCAATCAATTTTCCCTGGAGTCAATGAGAACTGACATTTGAACTGGCCCAGTAGCAGCTGGCATCCCACAATTGCTATTCACTGAGGTCTGGGGAGAACTGAACTCCCTCCAGAAATTCATCTGTGGATCTGAGTGCAACAAGTCTGGAAGGGGTTGTTTGAATGGGTTATTCAATATGTGCCAGCTCTCATAAATTTGAAAAAGCACTTGGAGTCTTAAGGGTGAATAGGTATATTTTAATTCAGAGATTAATTTCCTTGTATTTGTTCCAATTTGTAGTCAAAGCATTCCAAAAATGAAATAGGTCTCATAGGTACATAAACATTGGTCACCCCAAGTCAGAGATTTGTTTTCATTATTTTGTTCCAATTTGTAATTCAATCATTCCAAAAAGAAATGATTCCAGTGGGTCATCAGAAGGTTTTTAATTGCTCACAACTTTACTGTCTCTAAAAATTAAACAAACATGGGTAAATAAGGAGTGTGTTGAAATATAATCTTTAGCTGTGCTTGATGTATTACTGAGTAAACATTAATTTCCTCAGAGAAAAACTCACACTTTTAGGATATTTTGCATGATTATGCTTTTTAGTGTAAAGTCGCAATCAAGGTGTCCTTTTTAATAGCTTTCTATATTTGCCCTATATTTGCAAGTTTCTTGGATTTTTTTCACATATACCTGTAAATGTTACAAATATATTGTGTTAACAAACATTCTTAGTTGTATTTTGAAGGTTAAATGTAGGGATGCATTTCTGAAAGATGAGCATTTTGAACTATGGAGGCAATCTTCTTTTCTTACCTTTTATAGACTGGCTCTGGATATAAGTGTACTCAAGATTTCTGAAATGCCAAACTGCGCATTTCCAAATGGCTGCCTATTTGTTGATCAATGTGACTGTGTCATCGTGCTGATATGCTTGATCACGTCAACACGTTGGAACGTAGCGAGATCTGTGCACTTTGGTCTAAGAGATGGTTTACAAACACCATATTGGAATGTGGTGTTATGTGATGCCCTATTGTCTAAGAGAGCTCGGGTGGGTTTCTTTTCTCTTGTGCAAATAAGGGTAACTTGGTATAAAAAGGGAGGAAAACAGATGCTCCTCAGTCTTGTCATCAGTCATGAGAACCAACACCAAATCATCCCGGCTCTAATAGGTTTTCAGCCAGTTGATGTGAAAGCCCCTGGGAAAGACCCTGTGAATCTCTGCCTTGGTGCCTTTGTATCGATGAAGTAGTTAACCTAACTGATTTTCTCCAATACCCAATAAGGCCCCGTCAATTTATAATGAAGGCTGCTGTGTTTGACAGGCACCATTAACAAGATCATCTGTCCTGGAATATATTTTTACAACTGCAGCGTTTGTATCATGACAGTGCTTCATAATCCACTATGTCATGGGACGTGTTCTGGGATTGCCTTCCCATTCTTGCCACACCAGATTTAGGAGGCCCCTCTCAGGATGACAAAACAGACGATTAAAAGGACTGAAATCTATTATGATTTGTGGCACCCACAGGAAGGTAAACAAAGGCTATGGCAAGAGAATATTCATTTTACTTCTCATGTGCTCTTCCAAGCTGTCTATCAAACCCTTCAGGGTATTGTTAAACCTTTCAAGCAGCCCATTGGTTTGTGGATGGAAAGCCGTTCGAAATGTATAACGTATCAGTTTACCACATTCCTCCCACATTGCCTTCTTATATGCGGATATGAAGTTGCATCCCCTGTCAGAAATTACTTTTATAGGGAAACCCAAATGAGAAATTATCCCTAACAAAGCCTTCAACACCCATGGGGCATTAATGCTTCGGGTGGTGAAATCTACAATGGCCAAGATGCACCAGTTCCCTGTCATGGTCTGAGGATTGAAAGGACCCACTGCCCATGCCTATTCTCTTGAAAGGTCTATCACAGCTTTCATAGCCAATACAAATGTGGTCTAGAATAAATAACATGAGAAAGGGCTTCTTGGCAGAGCAAGAAGAATGACATGTATAGACTCTGTAAACTATTGGAGATACTACCTCTTGCTTGCTGCCACAATTAAAAGGGATGCCTGTCAAACTGCACACCATGCCCAGATGTTGGAAGATAACATGTATACTGCCTTTATTTTCAAAGCCAGACTTCCTAATACCAATGTACAGATAACTATTTTCCTTCAGCCATTGCGCTAGAAACAGAACATGTATTTGAAATGTACTTCCTATTCAATGCCAATATTTAATATTTGCTTGGAGTAGACAGATTAATCTTGGACAAGCACAGTTCAGCCATGTGTAATTCCTAAACCCAAAATATCAAGCCCAGGAATTAGAAAAAATAATTGCGTGATACAGAAAAACTGCAATATTTAAAGTGAATGGGTTCATTCAAAACACAAAACACATTTGTAAAAATGTGTGAGAACTACTGTGGTGTGATGCAGAGAATTTAGAATTCATTTGTACTATGTTACTTTATTCTGCCATGTTAGTAATTCACTTCAAACTAGATGGTGTTAAAACATGAGAAAAGGCCTGAAAATGCAGCTGGGTTTTGTTTACATTGTGTTGTAGAGGAGACCCCAGACGTGGCCTGCACCCCTGCCCTTCGCTTCGAGGTGCCAGTGAAGTACTCGCCAAGGTATGTGACGTACGAGGAGCAGCTGAACCAACAAAGGGCTGCAATGGGCCTCTGCCCTGTGTACATTAGAAGATCAATACCTGGTGAAATGCCCATAACCAGGCAACCCTGGGCAGCACGGTACCCAATCAGACAACCATACCAGCCGTTGATATGGAACGAGGAGGAATGCCTGCACACGGTCCATGAAGAGACTCCAAAAGCCATAATGGAAGGCCAGTGGAGATGAAACAAGGACCAGAGCATCTCCAAGAACGAACTGAAGGAGTACTGAAAGCATGCATGCCAATACTGACAACTACGAGGATAATTGTAAAGGACAAAGGGGAGAAACACTGTGTAAAACGTATGAGAATGGTGCCATGAGACAAGATGGAAGCAACCACCTTATTGAACGTGTGTAAATAAGCTTGAAACGCAAGACGCTAAGTAATCGATTCTGCTTGCAATGCTTAGTAGAGGTTAGAGCGGCAAGCGCCGACTGTATACATCTACCTCAATACAGCACAATGTACACGTGCGACTCCATTTTGTGTAAACAGAAGTACTCCCAGGCGGCCAAGGCCTGACTGGCCAAGTTTCATATCCAGGCGCAAGCTGAGGAAAGGAGCGGGATCGAAACTTAACAAAGGATGGCTCATGCCGGGGAAATCGAGCTCAACCAGAGAAGGGGAGGTGAGCATGAGTTCACAAGGCTCCAACTTCAGAGTACGCCCGCCCGTGAAGGTCAAGATAAGAGAGGCCCATGCAGGTGGCTAAGCGCATGCAGAATTAAATACACAAAAGGTTGGAAACTAACGCATATTCACGGTGGACCAACACGTGACCAGACAGGCGCAAAGATGTACCACCGCCTGATGTCATCCAGACCTGAGGGTGCCATTACTTTTACTGATAAGAGACTACAGATCCGAGGCCATACCCAGCCAACTAATTGACACACAGCCCTAAACCACTGATTGATGGAAGGGAGGCAGGGTGAATCTTGGAACACTAGGCACCTGGTTGTCTATTCTGCATGCTGCTAATTAAAATGGAGATTTATGTTTAGGGGTGTAACGTGCCCAATCACAAGAGACCATGGCCCTCATTACGACCCTTGCGGAATTCGGAAAACGATGGCGGAAATGCAATACCGCCATCGAATAGCGCTCGGTGCGACTATGACCCGTCACCGCAAAGTACGAAGCCATTAGCGACACCGTAGTGAACGCCAACGCTAACTGCACCAAGCACGCGCGCGCGCGCCATGCCAAACCGTAAATACCACCATGGCGCAAGGGTACGCTAATTCCGACCCTAGCGGACATGTACCTAACGCCATCAAGCATGGCGGAATGTACCATTCCGCCATGGTGAGAAGTACGGCATCGCGAATCAACCGTAAACGGCCCCACTGAGTGCCTGTACACCGCTCCCTGGCCACAAAGTACAACTCCCCGTAGGTGCAATGAAGTCACAATGCAACCATTGAAATGTACAAGTCACCCATGCATGCCAACGAACAAAAGAAACACAACAGGGGCCAATGGGAGCTGCAGGGCACAGATGGCACGAATACAGAAGCCATCCCAATGGACATGACCACAGTCCCCCACCAAGAAACGCACGCAAACACAGGCACCTGTGACCAGCAACATTCCGAGAATCACATCATTCCACCAGTCCACCTGGCTGACCGGCATCTGTTACACAAAACCCAATCCCCCGCCCCTGAGCATGACAACATTCAAACTGTCATATTGGCAGCCCCCATCCCTGACCTCACGGGCTTCGTAGGCAAACGCGCCCAGTACAGTACCACGCAACTAAACTCCGAAGCTGGAACCCAATGCAGATCTCCTCACAATACATCGCCCCCCAAATAGGCATATGCCACATCACTTGCAAAGAAGAACGCTACACGGGCCAAATCAGAATAGAAATTTAATGCACATCAAAATCACCAAGCCCATACAGCCATCAGGCCATGAACTCCAAAACACTTTTCACCATTGTGGGCTGCATCCGCAAGAAATGACCAGCCACTACTTGTGTGACGCCCTGTTCCCTCATGGTACACAGAGCCACATTCACGTACGAAAAGGCAACATGGAAGCGCACAGAACCGCAGGGCCGTCCCAATGGGGAGGCACTAGTCCAGCTGAAAGGCCGAAATGTTGCTCCGAGCCACCAGTACTGCGTAAGGGCATGTGGCCCATTGGCGATCGTCCCATAAGATCGTAATGCTGCTCCACTGATTAACACGAAGCAGCAGGTGTCGGGAGTAAAACCCATCTGCAGGAGTGGCATACAGATGGCAGTGGCAAAAGGGGAGGAGATACCTGTCAACCAAAAGAAAAGAAAAAGAACAGAATGGCCATCAGAACTACATTCGAACAACTCACTTCAATGATCACACTAAATCCACAGCCATATGCATGCTAGCCCACTCCAAAGGATCATCACCACCCCAAAACCACTTGCGACTCATAACCATCTATATCGAGGTGCAAACACCATCACAAACGAGTGTACCTGTGCATGCGTCTGTCAAAACAGAATCCATCAGATGGGAATGTTAACGTGCATGGACACAAGTGTCTGAGGGCGCGTCGAGACAGGGAGGGCTCAACAAGGCCAGATAGACGATGGTCCCACTATGGCAGCCCTGCATCACATAGCGTAGGGGAGGCGGATAGATCCCAAGAAGCCCTGTACATGGCAAACTCTGTATCAAATCACCTGCCCATGCATCCATTCATCATTCCCTCATCCCGGGATTAAAACGCCTGAATATTTACTCACATAACATTAGAAATATCCATTGAGTCTGTGCGTTATGCAGCCTGCAAAATCCACAGTGCCCCAGCCCGTAATTCCAGTGTAGTGAAGTAACATGTATTTGGGAACGTCCGGCCTCATCGCCCACGTCGCTATTGCGCATCCCAAACTATTCATATCAATCATTGCATCCTCGCCATGGCCCCTGTCTCAAGGACATTGAACAATAGTACGTTATATTTGCAGTCAGACCTGTGGGCATTTCCTCGCCGCTAGCTGAAAACCGAAAGCGCCGCCCTTCGAATTCCTCATTTGCAACATCACGTCGAAGAGGCATCTGTGGCCGTTTGAAATCACTAATTATTCCATCGAGTGCGGCTGTGTGTGAAAATGGCAACTGCCTTCACCCACAAATGGGACGCCCCGCCCGTCGTTGCAACTCGGTACAGTGATGCATGAGGGCCCACCGTTACTCGAGTACTACGTTCCACTGACCCTTCACAAGTCTGTTCGCGACTGCACAGATAGTATGTGAAACAATGGGACCACAGCAGAATGAACATATCAACCAATCTTACACGGCCATCGGGTACAGATACATGATTGCAATAGCAAGATGCCATTCCCCGAATTGCAGCGTTGTGCGCGGGACGTGCTCGGCCAAAGGGGAGAGCAGTTTGCACAGGTGGAATTAATCACCACAGGTGGAGGCCATACAGCCTGAAAACACATAAATTGCACAGCCAGTCTCCTCCCACAACCACACCGAAATGCTACCGGCAGGACTCGCGATGTTGGCCCTGGGGGACCTGATAGCACTGCAAGTACTCCAACTCCAAGAAGAAGACGAACACCAACTACAACCGGCCGCACGGAGGAGACGCAGGAGGAGGAGGAGGCCAAGGCAGGGCCAGCAAGGGCCGCCAGCACAGCCACTACCACCACGCAGGCAGCCCGCAATCCCACGCCTCCGAGCACATCCGTTCAACCTCACTGCTGAGCAGATCCACACCCTCTACCGTCTGGACCGGGACACCATAGCCGCCATTGTGGACATGACACAGGCTGACCTTGTCAGCATGATAGATAGCCCAACCGCCATCCCACCCCTACTGAAGGTGGTGTCTGTACTCCACTTCCTGGCCACAGGCACCTACCAGCACACAGTCGGACAGTTGCATGGCATTTCTCAGCCACTGTTCTCACAGACACTATTGCAAGTGCTCGATGCCCTCCTGCAGCACGCAGACGACTACATCTCTCTACCACGCTCGGAGCAGGAAATTACCAACACAAAAGTGGGATTCCATGCACTTGCCGGCATACCGGGTTGCATTGGTGCCATCGACTGCACCCATGTGGAATTGGTCATCCCACATGCCATGGAGGCCCAGTACCGCAACCGAAAACAATTTCATTCTCTGAATGTACAAATGGTGTGTGACTCCAACAGGATCATTACACATTGTTGTGCCAGATTCCCTGGATCAACCCATGATTCTATGGTCTTGAGGAACTCTACAATACCACGCTACATGGAGCGACACGCAGGGAACAGATCCTGGCTACTCGGTGAGTCTCATTACATGCATGATAATGTGGGCTATGTGATTCGGCAATGACCTGGCAGGAAGGGGGGGGGGTGTGCGTACGTAGCAATGGCATTCCACATCATACGTTTCTCGTCCACATACAGGTGATGCTGGATATCCACTGAAGAGATGGCTCCTCACACCAGTCCGGAACCCACGGGACCAGCATGAGGAGGACTACAACCATGCCCACTCACGTACCCGTGTAGTCATTGAACAGGCATTCGGCCTACTGAAGGGTCGTTTCCGCTGCCTCAGCAGGTCTGGCGGGGCACTCCTGTACCGCCATGAGAAGGTTGCAAAGATGGTCATGGCATGTGTCATGCTCCACAACATGTGCGTACGTAGAAATGTGCCCATGCCCCCTGACGCAGAACTGCAAGCACCTGAAGATGGTCATGATGAGGGTGGGGATGTGGCAGCACCTCATGGAGTCTGCGAGGCACCGGAGGGCCGTGACATTCGTCAGCATCTCATTGATGTATGCTTCTAGCACTCACGCCTGGTGGCTGATACATGGACACGGGACTCGTGGCACTGTGTGTGTCTGGGACATGCACAATATGGACTGTACGCCTATGATGGCCTAGTACACAAAGATCAATGTCCACACATCTCATTGGTTGATCGTGCACTGTTTATGGCATATGTGATATCATGTTGTACACCCTATCGACCCGCCACCCAAGTGAGCCCAACACACCCCCTCCACCCTCCTACCTCCCCCCCGAACACCAGTGTCCAAAGATGCTCATTGTCAGTGGCCAGTCGCTATTGCAAGCCCCCTCTGCGGGTATCAGGGGCACCCCTGCCTGTGGAGCGCAGGTTCCTCCCAGATCTACGTTGGGGGCTGCCCTGGACGGAACTTGCAACGGATGATGTCTCTGCCTGCTCACGTCCATGCATGTCCCTAAGGGTTTGCGAGAGCTCAGTGAGCACACGGCGCACTGCGGCAAGTTCGGCACATACGTCCTTGGACGTCGCATGCAGTTCCCCCCTCAGGCTCTCGGTGCATCTCTCCATTTGGACTCCCAGGCTCTCGGTGCTACTCTCCATTTGTGCCCTTAGTGTCTCTGTACCTCTCTCCATTTCTGCCCTAAGTGTCTCAGTTGATGTTTCTATGTCTGCCTTAGTGCCCCCACATTCATCGGCATGGTCCTTGAGGAGCGTGGCCAGTTGCTGCTGTTGCACGATTAACTGGTCGAGGGACTGTTGCCTCTGCTGGGCCATGGCCATTTGCGGGGGTGTCACAGAGGGGCTGTTGTCCTCATGTTGCCTTGCCACAGGGCTTGTGGGGGATGGCCAGTCGTCGTCTTGTGGGTGCCCCTGCGTGGTATCCTCATGTTGTACGGGATGGGACAGACAGGGGGATTGGGACAGGTCATGGATGGATCTGACTTCGACATCCCCGTCTTCTGTGTCGGAGCATGCTGCCATCAATGGGGTGTCACCTATGGTGCTGCTGCCACCAGAGGCAGTGCCTTCTGTGGCATCCGTTGGGGGGACCTGTGGTGGTGGTGTTGTGGGCATGCTGGCTGCTGGGGTGCCTGTTGATGTTCCCTCCTCTGTGCTGCCACCTGATTTGTGCTGCTGCCGTGTCTTGATGCGTGCAGCTGAGGTGGAGGGTCTTTGGCCGTTGGTCTTGGCCCTCTTTGCAGGTGTGCTGGTAGGGGTGTCCTGAAGCTCGTCGTTTGGATCGGACCCTGTGGTGGAGTAAAGGAGGGCGAGGGTTATTAATGGGTCTGTGGGAATTGGAATGGCATTGTATCACATGCATTGGGGTGGTACCTGAGGGTGATTTGGGTCGGGGCCTTGGAGGTGCTTTCATTTGTGTGTGGAGTGAGGGTGCAGTTGTTTGGCAGCCTGCAGTTAGGGTGTGCCTGCTGCACGTGTAGTGCGTGTTTTAGGGGTTTTTAATTATTTATGTATTTATTGTGGGTTTTAACGTGCGCTATCAGGCCGATGTGTGTGGACGTTCTCCTGGACATGTGTTTCTGTTGCACTATGTGGACGCATGGTACTTCACATGGATGGACTTTGTGGATTTGGCATTGTTTTATTTGGCCCACCTACCTGAATCTTCGGATGTCTGCACTCCTTTCTCCATCCCTCCGACTCCCTCTATGCTCTCCATTCCGATGGTGGAGGCACAGATTTCTTCCCAGGGGGTCAACTTGATGGGTGATTCAGGACCTCCCCCGGTGGCTGTGGCAATGTTGCGGTTGGCAGAGAGTATGCTGCGGACGCGTATCCGCAGGTCGTCCCATCGCTTGCGGCATTGCTGTGGGGTGCGGGGTGCGGTCCCCACCGCACTTACCCGCTGTGCCACCAGAGCCCATATGGCCTTCTTGTTTGCAAGTGCCGTCCTGGTCATTTGCGTGCAGAAGACGACGGCAGCATTCTCCTGGAGGGTCTCTGTTAGCACGGTGAGTTCCTCACGGGAGAAGTGGACCTGCCGCTTGCGGTCGCACGCTTTCTTCGCTACTTTTCCCATTTTTCTTGGTTTCGCTAGGGTGGATGACGGGTTGGGGTGTGTTTCAGGGTAGTGATTTTAGTGGTTGTGTGGTTTAAGTGGTTTTATAGGTGTACGGCGGGATGTTTCCCGTTCCGGGCCCATGTTTTAACTTCCGTTTCCGTATATTTCCGGTCACCGTACTTTCCGGTAGGCGCACACTGCGGTGTCCGCTGTGATGGGTGGCGGTATTGCACCTAGGGCGCCGTACGGCGGCGGTGTGGGCCGTTTTGGGGTCATTTCCGCCATCGCGGACTTTGCACTTCCGCCATGCCGTGGTGCTCGTGCCCGATGGGTCGGAATGGGCCGCACTTTGCTCCTTCGTGCAATGGCGGAAACGCTATTTACGCTGTGGCGGTCCGGTCAGTCACTTTCCGCAAGGGTCGTAATGAGGGCCCATGTAATCTAGGGTCCTATAGACATTGTAACCAATGCGACGTTGTACTTGTAGTGACGTCAATCACGTGTGGTGTAGAGGGAAGGGTGTAGACGCCCACCCGATAAGAGTTATCCAATCCACTTGCATTATTTCCATATACAGTTATAGCACCTATACTTAAATTACCTTTCCCAACCAATTGTATTTCATGATGATTTTTTGTAGAATTAGACGTCAATGATGACGAAGTTTGCCCATAAAAGAGGCTGTTGTACTGAAGTTCGATGAAGTCGGGGTGAGGCAGGTGTTCGTGATGCTGCTGATTTCCATAAACTGATGTATGTATCATTAAAAAGACTTGCCTTTACGAATTTACTGAGTTCTGATTATTGATCCTTGCCGGAGTATGTGAATCCTGCACTCTGTCCTCGCAAGGTGTAGCTATCTTGTATTACCCGTTTTCGAGGGTGAATGCTGACCAATGGGCCCATCAGTAATTACCTCTCCTCGTAAACACTTGGTAGCAGAGGATGGTTTTGATCCATCGACCTCTGGGTTATGGGCCCAGCACGCTTGCGCTGCGCCATTCCGGCTGAGTAGGCTGAGAAGCTCCCCGTGGACAATGATAGTGTAATCATTCCCAAAAAGAAATCTGCAGTGGGTCTGAAGGAACCCGCCTTTCCAAGCATAACTGGCGACCCTCAATCTTCTGATTCAAATCGTGTAATGTTCAGAAGGAACCGCTGAGCTACAGCCGGCCACAGAGAGGGGGATACTAGGCTACAATGACGTTTAAAGTTGTCATAAAGGGGTAGGTTAACTCCCATGTCGGGGTATTAATTAGAAGGCAGGTATATGTATGACCAGCTGGTGTCCGTCTAGTCTGTCAAGCATCTGTCATATATGTCCTGTGTATGCTGAATGTGGAATAATTGTGTTATCAAATTAATTACAACGCATTTTGCTTTACGCGATTCTGTAAATGAAAGGGAATCGCCACTGAATTGATGCGTTTTGAGTAGAATTGTTGGTATAAAATTACAGAAATATTGGATTGTAGCTTGCGTATGTGGTGCTCGCTCATAATAGTGTAATGTTGAAACACTGTGTGATCATTGTTGGTGACAGAATTAAGAATGGAAGAAGTTACCTCATGTGCACACTTGTGCAAGCAATTGCCAAAACATGCAGCAAAGCTGAAGAAATATAGCCAGGAGTGGGTTAAGGGCACCGCAAATAAAATGTTTATGCCGTGGCCCCAGAATGGGTCATTGTCGAAGGCTGCCTTACAGCACATGACCACGTTCCTACATGCCACATATAGCGGGAAGAAGCTCGAGAAATGCCTTGCTGTTCTCGAGCTATGGAAAATGTTTGAACAAGTAAAGGAAGAAGAACCTCCCACAGACTGGATATTAAATGTATGTACGGAGGGGGATGAGACGCCTACCGCGCCACCTGCCCCGCCGTAACCAGTTGTTAAGGGAAGTAAGTCGGAAGGCCTTTACCCACTACGAGAACTTAAGGCAGCCACAGGTTATAGCAACCCTGCATACGAGTCACCTGCGTGTAGCAGTGACGAGACGAAAGAGAAGGGACAGGAAATTGACTTGGCCTCCACGATCCCGTGGGACAAAGAGAGGCAAGATGAAGAAAGAAAGTACCAGGCACAAACAAGTGCACCTCTCGATAGAGAGAGAGAGGCAAAGAAGCGGAAAGGAACCGATGAGGTAACATTTGCAAAGGACGAATGGATGGGAGGTTAGATACTATTGAAATTAGATGGAAAAGGAAGTGATGACGCAAGGCCGAGTGAACGGTCTGTTGAGGCGCAAAGAGGAGAGGGCAGGGAAAAAGGATAGGTTGAGGCGAGACCAACTAGATCGCGAAGAGCAAGGAATACCGCTCAGTCGCACACAAAGCGCTGCCTATGAAAGGTACAGGCAGAACATGTGTTAGGCGGAAACCTGTGCAGTTCCCTCTGGGACCACTTCAAAAGATTTAGGACTACAGGTGTTTGGCAGTAAACCCACTTGGTAGCAGTCTGTACCACACAGATTCACTTGGTAGCTGTGGCTGAGCAGTCAGACTTCCCTCAAGAAGAGTTAGGCAGTATGTGGAGTATACAAAATAGGGCAATCTACACAGTAGAACAAGCAAACACCGAACAAGGCTTCGGTGTAAAGATATAAAGGTATTTATTTCTAACGACACAACTATATAAAACACTTTGGCACTAATACGCAAACAACTTCAATCACAATTACTATGAGAAAAAGATCAATCCCTCTAACAATAGTTCGACAAGTCTAGGTTCAACGGCATCACTTATTTGCAGACAGAGATGTATGCTTTAACCTAGATGGCACTCTAGTATTCGTTAGGATGGGAGAGAAAAAGGCGGGTTAAGAAATCAACTCGATACCAATACGTGTAAGAACAAAGATGCAAGGCAAGAAGACAAGAACCACTGTAGATTCCAAAGTTCAGAGGCCAGGCCCACTCGGAGAGAGGCACAGCGATATGTCCCAAAAAGTATCTTAGTGGAAATGCGTTCGAGTCTTTGTAGCAAATTGTTATCGGCAGATTGGACCAGTTCAGAACAACACGCTAGAGAAAGCTTGGAGGCGACCCTATGGAGAGGCGAGGATTAAGACACCTCACTCTATCCGGCAACAAGGGAAGCCAGGCGGACACAGTACCTTGATTGTGGAGAGACAGCTCCGGCGCGGGCAGTTGTTCCTGGTGGTGGATGCACATCCGGTCTTTGCCAAGAGAAGAGATGATCTTGTCGACGAAGGAAAGTTGAAGATCGTTGCACCACCAGGGAAGAGACCAGCCGCGGAGTGCTCTGTCACAAGGCACCACCTTTTGGTCGCGGTACAGGGGTAGTGGCTATCCGGTTGCCGAGGTGCTCTGCACGGGCAATTTGACCACTGCGTCCTGAGGTGAAGAAAAAACAAAGGGGACTGGTTGTTCCCACCAGCCAGGGGAAGAGACTCTCCGGCAGGGAAATCTCCTCTGTCGTCAGGAAGTGGTGAGTCGGTTCAGCAGGGCTCCACCGGAGGTGTCGTCGTTGCAGGTCAGCTCAGCTTTACCCTCGTCAGATTCTTAGGTCCTGTGGCGACTTCTGAAGATCCAGTCCCAAAAGCCCTGCTTTTATGCAGAAAACCCCCATTCATTCAGCCTAGCTGTCACTCAAACACGCTAAGTGGTGAGCGGGGAGGCTCACCACTTGGGCCAATCACACCAGAGTGCGACCGGAGTTGGCAAGGCAACTCGGTCCAGGGTGCCTAAACCCCCTCCCACACCCCTGTGGTAACCCAGACAGAATGGCACCACTTTGGAGGGTCTCTGTACAGAAGCCTGCCAAAAGTGGAACAAAGGGCTCAAACTTTGGTTTAGGAGTCACAGAGATGAACACAGATCCCATTTTAAAAAGCCGAGTTCTGGCAGAAAATACCATCCGATAGACTTCTTTAAGATAAGTAGACCGGTGGTATGTTAGAGATTAACGAGAAAAAGTATCAATCTCCAACAATGGGATGAATCCCATAGGGTTACATTTGGGGCCGAATATAACAAGTAGTTTCCACTGCCACCAGCCAAAACTCGACGAGGAGGGACGGGACATTGCCCCCTCGAATAACAGACCGAGGAGTAATCGAATTACCCCTGCTAGTACGTCCACAATAGGATGGTTTGTACTAGTTCTGTTAGTAAATTTAGGTCTAGTAAAGCCAATGGTGACTTTACATGCCCGAGGAGACAGTAGTCGGTCCCCGGGTATGGAGTCTATGATGGAGGTCCGCTAGGACGCCCCAGTGCTTCGGCACGGAGGGTGCGGTGTAACACACATAGCAAAACATATGAGACCCTATGGAGTAAAAGACCCCATAGCCCATAAAACACATTGACATTCAAAGGAATTACACACATTCATGTCCCAGAGTGGGAGAAAAAGAGTCTCACTCTTGGCAGGATGGAAAAAACAAACTCCAGAAATCCAGCAAAGCTGCTGGGGGACTCACTAGGTTAGGAAATTCAGCCTAATCAGAGAATTCTCCCGAACACTCACCCCCCCAGACTAAGGGACAGGAGGATTTAATCCACTCCTGGATGAATCTCATACCTCTAGTCAATGACATACATCCTAGAGAGACCATCAGCATTTTGGTGGTGACACCTTGACCTGTGCTCAATGGTGAACCCTTGCAGGCAGATCGACCATCTCAATAGTTTTGGGTTTTCCCCTTTCATTAGCATTAACCATCTCAAGGGTTGGTGGTCAGTCTGAATGACAAAAGTAGAACCATACAAGTACGGCCTAAACTTCTTCAGAGCCCACACGATAGCAAAGCACTCTCTTTCGATTGTTGCCCACCTTGTTTCAGGATCCTTCAGCTTGCGGCTGATGAAGCAAACGGGGTGCTCCCTACCCTTCCCATCCAGTTGACTGAGTACGGCACCTATTCCTACATTTGAAGCATCTGTCTGCACAATGAAGTGTTGGCGGTAATTAGGAGCTCTGAGTACTGGGGCTTGGCAAAGAGCCTTTTTCAGGTTTTCAAAAGCCTGATTGCACTCCTCGTTCCATCTAACCTTTTTAGGAAATTTGGGCGAGGAGATGACATTCATGTCATGATGCCTACCTCCAAGGAGCCAGGTCCGACCCAGCAACCCCAGAGGCAGGCATCATTCCCCCCAGGGAAGTGCCAGCGGGCCCAAGCTGGGCCCCTTTGGACACAGTCCTGGCGCCTTAGGCGCCAGGCTCATGTTAGACCCCTGTCCTGGCCCCTTAGGCGCCATGCTCATAAAGCTAGACATGTGTTCAAGTGTTTTAATGTGCACTTACCTGATGCAGACCATGCTGCTACATCCAGGCCCTCTTGAGGCCTGAATGGAACTACTTTACCTGTGGGACTACTTTCCACCTGGGTGTGGTCGGGGAAGGATACATACCTGATCGGTGGAAGGATACATACCTGGAACTTCTTCCAAAGCTATTTAAACCACGCCCGATCAGCAACTCACGCTTCGCGTTGTTCTGCTCCTCGCAGCTGGACGCTCACCGTGTCAGCTCCTGCATCTGGACTTCAGCCACGCCTGTCAGCATCCTGGGTCACCTGCTAAAAGAGAATAGGAGAGAAAGAAGACCTTACCTGCTAAAGCTGCATCACGGAGACTTCACACCGACGATCCTGAAAGGGAAGACATCATTTTTAAAAGCATTTCGCTTCGATCGCTGCAGCGCTGCATTTCTCTCACCTTTCCTGGGCACCTCCATCTTCAGCAGCGATCATCCGGATCCGCAGCCACTTCCCAGAGCCTAGTGAGAAAAAGACAAGAACGCAAGGTGAGAGAAGGAAGGGAATAGGAAAAGCTCAGTTTCCTTCTAAGACTTTCCTGTTGGGTCATTCCCATTTCATTTCGGGTCCTGCCGCTCCCTGGCATTCCGGACCCCGGCCCCTATGGGGAAAAAAGACAAAGACATTGAATGAGCGAATGCAAAGACATTACCCGAACGCTCATCCAGAACTTACCTGTCATTTACTGGAACTGTACGTTTCACTTCGGGTCGGCGCATATCTCCGGCATTCCGAACCCCGGCACCTAAGGGGAAAAAGACATAAGCGTTAGCGCTTGCTGCAATAAGACAATGAACATTATTATTAAGCTTGAACTTGCTACAGAACTCTTACAGCGCCTTACCTGAATAGTCAAGCTTATTTGAACTCCCATCAAACCTCAATCCAGTGAAGTAACTGGGTTTCAACACGCCCCTGCATCAGAAGCAGGATGGAGAACTCATCCTTCCAGACCCTAAGGGGAATATTCCTGCAAGCCAGAGAAGCCAGAGTAGAGGGGCCCTACCTGTCCATCCTCAAAGTCCTGCGCTTCACCATTGAAGAAGCATCAGCACTCGAAGCCAGACCTGCGCCTCCGTGGGAATCAGGTGAGCGTGACAGAACGCGAAGCCAACCCACAATTTCCCACCCGGGCGCTATGGAGACTTCCGAGACAGATCAGCTGGCCCAGCTTTTGGGGGAATTACGGGCAGAAGTGCACTCAGCCCGCCAGGAGACTAACGCTCTCAAAAGAGAACTGATCCTATCTAAGGAGAGAACAGATGACCTGGCCATAAGGTTATTGCAGGCCCAGGCAGGACACACTCCTTTATCTAATTCCGGAGGTACTTCCACATCAATGGGTTTGAATAACCCGGTACAAATCAATCTACCTGGACACATGCCTTTGGCCCCGCCTGAACGTTTTGCGGGGGATCCCAAGAAATATGCCGTCTTTATGAACCAATGTCGTTTACACTTTCTATGCAGACCCGGGGCCTTCCCTAACGACCAGACCAAGGTAGCCTTTATGCTATCTTACCTCAGTGGCAGTGCTGCCGATTGGTCTATTCCATTGGTAAATCAGGAGGATCCCATTCTCCAGAATTTTCAGGGTTTCCAGGCCAGCATGGAAAGATTGTTTGCTCGACACTCTCAAGGACAGGCCCTTGATAACGAATTGCTATCCTTACGACAAGGTAATCAGGATCTCCTGTCCTACGTTGCCACCTTTAATAGACTGGTTGTGGAAACTGGATGGCCAGAAAACAAAAGGATCACATTGTTTAAGCGAGGCCTGCGCGGAGAGCTTAAGGATGTTCTAGCTCAGATAGTAGATCCACCCCAGGTCTGCGCAGACTACATAGACTTGGTGGTTCAACTTGATCACAGACTTCAAAATAGAAAAGCAGATCGGTTCAAATACGAAACCCGAGTACCGATCAAAACCCACGCTAACTCCAAGAGTACCGACGTATCCGAACCTATGCAAATCGGCGGTGTTAAAGGACCATTAACGCAGAAGGAACGAGAGAGAAGGCGGCAAATGCAACTTTGTCTGTATTGCGGGACTTCCGGTCACTTTCTTCGAAATTGTCCGGTTAAACCACCTAAGAAGGTGGTTGGAGCCACTGATAACGATTTATTGACACCTGATTCGGGAAACGACCTAGCCCGACAAGCGTAGGGGTCCGCTTGCCGAGCTTGAAAACAAACTCTTTGACCTCGCATTTTGTCATGCCAATGGTGCTCGTGGACCCAAAACAGCCTCAGCAGTTGCATGCTATAAAAGCATACATCGACAGTGGAGCTATTGGAAATTACATAGACCGTGAATTGGCTTCCAGGATTAAGCTCCCTCTCCGCCCGAAAGTAACCCAAGATGTAATTACTACAGTAGATGGAACCGAAATAGCCTCAGGGCCTGTAACGCATTCCACTGTTGAAATGACACTGGTGGGTCAGGATGGACATTGGGAAGCAATCGTGTTTGATGTGATCAAGGCCCCACAATTTCAAGTAATTCTTGGAATTCCTTGGTTAGAAACACATAATCCCATAATTGACTGGCGAGCAAAGAAGATAATTTTTCCTGATTGTGAACCAACTTGTTATCCAAGAAATCCAGTTATGGGTCTAGCCTCAGCAACTTCCACCCCTGTACAGCTACCGTCAGAATACCAAGAATTCCAAGATGTTTTTCAGAAGGAACAGGCTAACACGTTACCTCCCCATCGGTCTTATGATTGCCAAATCGATCTGGTACCCAATGCTCAACTACCTTGTAGTAGGATTTATGCTCTTACGGAACCTGAGAACCTGCATTTGCGTCAGTATTTAGATCAGTACCTAGCCAATGGTTTTATTCGCCCGTCCAAGTCTCCTGTCTCCTCAGATCTGTTCTTCGTGCCGAAAAAAGAGGGCGACCTTAGAACATGTATAGACTATCGCGCCCTAAATCAAATAACGATTAAGAATCGTTATCCTCTGCTCCTGATCCCTGAGCTTATCGACCAGGTGAAAGACGCTTGTGTGTACATCAAGTTAGATCTCCGAGGAGCTTATCACCTGGTGCGTATAAAAGAAGGCGACGAATGGAAGACTGCATTCCGCACCAAATTTGGGCTCTTCGAATAGCAGGTGATGCCCTTCGGTTTGTGCAATGCACCTGCCGCCTTTCAGTACTTTATGAATGATGTTCTTCGGGAACTTATCGATGTCTGTATCATTGTTTATATTGACGACATCCTGGTGTACTCTTCTTCAGAATCCGATCACAGAAAACATGTTAGGGCAGTTATTGAGAAATTGCGCCAGCACAGACTATTTGCAAAGCTCGAAAAATGCGTTTTTCATACCACAGAAGTTGAGTTTCTCGGATTCATCCTGACACCTCAAGGAGTCAGAATGGACTCGCGAAAGGTGGACGCCATCCTCAAATGGCCATCTCCTAGCTCGGTGAAGGGAGTTCAGAGCATGCTCGGCTTCGCCAACTTCTATCGAAGATTCATCCCGGAATTTTCCCGAACAGTCCAACCCATCACAGCTCTCCTAAAGAAAAACAAACGCTTTGAATGGACTCTTGAGGCCGAACAAGGCTTTCAGGACCTGAAAACCAAATTCACCTCTGCACCAGTATTGAAGCACCCGCACCCAGATCTCCCTTACATTGTGGAAACTGACGCATCCAGTTCGGCCATGGGAGCTGTCCTGTCGCAAAGAGACCCAGAAACTAACCAACTACACCCTGTGGCCTTTTGGTCCAGGAAATGTTCTCCTCCTGAAATCAACTACGCAATTACCGACAAAGAGTTACTGGCTATTAAATCTGCTTTCAAGGCTTGGCGTCACTACCTTCTCGGGGCAAGACACACCATCACCGTAATTACGGACCACAGAAATTGACAGTATTTAAAGACGGCCAAAGCTCAATCTTCACGACAACTCCGATGGGCTCTATTCTTTGCGGAATTTGATTTTGTAATTACCTATCGCCCTGGCTGCAAGAATGGTAAAGCGGACGCCTTATCCCGGATTGGCATGGAAGAACCCAATTCAAGTTTAGAACCTGTGCCAATCATACCTGAACAAAGAATATTAGGCCTAACTTCATTGCAAACTATTGAGGACATCCAAACGCAAGTAAAACAACTTCTACACTCTTCAGCCTTACTGGAATGGAGTCAAAAGGGTCCTCATTACACCGTTAAGGATGATTTACCCTACTTCCAGGAGCGGTTGTTTCTGCCAAGTAAAGAATTGCAAGAACTTGTTATTGCCCATCATCATGAATCATTAATGGAAGGACACCCTGGTATCGCTAAAACGGAGGAAAAAATCAAACGCCACTTCTGGTGGCCTTCTTGGAGAAAAGACATAAAGTCTTTTGTATTGTCTTGAGGAATTTGCGCCCAAAACAAGGGTCAAAAGAAAAGGCCAGCCGGCCTACTTCAACCCTTGGATATTCCACCGGCACCATGGCACACCTTGTCAATGGACTTTATAACTGACCTGCCTCCTTGTGCTGGTTACAACACTATTCTTGTAATTGTGGATCTATTCTCCAAAATGGCCCACTTTATCCCTTTAAAAGGTTTGCCTTCAGCTTCCACCTTGGCCAAGGAATTTCTGGAGAATATAGTTCGCATACATGGTTTCCCCTCCATATTAGTCTCGGATCGTGGAAGTCAATTTATCTCCCATTTTTGGAAGAAGTGTTGCCAACTAGCACAAATAGATGTGCGGTTATCCACCAGCCACCACCCCCAGACCGACGGACAAACCGAGAGAACCAATCAGACTCTCGAGCAATATCTTCGGTGCATGTTACACCAATCCGAGTTAAATTGGAAAGACATCCTTTGGATCGCAGAATATGCATACAACAATTCAGTGCATTCTGGAACCGGACAAACTCCTTTTTATACTTTGTATGGTCACCATCCTCGGACCTCTGACCTAGATCCACCTCTGACCCTGGAAATGCCCGCAGTAAATCATTTGCATTCCACAATAACCCGAGACTTCAAAGAAACTGCAACTCATTTACAGCAAGCCAAGAAAAAGTATAAAGAAAACGCTGATTTGCACCGAAGTAAAACTCCTCCTTACCGAGTAGGAGACCAGGTATGGCTAGCAACGAAACATTTACCCCTCAAGGGCCAGCGAACCTTCAATCCCAGATTCATAGGACCTTATCCCATCAAAGCTATAATCAATCCCGTGGCCTTTAAACTGGATTTACCGTCCAACATGCGTATTCATCCAGTTTTTCATGCATCACTTTTGAACCAGGGACCCGACTGTCCAAGCCTCCAGACCCAGTTCAAATTGAAGGGGAATTAGAATTCGAAGTTAAAGACATTTTAGACTCCAAGGTGTTAAAGTCAAAACTCTTCTATCTTGTTGACTGGAAGGGATATGGACCTCAGGAGAGATCGTGGAAGCCTAGTAACCATGTTCACGCACCTCGATTAATACAAAGGTTCCACCAGAGATTTCCGAACAAGCCAAAACCCCCGGAGGGAACAACCTTGGGAGGGGCCTTGAGGGGAGGTACTGTCATGATTCCTACCTCCAAGGAGCCAGGTCCGACCCAGCAACCCCAGAGGCAGGCATCATTCCCCCCAGGGAAGTGCCAGCGGGCCCAAGCTGGGGCCCTTTGGACACAGTCCTGGCGCCTTAGGCGCCAGGCTCATGTTGGACCCCTGTCCTGGCACCTTAGGCACCAGGCTCATAAAGCTAGACATGTGTTCAAGTGTTTTAATGTGCACTTACCTGGTGCAGACCATGCTGCTACATCCAGGCCCTCTTGAGGCCTGAATGGAACTACTTTACCTGTGGGACTACTTTCCACCTGGGTGTGGTCGGGGAAGGATACATACCTGATCGGTGGAAGGATACATACCTGGAACTTCTACCAAAGCTATTTAAACCACGCCCGATCAGCAACTCACGCTTCGCGTTGTTCTGCTCCTCGCAGCTGGACGCTCACCGTGTCAGCTCCTGCATCTGGACTTCAGCCGCGCCTGTCAGCATCCTGGGTCACCTGCTAAGAGAGAATAGGAGAGAAAGAAGACCTTACCTGCTAAAGCTGCATCACAGAGACTTCACACCGACGATCCTGAAAGGGAAGACATCATTTTTAAAAGCATTTCGCTTTGATCGCTGCAGCGCTGCATTTCTCTCACCTTTCCTGGGCACCACCATCTTCAGCAGCGATCATCCGGATCCGCAGCCACTTCCCAGAGCCTAGAGAGAAAAAGACAAGAACGCAAGGTGAGAGAAGGAAGGGAATAGGAAAAGCTCAGTTTCCTTCTAAGACTTACCTGTTGGGTCATTCCCATTTCATTTCGGGTCCTGCCGCTCCCTGGCATTCCGGACCCCGGCCCCTATGGGGAAAAAAGACAAAGACATTGAATGAGCGAATGCAAAGACATTACCCGAACGCTCATCCGAACTTACCTGTCATTTACTGGAACTGCACTTTTCACTTCGGGTCGGCGCCATATCTCCGGCATTCCGAACCCCGGCCCCTAAGGGGAAAAAGACATAAGCGTTAGCGCTTGCTGCAATAAGACAATGAACATTATTATTAAGCTTGAACTTTTGAACTTGCTACAGAACTCTAACAGCGCCTTACCTGAATAGTCAAGCTTATTTGAACTCCCATCAAACCTCAATCCAGTGAAGTAACTGGGTTTCAACGCGCCCCTGCATCAGAAGCAGGATGGAGAACTCATTCTTCCAGACCCTAAGGGGAATATTCCTGCGAGCCAGAGAAGCCAGAGTAGAGGGGCCCTACCTGTTCATCCTCAAAGTCCTGTGCTTCACCATTGAAGAAGCATCAGCACTCGAAGCCAGACCTGCGCCTCCGTGGGAATCAGGTGAGCGTGACAATTCAGTGGAGAAGCTATGGTCCCATAGTTCTCTATGAAATTCCTGTAATACCCAGTGAGGCCTAGGAAGGCTCTCACTTGGGTTTGAGTAGTAGGTGTTGTCCAATTTTGCACAGCTTCCATCTTACTGAGCAAAGGCCTTATTTCTCCACCTCTTACCTCATGTCCAAGATAGACTACCTTACTCTGTCCAATTTGGCATTTACTCGCCTTTATGGTCAGATTGGCTCGTCCAAGAGCCTGCAAAACATCTCTTAGGTGGGTTACATGTTCTTCCCAGGAATTGCTGAACACTGCTGTGTCATCCAAGTATGCCATGCAGAAGTCCTCCATCCCATTCAGAACCTGGTTTACCATCCGTTGAAACGTAGCAGGTGCATTCTTCAATCCGAAAGGCATTACCTTAAACTGGTATAAGCCAACGGGGGTAGAAAATACAGTTTTCTCCTTGGCATGGTCTGTCAGGGCTATTTGCCAATAGCCTGACGTCAAGTCAAATGTGCTGAGGAATCCACCAACTCATCTGTTCTTGGCAAAGGGTGGGCATCAGTCTTGGTGACTGCATTAAGAGCTCTAAGCTCTTTAGATCCGGCCTTTGGTACTAACACAACTGGGCTAGACCATGGACTAGTAGAGGGCTCTATTACCCCGAGATCGAGCATCTTGCTGACCTCACCTTTGATGTGGGTTCGTACGTTTTCTGACATTCGGTATCCTCTGCTTTTGACTGGCAGACAGTCACCAGTGAGTATGTCATGCTGGCCCCAAGGGGTCAAGCCTGGTGAGAGCGAGAACAGAGAGTCAAACTGATTCAACATAGATTGGCACTCTTCTTGTTGCTCGGGTGTCAGATTTGAAGAGAGATTTACTCCTTCAACTTTTTCGTCCAAAGGTAAGCCTCTGAGGAGATCCGGAAGAGCTTCACTCTCTTCTTCTTCCTGGGATGATGCTAGAAGCAATGCTCCTACATCAGGTCTTGAGACATACGCTTTGAGTCGGTTGGTGTGGAAGACTGTCAGAGCCTCCTTGGGATTGCCCAAGTCCACCAGATAGTTGACCTCTCCGAGTTTACCCACGATTCTGAAGGGTCCCATCCGTTTGTCTTGCAAGGCCCTCTGCCTTGTTGGGATCATAACGAGAACGAGCTGGTCTTGAGCGAACTCAACCATGTTAGCCTTTTGATCATGCCAGTGCTTGACCAATGCTTGTCCAGCTTTCAAGTTATCGCTTGCTTCTGTCATCATGTGCGACATTCTCCTCCGGAGACCTATCACGTAGTCAGTCACTCGGACTGGCTTGGGGGAAGGAGCACTCTCCAACCCCTCCTTAATCAGGGCCAATGGACCTCTGACGGGATGACCATAGAGAAGCTCGAAGGGAGAGTAACCTACTCCCTCCTGAGGGACTTCTCTATAAGCAAAGAGAAGGCATGGCAGTAGAAGGTCCCACTTACGCTTAAGGGGTTCTTCTAAAGCACCTATCATGCTCTTCATGGTTCGGTTGAACCGTTCTACCAACCCATTGGTTTGTGGGTGGTAAGCTGTTGAGAACTTGTAAGTAACTCCACAGGTTTTCCACATTGCTTTCATGTAGTGGGACATAAAGTTTGACCCCCTGTCAGAGATTACTTCCTTAGGAAACCCGACCCTAGTAAAAATACCAAGGAGGGCCTTAGCCACAGCCAGAGCTGTAACAGTCCTCATAGGAATTGCCTCAGGATACCTAGTAGCATGGTCTACTACAACAAGTATAAACCTGTTGCCTGAGGAGGTTGGAGGATCAAGGGGAACAACAATGTCAATCCCTACTCTCTCAAATGGGACTCCCACAACTGGGAGAGGCACTAAAGGTGCCACATTCTTGGAGCCAACCTTACCAGAGGTCTGGCAGGTGTGGCAGCTCCTGCAGTGTTTTTCTACTTCGGCCCCCATCTTCGGCCAATAGAAGTAGAGAGAGAGCCTTTCCTTAGTCTTCTTGAAACTCAATTGACCAGCCAAAGGAATCTCGTGGGCTAACTGCAAGAACTGTGGTCTGTTCTCTTGGGGTACTACAAGTCGTTTGTAGTCTCCAGGTGCATACTCGGTCATTTCACTGTAGAAGAGGCCATCTTCCCAGTGCAACCTGTATTTCCCAGGCTCTTGCCCTTCAGCCTGAGCTTCTGCCTGGTGGCGAAGACCTTCCAGAGTTGGACATTCTCTCTGTCCCTTACTGAAGTCTGCCCTGCTGGGTCCACCTTCTGCCATTGAAGACTGCAGCTCAGGATGGTCAACAGGATCCAGATCTCCAATGAGTTCTTGGCCTTCCATTAGCTCTGCCTCAGAGTCTAACTCTACCACACAGGGTTGTATCTCCCTCTCAGGCTCAGCTCGAGGTGGAGTTACGGGTGTAACATTGGACAACCGCGGGGAAGTCCTCGTTGGCTGCCCCGAAATGCTGGCTGCTGGTTCTGGGGTAGAAGTTTTAGGTTTCCCTTTTGCTTCTGATTTCTTCGAGACAGCTGCCGACAATTCTAGTGGAGCAGGAGTGATTTGTTTGTTCATCATCTCCTGGAGAGTACTGCGCATGGTCCTCTCTCTTGCGGGTCTGGTTAGCTCCTGTAACCGTTTACTAGGAGGTCTGGGAGTATGCGATACAACTACGAGAGTTTTCAAATCGTTACCCAACAGTACGCGTCCTGGTACCTCACTCTGTATGCTGACAGGTATCTTCGCAGTCATGTCGTTACACTGGATGAGAACTGGTAATTGGGGTAGCATCTGCACAGGCCCTCCAGCTAACTTGGTGAGGCGTTTGGGTGCCTTAGCAACATCCTCAGCCTGAAAAAACAATTTGTCCACCACAGTTATGCTGGCCACAGTGTCCCTAATGGCAGGAGTCTCCTGACCATTCACCTGGACACTGTCCTTATAATACTCTTTAGTATTATCGGGGATAGAATTATAGACATCTAAATTCTGTTGTTCCCACAACCCCAGAGATACTAAAGAAACGCTGGCTGAGACTCTGATGGGTTTATCAGCTAGCAGTAGAAAGTTTCCACTTGCCATTTGGACTTCCTCCTCTGGAGCGAAGGCTAAGGAGACAAGCTGGACCCCTGAAGGTTTACCCTTACATCTGGGATCTCCTTTCACGTGGTCAGTCGAGCAACAAACAAAGCATTTACTGAATGCTTTCTGGAATGGTGGCTTGTTCTGGCCTCCTTCCGGTTTGGCACCAGAAGACACACTATTCTGCTGCGGTTTTCCTGGTGGCTTACCCTTCTGGTTTTGTTTGGGGCCCTCTTTGGAATTTGAGTTATTCGAACTCTCTTTTGAGTCTTTTTTGGGCTGTTTTCCCTCATCCTTTTTCTGAGTTGCCCCAGAATCCTTATGAGTAGCCCGGTTGGCAACCCATAAGTCAGCAGCCTTAGCCAGCCTCCGGGAATCCAATTCCTTTGAATCAGCCAAGTGCTGTCTGAGCTCAGGAGAACAGGCATCATAAATAGACTCCAACATAAAAAGATTCTTCATACCCTCATAAGTGTTCACTTTGTAACCCTTAATCCATCCCTCTAAGTTTTTCAACCCTTCACTCACCCAGGTAGCCCAAGGGGTACCATCATGCTTTTTGAGGGTTCTAAACCTCTTAAGATACTGGGAAGGGGTCTACCCGAACCTAGCTATCAAAGCTAGTTTCAAACTTTCGTAATCCATCTTATCCGCCTCCCCCAACTCCATTACCACATCATTTGCAACAGGGGGGAGCCTAGAGAACAACCAGGGAAGTAAATCATTCCTGGTGATGTCCTGGAGCCCATGATTGTACTCAAACAGTTTTAACCAATCCAACACATCCAATCTCGGTTCATACATACCCACTAATTCCTTCGGCATCCGGGGTCTTTTGGGACTGGAGCTCCTAGAGGAACCAGAGGAGAGAGAAGCATTTTCCACAGACAACTTTTTCATCTCTAACTCGTGATTAAGTTCTATTTCCCTGAGTCTTAACTCAGCTTGCTTCTGCTCAGCCTGGGCATTTATCCGTCTGAACTCGAGCTCTTAGTTTCGTTCAGATTGAGCCAAGAACCGTTTGTATTCTAATTCGAGCATCATTTTTTCAAGTTCAAAATAAGCAGGGTTACATGTGGGACCTGGTATGGGCCCCGTAGGTACAGCTGGTAAGGCAGGTAGAGGAGCAGGGGAGACAGTTTCGTTAGCCTCTCCTTCCTCTTCAGCCTCTTCATCACTATCATCAGAATTATGATTGAGATCAACACCACCACTGTTATCTACATTTGCTGGAGAAATTGGTTCCTCTGAACCAGTACCCAGACGTTGGTTCGCCAGCAATCTCTCTATTAGTTCTAACTTCTTGCCCTTTACAGGAAGATTCTCTTTCCTACAGAGAGCTCGTAAACTCTCAGTATTTTCACCTGACAAGGATTCTTGACTGTAAGCTTCCATAGTAGACATGTTTTTGAAAGTTGCTTTTTAATGCTAAGCTTTGTGGTAGTTATTCTAAAGTGTCGAAAAGCACTCTAAACTGTATACTCTATACAAATCCCACCGCTGTACACCAGTGTTAGGCGGAAACCTGTGCAGTTCCCTCTGGGACCACTGCAAAAGATTTAGGAATACAGGTGTTTGGCAGTAAACCCACTTGGTAGCAGTCTTTACCACACAGATTCACTTGGTAGCTCTGGCTGAGCAGTCAGACTTCCCTCAAGAAGAGTTAGGCAGTATGTGGAGTGTACAAAATAGGGCAATCTACACAGTAGAACAAGCAAACACGGAACAAGGCTTCGGTGTAAAGATATAAAGGTATTTATTTCTAACAACACATCTATATAAAACACTTTGGCACTAATACGGCAAGTAACTTCAATCGCAATTACTATGAGAAAAAGATCAATCCCTCTAACAATAGTTCGACAAGTCTAGGTTCAACGGCATCACTTATTTGCAGACAGAGGTGTATGCTTTAACCTAGATGGCACTCTAGTATTCGTTAGGATGGGAGAGAAAAAGGCGGGTTAAGAAATCAACTCGATACCAATACGTGTAAGAACAAAGATGCAAGGCAAGAAGACAAGAACCACTGTAGATTCCAAAGTTCAGAGGCCAGGCCCACTCGGAGAGAGGCAAGGCGATATGTCCCAAAAAGTATCTTAGTGGAAATGCGTTCGAGTCTTTGTAGCAAATTGTTATCGGCAGATTGGACCAGTTCAGAACAACACGCTAGAGAAAGCTTGGAGGCGACCCTATGGAGAGGCGAGGATTAAGACACCTCACTCTATCCGGCAACAAGGGAAGCCAGGTTGACACAGTACCTTGATTTTGGAGAGACAGCTCCGGCGGGGGCAGTTGTTCCTGGTGGTGGATGCACGTCCGGTCTTTGCCAAGAGAAGAGAAGATCTCGTCGTCGAAGGAAAGTTGAAGATCGTTGCACCACCAGGGAAGAGACCAGCCGCGGAGTGCTCTGTCACAAGGTACCACCTTTTGGTTGCGGTACAGGGGTAGTGGCTATCCGGTTGCCGAGGTGCTCTGCACGGGCAATTCGACCACTGCATCCCGAGGCGAAGAAAAAGCAAAGGGGACTGGTTGTTCCCACCAGTCAGGGGAAGAGACTCTCCGGCAGGGAGATCTCCTCTGTCGTCGGGAAGTGGTGAGTCGGTTCAGCAGGGCTCCACCAGAGGTGTCGTCGTTGCAGGTCGGCTCAGCTTTACCCTCGTCGGATTCTTAGGTCCTGTGGCGACTTCTGAAGATCCAGTCCCAAAAGCCCTGCTTTTATGCAGAAAACCCCCATTCATTCAGCCTAGCTGTCACTCAAACACGCTAAGTGGTCAGCGGGGAGGCTCACCACTTGGGCCAATCACACCATAGTGCGGCCGGAGTTGGCAAGGCAACTCGGTCCAGGGTGCCTAAACCCCCTCCCACAACCCTGTGGTAACCCAGACAGAATGGCACCACTTTGGAGGGTCTCTGTACAGAAGCCCGCCAAAAGTGGAACAAAGGGCTCAACCTTTGGATTAGGAGTCACACAGATGAACACAGACGCCATTTTAAAAAGCCAAGTTCTGGCAGAAAATACCATCCGATAGACTTATTTAAGATAAGTAGACCGGTGGTATGTTAGAGATTAACTCCAACAATCGGACGAATCCCATAGGGTTACATTCAGGGCTGAATATAACAAGTAGTTTCCACTGCCACCAGCCAAAACTCGACGAGGAGGGACGGGACAGTGCCCCCTCGAATAACAGACCCAGGAGTAATCGAATTACCCCTACTAGTACGTCCACAATAGGATGGTTTGTACTAGTTCTGTTAGTAAATTTAGGTCTAGTAAAGCCAATGGTGACTTTACATGCGCGGGGAGACAGTAGTTGGTCCCTGGGTATGGAGTCTATGATGGAGGTCCGCTAGGACACCCCAGTGCTACGGCACGGAGGGTGCGGTGTAACACACATAGCAAAACATATGAGACACTATGGAGTAAAAGACCCCATAGCCCATAGAACACATTGACCTTCAAAGGAATTACACACATTCATGTCCCAGAGTGGGAGAAAAAGAGTCTCACTCTTGGTAGGATGGAAAAAACAAACTCCAGAAATCCAGCAAAGCTGCTGGGGGACTCACTAGGTTAGGAAATTCAGCCTAAACAGAGAATTCTCCCTAACAACATGTTAAAGTTGGAGGAATTGGAGGAAGATAGGAGGGTGCACGAAAGGAAAGTGAAGAAGAGAGAAGATGAGGAAATTAGAAGGGCAAAAGAACATAGAAACGAACGGATGAGGGAAGTAGATAAAGCTAGAGAGGAGGCGAAGAAGCGAAGAGAAATGGATGAGGAAGCAGAGCGTGAGCGCAGGCAAAGGGCGCGAGATTTAGAATATTTGCAGCGGGAAGTAAAAAAAAACCCAATCCTGTTGTAGACTGGAAAGACATAGAAGAGTACTTTCCAGCAAATGATGTAGTACCAGACACTAGCGGGACAATTATTGATGATGACTTTGACACCAGAAGCATCGGGGAAGCGATTGATAAAATATATGATGAAATGGGACTGGAACGAATCTCCCAAGAGGGAAGGAAAGATAAGCGCTTAGAGAGCACTCGGTTATACGATACTGAGGATGTCACCTAAAGTAGTGGGAGTAGGGGACGTTCCCTAGATAGACTCGAAGTCGAGCAGAACGAAGATGATACAAGAAGCTGTGTGAACTGGGAGTATTCAGAGTCTGACTCCGAAGGGGAAACGGAAGAAACTGTGTATGACGAAGGGAGACGGTGCGAAAAGCAGCACCCAGGGAACCAAGAGGTACGATGGTCAGATGCTAGAGGGTCCCCAAGTAGGACACTGAAGTCCGCTGGAGAGTCCAGCCGACACAAAGAGACACCCCACGGTCAGAGGGGGGTGTCAGCCCCTGCCTATGCGGACAGGCTAAGAGCATTACCAGGCAGGTGGCAAGGCGGAAACGCCACCCTGGCAAAAGACCAGAAAGATAGAGAGGACTGCGCTTTTCAATTCCCGCTATTAAAGAAAGGGAGAGCAAGACAGCAGTATAATCCTTGGCCGCACATGGACCGCGAGAATCTTAAAAATAAACTTCCCATGCTGACGTCGGGGGCTGGGAAGTGGATACATGAGTTAGAGAAAATGACAGGGGGTGTCACTCTAGCCATAGGGGACATTAAGGGACTCCTAATTGCTATACTTGGCGAAAGAGCAGATGATGTGTGGAAAAGGGCAGGCTACCCTGGGGTGACCATAACTAATACCACTCATGACGGAGCGCCATTTAATAACTGTAGGGCAGCAGTGTGGAAAGCGCTGCGCATATTATATCCGGACACATCAGATATGGGAGCTATAATGACTCGTATAATGAAAGAGTCAGAGGATCCGTTGCTTTATATCCAACATTTTCAGGACGCGTGGGTACTCGAAACGCTTGAATCTTAGACGAAATCTATCCCTGTATTCTACCATATATTGTGCCAAGGGTTACCAGAACCGGTGCAAAAACAACTCAAAAAATTGGTAGGAATAGAAGCTAAACCGTGGGCCGAAATCCAGTTGACAATTGCCCATTATTGTAGGCTGTTGCAAGAAAAGAATCGAAAGAAAGAGGCAACGCGTAAGGGAGAAGAGGCAAAGCTAGTGCAAAGGAAACTCTCGAAGTATGCGCTCGAGGGAGCCATGCTAACAAGCCCAGCCGAGTGCGCAATGTGCCACTAACCCGCCGCAAAACAATCAGGGTAATGCAGGATATTATCCGAGAGGAAGTTGATTTGGAGGAAGAGGATGGCAGGGTAATCAGGGAGGCTTTAGAGGTAACCACGGAGGATTTCAAAATGTTCAAGGTGGTATCCAGAGCGCACCGATTGCCAGTCCAGCTATGCCAGATGGACAGTTGGCCCGACCACCACCAGTGTGTTGGCTGTGTGGAGTGGCAGGACATGTGGCACGCATGTGCAGAAGCCAAGGAATGTGGCAGAACAATCAAGGAATTGGGGCAGGCATAGTAAATCAACCTGCTACCCTACAACAGGGCAATGCCCAAAACTGTACCGTGCAGCAACAGGCAGCTGGCTTGCAGCAAGGTGCACAGCAAGTGGTCCAACCACTGAACATGGGGAATGTACCACAGGGACAACCCCAGCAGACACTGACGCAAGTGTCTCAGAGCACTAACGCTAGTGGGGGAAACCCACAGGTATACAGTGGACTGAACCCATACATGAAATAGGACGGCTCACAGGGATCTCTGATGTGTTCTATCCTATCAGTGACAAAAGACCCTAACAGGGAACCTAGGGTAAATGTCACCATAGGGGGAAAGAATATTCCTTCTTAGTTGACACGGGTGCAACGCGCTCGTGCATATGGGAAGGCAAGTTTTCCTTGTCCGGCGAGGCAATAGACACCCAGAGTTTTACTGGAGCTCATAGCAGAGTTCCCTTTACTGATGCACTCCCAGTCTCAGTGGGAGAGTGCGACATGAATGTACCTTTATTGTATTTGCGTCAGTCCCCGGTGAATATCATGGGTCGGGATTTGATGACGAAGTTGAATATGACCATCTCGTTCACTGAAGATGGCATAGTGTGCTCCACCCCAGGAATGCATTATTCAAACGTATGCAAATGATCAGAGCATACTCTAGACGTGCAGCCATGAGAGCTGTACCGTTGTAACCAGACGTTTTTGCATATGGAGTACGAGTGCTCATGGCAGGATTGCCAGGCCTCGCAGACAAGACTATGAGAACCCCTAATGAGTTTCTATTCAGGCCAAGAATACCCATGCACGAAAAGGAGGGACAGGTGTTTCCCTTAATGATACAATCCACCGCGTTGCGAGGAAAGATGGTATTGGTCAAAGGATGTGACGACGAGGGTAGAACTTGGTGTGCGATTGTCGCCATCGAAGAAGGGTATCGAGTGACTGACGTCACCGATGACGATCTGTTCGAAGAACACCCTGACCTAGAGGAGACACGGGTGCAAGTGAGTCTCATATTTTCGGTCAAAATGATCAGGCGAGAGGTACCACAGAGGATGATGTTAGCGTTAGTACGCCCAGAGTACTTTGATAACGACATGGCCAAGGTGCCGGACAAAGTATGGACTACAGGGCTCTATGACGTAGGTCTCCTAAAGGGAGCCGGCGAAGGAAAAATTAAATTGAAACCAGGAGCAATACTGCCACGGGCACGACAATATCCCATGTCCAGAGAAGCGGATGAAGGGATTGCAAAGACAATCTCCGCCATGATGGAGCAGGGCATCCCAGTGACATCGGAATCACCCTGCAACACAGTGATTTATCCTGTCAAGAAATCAAAGGGAGGGTCCTGGCGTTTAATCCAGGATTTACGAGCCCTAAACGACATAGTCGAAGCCGAGTTCCCTTTAGTCCCGAACCCATCCACAATTTTGTGCAACATACCCACTGAGGCAAAATGCTTCACGGTGATCGATTTGAAAAATGCATTCTTCTCGATTCCATTTCACCGTGACTCACAAGACCTGACGTCATTTACTTTCAGACAAATGCGCCTGAAAAGTACCAGGCTGCCACAGGGGTATTGCGAGTCTCCATCGATTTTCAACAGAGTCCTGCAAATGGACCTAAGCAATATTGTGGTGGACAGTGTTGTTTTGCAGTATGTAGATGACATTCTAATCTGCAGCATCACTGAAGAGCAATGCCGACATGACTCAGTCCAGCTATTAACTATACTGGCTGAGAAGGGATACAAGGTGGACAAGGACAAGTTGCAGTACTGCCAACGGGAGGTGTTGTACATAGGGCAACTGATCTCACATGAGGGGAAAAAGGTAACCCCAGAAAGGGCCAAGGCTATCATGAACACAGCCAAGCCACGCACGGTAAAACAAATGCAAAACTTCTTAGGCCTTTGCAACTATGTCAGAGCATGGGTCTTCGACTACAGCTCATATACCAAGCCCTTGTTGCAGGCCCTTAAAAAGGCCCAGGCGACGAGGGAAGACATTGAATGGAATGAAGATATGGAGAAGGGGTTTACCGAACTCAAGGGGGCAATTTGTAAGGCCCCAGTTCTCAGGATTCCTAATTATGCTGAGGAATTCTATTTGTTTTCTCATACTGATGGCAACTTTATGACGGCAGTGCTCACGCAGCGAACCTCATTGGGATATAAACCCCTAGCATATTACAGCGGGAGTTTGGACCCGGTAATGAAGTGCCACTTCCCATACGAACAAAATCTAGCTGCCGCCGCATTTGCCATTGAGAAGGCATCATCCATTGTGATGGGGTGCTCCATGACACTATATGTTGAGCAATCGCTATTTGCCATACTGGAAAGGCCAAAGGGCAAGCTGACTTCTCAGAGAGCATCAGCCTACAAGGTGATTATCTCTAATCCATCGATCAAAATAGTGCGATGCAAAACTGTGAACCCTGCCATGTTTATAGCTGAGCCAGACACAGAGGGAGAACCTGTACATGACTGTGCGAACTATGAGGAATTCTATGATGAAATCCCCAGGGTAAAGGAAAATGCCCTGGAAGGTGGGGTGATCGTCTTTATTGACGGGTCTTCTAGAATCGACGAAGAAGACGGACAAAGATATACAGGCGTGGCCGTGATCAAACACATAGCGGGTGGAGAGTTCCGAGTACTTGTCAGTGCACGAATACCATCCCATTTTTCAGCACAGGCTGCAGAGCTAGTGGCGCTGATACTCGGCATTGAGAATCATGCTGACCAGGAAGTAACAGTATACAGCGACTCCGCCTATATGATGTCAACAGTGCACGCAGGATTAGCGCGCTGGAAAAGGAGGGCTACCTCCGAGCAGACGGCACGCCAGTGCAACACGCAGCCTTACTGGACATGCTGACAAAAGCACTACAGCTCCCGGTAGGCATAGAAGTCGTGAAATGCGCCACTCATACCAAAGGGACAGATTTCGTGTCACATGGAAATTACGAAGCAGACACGGAAGCCAAACGTATGGCATCCAAAACTGAAACAATCATGGATGTGGAGGTGGCACATACCCATGAAAGAATGATGGTTGCACGAGCCACACCAGAAGCTTATAGCAATATGGGGCAGTCACAGTTAATGGAGATCCAGGGGGAGGCACCTCAGGAGGAGAAAAATGTATGGAAGTGTCGAGGGTGTTCTTTAAACCCCTCAGACGGATTGTGGAAGCAAGACAGCACTGGTAAACCAGTAATGCCTGTCGCCCTCCTAAAAATAGCTTTAGAACGGCTCCATTACCCAATGCATATGACTAAGGAAAATCTAGCCGCAACACTTGCCGAAGACTGGTTTACACCGAATTTAGCAGAGCATGTTGCATTCTTTATGGTAAACTGTATTATCTGCCAGCAATTCACGTCTGAGCACACATTGAAAGTAGTGAGAGGAGTCATCCCCAGACCGAATGGACCTTTCCAGCACCTACATATTGATTATGTCAATATGATCCAGGTGTGTAATGGGTACAGGTATTTACTTGTGGTGGTGTGTCCCTTCTCCAGGTGGGTAGAAGCAGGTCCCTGTACACACCCCGATGCTGCCTGTGCTGCTCAATTCCTGGTGAGGGAGGTCTTGCCTAGATGGGGGGGTGTGTGCGGTTATGAGATCAGACAATGGGCCTCATTTCGTGAACACAGTGTTCGAACAGATTAGCTTGTTGCTTGGTATAAAGCACAAGTTTTCATCGGCGTATCACCCAGAGGGAAATGGGATATGTGAACGAATCAACGGCTTGCTTAAGGAAAGGGTTGCCAAGTTGAAACTCACATTAAGAAAGGGATGGATGCACTGCCTACAACTGGCATTGTATGTGCTTCGGAACCAACCAGGCTCCGACCATCATTTTACGCCGCACGAAATAGTCACTGGGAGAAGGATGAGGACCCCTCTTACCCCCCGAGACAGAGCTAGATGCGATGCCCAGTCAACTAGGGAGGTTCTGGGAGATGAGATGAAAGCGTACCTAGACTGTCTCATAGCCAGCATCTCTATCATTTCAGGCCAGCTGCAGTGACGGCGGAAAGGGGACAGCACAGCACAAACCACAACAGACAATGCTGATGCAGGCGCAGCTCTCAGCCTTGGTGCACCCCTTGTCTTCCCGGGGGACAGAGTTCTAGTGAAGAACTTTACAAGAAAGAAATGGGACGAACCAAGGTTTAGTGGCCCCTTCATCGTGGAGGACTGCACCCCGTCCGCTGTCAAGCTCGTGGGCCGAAGAGCCTGGATTTTCATGAACGACATCAAGCTATTCATAGGAGAGGGCACCCCTGCTGCACCCAGCGACGAAGAACCTACAGATAAGGAGGGAGAACCTCAGCACGTGCAGACAAGATCTATGGCGAGGAAGAAGGACGCATGAGCAGACAAGTAACGAGAACGTTAGGAAAGTAAGACTCGTTAAAACAAGACATTTCCTCGAGCCAAGTGAAACGTGTCAAAAGAACAATTGCACGAACAAGTCAGTATAGCCAACAAAAGAACTATTGTGAAAATTGTGCCTGCGACTGAACCTTTTCACATACATTAAAAGAGACAATAGTAAGCAAGCTAACACTCTGTGCAGCCAAAGGTGCAGGGTAAAGGAAGAAAATCACGCACTCATATCGGCAAAAGCGTTAACCTCATGGACATTTAAAACCGCACAAAGCATTCATAAGCCTAAGACTCTGGTAAGCAACAGAACTGGACATTCCTGAGAACTGAAACTGTTATCCTGAAGGACCCAGCATAAAGACTTTGTTCACAATCACATGGTTCTTCCCAGCAGAAGCCTCAAGTGGGATGTGGTCACCTATTTTCAACTAGTTGTATTGTCCCATCCGTCACTTATAGGCAGAGAAGCCAACGTTACTGAATTCATTCAAGACCCTGCAAACAAGAAGGTCATCTGGCAACTATTGACTGTCATCACAGAGGTCTTCGCCGAGTTGCCCGAGCACAGTGACTCAAAGACCAATGCTCGCGCCTCAAGTAATCATAGACAAGAACACATATACTTTCTTCTTCCGCATCGTCGAAGAATGTCCAGGACTTATCAGGAGAACTACAGATACATTCACATTCATTAGAGATCCAAAAAACAATTACTTCCTCAACCAAATGTGGTACAAGCTGAACCACGTGGTTGCAACTCACGCTGCAGGAAAGTGCAAAACTTGTACGCATCAAAAGAAGGGACTGTGATTAGGACCCAGGAAACGAGGAAAATGTCCCTATCACCTGAAGATACACGGCTGGCACACACCATTTTGCTTCGATTAGTCACAGACTATCCGGAAATGGTAGGGAGACCTGCAGATGTGGACGTCATCACCTTTCTTAGGAATCCAGCCAACATCCCACACATGGGCGCACTCCTCCAAGGCATCATGCTCCAGGTGGAGCTGTCCAATTTCCAGTGAGAATTCCTGAGGAGATTTCAGTGAGACTAGCCGACGAGGGACAGATCGAAGAGGAAGAAAAAAAAACAACTGAAAGCACACTGTGAAAGAAGGCCTGTGACTCTAGAGCCAACGAACCAGACAAATGTCATTAACACCAGAAGACAGTCGGTATGCTTTTCGCGTTTTCTTTCATCTCATTGAAAACTTTCCAGAACTAGAGGGCAGACCCCGCACATTGATGTGCCCACTTTTCTTAATGATCCAGCAAAGAATGCCCAACTAAACAGGCTCCTAAGAGCTATTGCATCACAATTAAGAAGCAATTAGGGACATCCGCTGCTGAGGCGAGCCTTAGAAAGGAGATAACTACATCTTGAACTTCTTTTCCTATTTTTCTTATTTTTTCCTATTTTGTGCATTATCATTCCGCAGTGGAGTAAATGGGGAAGAGGGAGATTGTCCCTCAACTCGACCTCGAATGACCAAGTGAAAGGAACAGCAACGTGAACTTCACTGCCGTGTTTGCCGTTTTTTTTCTACCTCCTCATATGTTCAATTTTATTTTTGTTTTTATTTTTTCAATGGTTTATCTATGCGTGATGTGTAACAAATCCATTTTTATGGTGTCACTGTGAACAAATTCATGCATGCCCTCAGGGCCAAGACGAATTGGGAAGGTGCCCTGGGAATGCGTTGTATACACAAATGTAGGAAGAATGTGATGTGCTAAAAACGGTAGTCTAACCTTTCTCCATAGTCTTGCAAAGGATCTGTACTCCATAACTAGAGACTTCCGCCATCATTTGCAAGAGGGGGGACATTAAACTGCACTCGTCGCTTTGGTGTTTGCTGAACTTTTTAAGTAATGAAACCAAGATAAGAAAAGAAATAAACTATTGACTATGGACTTGTTCGAGATGGGGGCACAAAACAGTAATTTAGTTGTGCCACTGGTGGATGGGCGCCCCCGCTTACCTGGAAGGAGGTGCTGCAAACTGTCCTTCAAGGCAATCATATGTATATGTATAGTGATTATTGTAGTATTTTTGTCGTTAACGATCAGAACTGCATTTTTTTATTGGTGCACGAAGCATCCCAATGTCCGTGCATCCAACAGGTAATGAGCATCTGGGCCCACAAAGGCACCCAGACCTTATGTTGTCATCCCTGTTCCCAGAATAATTGATGATAGAGAAAATGATTTACCGTTGAAGTTAATCAGCAGTGATATGGATGCACCTGAAATTATGAAAGACGAGAAAAGCTGGAGACAGGGTCAGCACGGAATGAATGATAACATAGCACTGTCCACAGCACGCACCCACACACTGAGTGCACATGAGCAAGGGCAAGTGTCAACAGCTGTGACACCCCAGGCCGAGCCAACAGAAAACAAAAAGATACCTTTGAAATGAACAGCTCCAGAGAACCAAGCGAGCAACAAGACAGAGATAGCATGACAAAATCCCTCAAGAGAACAGAGGAGGCCACAAAAGAACTCATGGGGAAGACACATGCGGTAGTCAAGTATGTGTTTCTGCTCATACGAAGAGCAAAGAAACTACATGAGGAGCTGAGCAAGAAAACTGCAGCTATTGTGATAACGAGCACACCTGCTCCAACACCAGAAATAATGACCGAGATTACGACACCACCACATGTTGGAAGGATGATGAGCCACATGTGGAAGGAGGTCTACGAGAGAATGCACGAGGGAAGAAGAAGAAGAAACACAAGACCTCCCCATAGTACTGCAGGGCAGGAAATGAAACCTGCCCCTCCAAGGATAATACCCGAGAAACTACCTGAACGAAAGAGCAGTACAGACGCATTCAGAGGCATTGTGATGGCCAACTACAGAAAAAACGTTAAGAATCAAGAGAAGCCCATATGAAACAAACAATGAACTAAAAGACTACTTGGACAGCACAGCCCATCTTGGAAACAACATATGGTACCAGCACATGAAGGAAGTTGGACGAAGACAATCAGAAGGAGAATGTTTTGTCTGTGCACTCCTGCCATACAGCATGGGAAAGTCCAAGATCTTCATGGCTGTAGAAGTAGATGTCCCCACAGCACACTGTATGTCACACGTAGCTATGTGCAACACCAGAGGACAATTCATGGGAAGAGATGCCTCATTGATATGGGCCAACGAAAAGGACTACCCTGATGAAGACGGGTTTGTCCAGGACATCAAAATAAGAAACAGGGCGCACACCAAGAATCACGTTATTGGATATGAAAACCCTGACGTCAAAGGATCAGGAATAAGGTGGGAAATAAACTCAAGACTGAACGTCCAAGAAAAAATGGCAGAAGAAGCTCAAATATGGAGGAACCGGGGACAAATGCAGATCTGGGGATCAGTAGTTTCCCCTAACGGATGGGAGGACGGAGTCGTAATCTGCCGAGCTTGGATGGTCCTTGGAGCCTGCAAGGAGGCATTGGAAAACTCACAGAGGTTATGTAAACCTCTATGGCCGAAGTTGGTGAAGCTGTTAACATGGGTCGAAGACAGGGGAGGGCCCCTGCAAATAATACCATTGGAGAACCCGAAACTGTGCTTCAGAAGTAATGGCACAAGGAAAATGGGGGAGAACCAAAACTGTGGACGTATATATGAGGCACCAGGAATGGCACAAGGAACCGCAGTCCTGATGGACCTCTATTGGGCGTGTGGATCCAAAGCATACATAAGACTGCCAAAAAACTGGGGGGGGGGCATATGTACATTGGTCAATGTCCATCTTCCCGCACTGGTGATTCCAAAAAACGATCTGAATCTGGACAGCTTCCCGAAAGCAGATGCTCATCTGAGAAGGAGGAGATCTGCAGAGCTGACATTCAGAATGAAGAGAGAAACCTACTTTTCTGCCAAATCAGAAGAAGCATTCTATGCGATTCCATACGAACACAGGCTGTTCAGCCTCACTTCAACAGTATTCACTACAATGCTCCTGCCACACATCCAAATTGGAGTAAATGCTAAATGGTTGCAGATAACCAGATGGGAGTTACTGCAGACCATCAACACCACCATAAAAGGATTCAATGCGATCAAAGAAGAGCTGAGAGCGATTAGACTGATGACCCTCCAGAACAGATATGTGCTTGACATGATCACAGCAATGGATGGAGGTGTTTGTGCAAAAATCAGAGAATCATGTTGCACATTTATACCATCGCATGATGAGGAAAATGGAACCCTCACAGAGGCCATAAGCATGTTGACAACTTTAAAAAACCAGATGACTGATGAAACGGACGAAGTGGATGATGACAGTTGGTTTGGGAACCTATTCTCATGGGTCCCGCAATGGATGGCTGATATATTCAAGTTTCTGGGAGCCTTGCTAGCAATGGTGCTGTTAGTATTCTGTGTTATCAAGATAATCATCACACAGTGCCAGAAAACTGCAACGAAGGCAATTGGGATGTAAATTATGGTCGATGTCAAACCAGGCCGGAAGCCCAGAGACCTGACAGATGAGGAAATAAAGGACTTTGTGAAGGCCAGTGAATTTGCACCAGAGGGAACAAAATTCACTTATCCCAAGAAACAAAGAAGGTATGAAGGCAAATGGATTTACTGCAGTCCAAATGGACAATGCCAATTGATGACCTGGAACAAAGATAAGCATGTGAGAACAGCAGGAAGTTTGAAAGGAGTGATAAAGATATGGACACCCAAATTGCATACATTCACACCATCTTGTGTAAACCCAGGAGACGATGAGCAAGAAGCTGAGGAATCAAAGAAACTGAATATAAAGGAGGAAGCAGGAGCGGCCGATGAACAGACCAGAGGGCGACCAGACCTCACTTTGAGGTGCCAGTAAAGTACTTGCCAAGGTATGTGACGTAGGATGAGCAGCTGAACCAACAAAGAGCTGCAATGGGCCTCTGCCCTGTGTACATTAGAAGATCAATACCTGGTGAAATGCCCATAACCAGGTAACCCTGGGCAGCACGGTACCCAATCAGCCAACCATACCAGCCGTTGATATGGAACGAGGAGGAATGCCTACACACGGTCCATGAAGAGACTCCAAAAGCCATAATGGAAGGCCAGTGGAGATGAAACAAGGACCAGAGCTGCTCCAAGAATGAACTGAAGGAGTACGGAAAGCATGCATGCCAGTACTGATAACTACAAGGATAATTGTAAAGGACAAAAGGGAGAGACACTGTGAAAAACGTATGAGAATGGTGCCATGAGACAAGATGGAAGCAACCGCCTTATTGAACGTGTGTAAATAAGCTTGAAACGCAAGATGCTAAGTAATCAATTCTGCTTGCAATGCTTAGTAGAGGTTAGAGCGGCAAGCGCCGACTGAATACATCTACCTCAATACAGCACAATGTACATGTGCGACTCGATTTTGTGTAAACAGAAATACTCCCAGGCGGCCAAGGCCTGACTGGCCAAGTTTCATATCCAGGCCCAAGCTGAGGAAAGGAGCAGGATCAAAACTTAACAAAGGATGGCTCATGCCGGGGAAATCGAGCTCAACCAGAGAAGGGGAGGTGAGCATGAGCTCACGAGGCTCCAACTTCAGAGCATGCCAGCATGCCCGTGAAGGTCGAGATAAGAGAGGCCCATGCCGGTGGCTAAGCGAATACAGAATTAAATACACAAAAGGTTAGAAACTGAAGCAGATTCACGGTAAACCAATAAGTGACCAGACAGGCGGAAAGATGTACCACCGCCTGATGTCATCCAGAACCAGAGGGTGCCATAACTTTTCCTGATAAGAGACTACAGATCCGAGGCCATACCCAGCCAACTAATTGACACATAGCCATAAACCACTGATTAATGGAAAGGAGGCAGGGTGAATCTTGGGACACTAGGCACCTGGTTGTCTATTCTGCATGCTGCTAATTAAAATGGAGATTTATGTTTCGGGGTGTAATGTGCCCAATCACAAGAGACCATGTAATCTAGGGTCCTATAGACATTGTAACCAATGCGATGTCGTACTTGTAGTGACGTCAATCACGTGTGGTGTAGAGGGAAGGGCGTAGACGCCCATCCGATAAGAGTTATCCAATCCACTTGCATTATTTCCATATACAGTTATAGCACCTATACTTCAGTTACTTTTCCCAACCAATTGTATTTCATGATGATTTTTTGTAGAATTAGACGTCAATGATGATGAAGTTTGCCCATAAAAGAGGCTGTTGTACTGAAGTTCGAGGAAGTCGGGGTGAGGCAGGTGTTCGTGATGCTGCTGATTTCCATAAGCTGATGTATGTATCATTAAACGGACTTCCCTTTGCCAATTTACTGAGTCCTGATTATTGATCCTTGCCGGAGTATGTGAATCCTGCACTCTGTCCTCGCAAGGTGCAGCTATCTTGTTTTACCCATTTTCGAGGGTGAGTGCTGACCAATGGGCCCGTCAGTAATTACCTCTCCTCGTAAACAGTGTTGTGCATGTTGAACAGAAGTTACATTGTCAAAGTGGAGAAATTAAACCTTTCGGGAGTTTGCCTTGCCAGATTCCTCACCTGATTTAAGAGCATATTCCCTTGAAGGTGTAACAAAGTCAGTGTATTTCTAATGTTAGAGCATAAGTACTAAATGGGCCCATTTCCAGGGTCCCGGGTATTTGTTTACAGCTAATGGTTGCGTATTCCCATCCTAGTTCATTGTTTGATTTGGTAAATTACACTGTATCATTGTCCCATGCAAGAGATGAGTGTGATAGAAATCTCATCTGGTAGAAGAGTGTATTGCATATGCGCAAGCGACAAAGAGCAAGCCCAATCAAAGCTTCAGAACATATTTGATACTGGTTCCCGGGTAACAGAGTTGAGGCAATTAATTCCCAGACAGATCAGGGTAAGCATCACCTTGTGGACAACATGATCAGGTCCAATAACTTTGTTTGAACATAATTGCTACTACGGTCTGGGTTTGAAGTTTTGCCAATTAATTTCTTGATAAGTAAGATTAACAAAGATAGACATCTCCTGGACTGAGAACAAAGTGCATACTTGGTGGAGAACAATAAACAAGCCCAATCATAGAGTAAGAACATAACTGCTACTATTCTGATGGTTTTGTGTCCTGGGCATTCATTCAAGACCGGTTTAGGGTAACACAATCAGTGTGTTGGCGTATGAGAGCACCTAGGCGTTCATTGCCGAGCATGTAGGAGCCAGCAGGTTCAGATCCTCGCCAACATTAATATTACTCCATTTTAAATATATTTGCAAACCATTGTGGAATCCACGCGAACAGGGAGGCAAACCAACTGTCATCTTCAATATCATCTGCCTCATCTTCCATCTTGTTATGCAGGTTTGTCAACAAAGTTATGGCCTCTGTCAAAGTCCTATTTTGTTAATCATGAGAAGGTATGAATGTGCAACATGACGGTCTGATTTCAGTGCAAACTCCTCCTTCCATTGCTGTGATCATATTAAGGAAATATCGGTTCTGGGGGTTCATCAGTCGTATGCCCTCTGCTCTTCCTTAATAGCGTTAAATCCCTTTGTGGTAGCATTGATTGTCTGCAGAAGCTCTCATCTGGTGATCAGGAGCCACTTGGCGTTTGCTACTGTTTGGATCGAAGGCATGAATATAGTCGTCAATATTGTGGCAGTCTTTCTGAACAACCAGTGTTACTCAGGAACGGAGTCATATGCTGTTCTTGATTTGGCTGAGAAATAATTCTCTCTTCTTGTCCGCCGGAGAAGTTCAAGTAATCTTCTTTTTCTCAAATGGGCATTCACTTTTGGAAATTCACCAATATTCAGGTCACTTTGAGGAATCACTAATGCTGCAATATGGATGAGCACCAAAGAACATACTCTGCCTCAATCCTTGATCAACCTCATGTAAACTCCAGATCCACAATCCAAATATCGGTTCATAAGAACGGCTGTCCCTTCTCCCATTGTAGGAACGTCAATTGTGGTTTTGCATTCCTTTTTATATCCCACGTGATTCTTTCTGTGTCTTCGGAAGCACAGTGTGACATTAACTAATGGGATTACAACTACTGGTCCTGATTCATCTTCTAACCATGTCAGTAGTTTGGAGTGTTTGGCCCATGACTTAAAACACCCGTTATTCACCTTCTGCAACTTTTGTAGGTAATCTGTTTTCAGCAGGTGAGCTGCACAGGACATCATTCCTTCTTCCCATCCCTTCTTGGAATTCACTTGTCCATAGATCAATAATTGAGTTTGTTCCCAACATCCAGGTGATCTGGCTATTTCTGTCACATCAGCGCAATTCATTCTCTTCATTTCTTAAAGATCACCTCATACTGTCCTGCAGCAGGATACACAAGCATCTTGCTCTTCCAGGCAGGCTCCTTTCCATGTGTAGATTTTTGATATAGTCATGCTGGTATAGAAACAATTTTTTTGATGTCCATCGCAAGGTCGCCCAGTTTGCTTGGAATTGCCCTCAAGTTGTACATGTTGCAAGATGACTAAGGCACTTTGCATCGTGTTCTGGAACCACTCTGGCAATGAAAGTTCATACAGTATTCAAGGCCTACTGGATGAGAGAGCAGACGTAGCAACCACCCTTACATACTTTCTCCCGCACGTTTCTCATGTGTTGGTACCACATGTTATTCCCCAGGTGAGCTGTGTTATCTAGGTAGGTATTTAACCCTTCACTATCTTCCTCTGCATCTCTTTTGTGTGTCCCAAAATTTGTCCAGAAATCATTGAGTATGTCAAAAATCGTTTCACAGTGGGAAGAACCATAGCAACTTCTCCTTCAGTGGAATTACTAAGAGACTGTGAAAGATGAGGAACAAAAAGACAATGAGAACAGTCATGCAAGCGTATATTATACATAAGAATCTGGGCAACCATCTCTCACACCACCCTACTACTTGTTGAATTTGTTCATTCTCTATCAACATGCCACTGTCTTCATTATTCATTTTTAATACAATCACCAAGTTTCTTTATATTTGCAACTGTAAAATTTGTTCAGTTATGGCAATAAGGAGACTTCTTATCACTGGACCATTTCTAGGATCCTGCAAGAAAGCGTGAATATTAACGTCTCTTCTAACAAGAGCATGGTAAGACTGAAGTATGAACACAAAGACAGCAAGCACAAGCTAATGAACGTCACTATAGGCAGGTACCATATGTTTGATCACTTTAAACAAATATTCTCCATGAAATCAATCTGGATACTGATCTTGTTTCCATTTTCTGATCAAGAACTGACGTTAAGGCATAACTCTGATGCATTATTTCTGCTTCAATATTTATTATAAAAGTTCATTTCAAAATTCCTGGAATTCTATGCAAGTCCTTGCACTCTTTGCTAAAATATCTATAAGGAGTGCCCATTGAATTTCCGGTCCAAATAAAGTATGTGTTAATCACATGTTGTTTTATCGTCCTTCTTCTTGGTCATTGATTGGGTCCGCACGCGCTGAAATTCTTCTTCTTGTCTTGATTCTGGATCAGCAACGGTGGGAGGGAAGGTCTTGCCTTTATAAATCTTCATATCACCCAGTTGCAGCCAACCTCTTCTTCCTTGCACCTTGGCAGCAGAAGGGGACACTTCTTCGATAATAAAAAGGCCATGAAAATTTGGCTAATGCCACTTCTTGGTAAAGAAATTAACACTAGGTCCTCAACATATAACTTAGGTGGTGACAATAGTTTGCTTGGATTGGTTGCCGAATTATCTTCTTCTGTGTTCTTAGACCAACCCCCATGGCGCTTGACTTGATCTGAAATTAAAGAAATACTAGTGGTCATACATGTCAAACAGTCATGCATTTCAACCCCTAAAGTCTTAGCTATGCTCTGTCCTTTTACTCCTAGACAGAGGTGTAAGGGGTGTTCTCATTCGACGCCCTTTAACTAACTCATGCAGGGTGAGGTGGTGGTCTGATCCTGGTTCATTCCGAAGGGCATATATGGCTAGGGGTAGGCAATACAGCCATCCTTTTTTCAAAGTCAATTTGATCTTGGCAATCCTTTCTTTGAGGAGGTTGTTGAGTCTCTCACATATCCCATTCGCTTGTGGGTGATAAGCCCTGTAACAATTGTCAGCATTGTCACAATGTGATTAAAGGTTCAAGCATTAGCCATCCCTATACTGGTAAAAAGATCCCTTTAAGGCATACTAGTACATGTGACACAAGCAATGTTATCTACGGAATTAAATGCCCGTGTGGGTTATATTACATAGGATTAACAACAAGAAAAGTTAAATTGAGGTGGACTGAGCACAAATCCAACATCCGATTGGGCTCAGTCCACTCACCGGTGGCACAACACGGCAAAAAATTCAAGCATTCAGTAGCTCAGATGTTAAAGCAAGTTAAATGTTCAAAAAGAGGTGGTGATATACACAAATTATTAAATCAAAAAGACGTTGAGTAGATTGAGCAGCTAGATGCCCTAGCGCCAAAGGGCATGAACAATGATTTTGACCTGACTTGTTTTATTTGAGATGATATGACTCTGAATTGATAGTTGTTAGAAAAACTGCTTTCTTTGTTTACCTCTGGATTTTCCCTTTGGGCCCAAACGTGTACGTACAACTGTGGTAATCTCAAATTGTGCTTCGACTCACCTGAGGATATGTTAATTAGTAGAATGAGGGAACACTGTGTTAGTTAATATAAGTGGAAATGTTTATACTTGTTTCTGATCGTATAGTGAACGCCTATGGTATCTGAATGAATTTGGGCTTTTATTATACCTTAGTGGATTTGGCCACTCGTATACCCTTATTAGCAGTGGCGGCTGCTATTGTAGGGTGGCCGGGCGCTGCCCTCCCAGAAAAAAAGAAAAATAAAAGCTAAAAGAGATTCAATCAGAACTTCTCTGATTGAATCTCTTTTAGCTTCTAGTGCTGCATTTCCTTTGCCAACAGCGCGGGGGCGCTGTGGCAAGGAAACAATATTGTATTACTGGCTGGCCCGGCTTTCGCAGCGGGGCGTGTCCCAATTTAGTATATTTGTTTGTATAGTAGAGTGCGTGGAGCTCGTAGCTCCACGCACTCTACGTAGCCCTCGGAATTAGAAGCCTGGCGGGGCGCTTCAGGGGTGGCCCCGCCAGTATAAAATGTGCGCAAACAGCGCACTTCTGTTTCCCAATCCCTCCCCTGCCATGGATACAGTAATGTCATTGGCTGGTAAACAGCCAATGACATTACTGTATCTATGACTGGCGGCGCAGGGTGTGTGCGTGCGCCTGCGCCGCCTTCACATGTCTGGGTCTGTTTCTCTTTCTTCTTTCAGCCGCGACGACAAAAACAACATACGAGTGCTGCTGCACCAGGCCAGCCCAGCGGCGCCGCGGATCCGGTAAGTACCCACCACATCCCCCCATGTTTGTTTCTTCTGTTTGGGCCCAGGGACTCGGGGAGTGTTACACTTACGCTGCCCTCCCCGGGCCCAAACTATGTGGTCCACCGTGACCGTCCACCACGGCAGGCCATGCCCAGTCAACACTGAACGACGTGTAGGCCAGGGCCTACACGTCGTTCAGTGTTGCTGCCAGTGCCGAGCTGACTGCGTGCCGTCAAGTCGAGTTTTGGTGGTAGCAGGCCGCCCGCTACCACCAAGGCAAGACGGGGGCAGCCTGGGCCTACTTTGTTTTTACCCCCGGTCCGTGCCGGCACTGCCGTGGCCCAAGGGCCTTGCCTTGGGCCAGGCCGGACTGGGCAAGTGCCTAGGCCCAGGGCAGGCAAGCGTGCGCTGCTGCCCATACTCAGCCGCGGCCCGGCGGCGACCACTCCCGCATCGCATCTGCTAATTGTGTCGTTTTATATTTTCTGCATTTTTCAACAAAAAATGCCGAAAATATAAAATGACACAAGTCACCAGGGAGAGCCCTGGCAGGGAGAGGGCCTCTCCCTGCCAGGGTTCTCGCTGGTGACTTGTGTCGTTTTATATTTTCGGTATTTTTTGTTGAAAAATGCTGAAAATATAAAAAGGCACAATGAGCAGATGCGGTGGTCGCGCGGGCCGCGGCTGGGGGTAGGTATCTCAGGGCCAGGGCTTTAAGTTAGGGTAATAGTTGGAGCGATCCGTGGAAATAGTGAGTGGTCAACTTATGCAGTGAGGGGGTAATATAGTCAGAGGCAGATCCGGGTGTGAGGTTCACAGAAAAGGATCGCCTGCTCTTTAACTAAAGAAGCACATAACACACAGCCCAGCCAATTAGCCCTGTTTGCAGTGGGAGGTGTGCGCTGAGGTTGCAGCAAGCACCAGTCTTAAGACTTGACGCACGATTCTCCAAATACACCGCATTCAGACCTGTAATAGCACAAAGCAGTATAGTTATGTTAATCGGTATTTGCCAAAGGCCAGTTCCATAGTTGCTTCGCACTGTCACAGAAGCTTGGCTTTAGTACTGGAGGACTGTAAGCTTTCCATCAAGTGTCCCTCCCTCCACACTGCTCTGCCGATGCTGCCCACATCTGGCAAGATACAGGCATTGCTTGTAAGGCTGAATGGAGGAGCTCTATCGGAAGTGCTGAGCGATCGGTCACCAGAGGGGGGTTGTCGTATGGAGGGGTTATCACTACAAGACATGGTCACAGGGCCACAGAGGCCCGAGTGATTATCGATGTCTCTCGCGGGACGTCTATTAGACACGGTGCCGATATCATGTTGCACAATTATTACGCGAGCGAGTCAAGTGTAAGATGTGATACCAGAACCACTTTAAAAAAAATAAGTGTCAGCGCGCAGTCGCTGAAGTGTGTGAAACAAGTGCTAAGGGACAAGATGCCAGTGACAGAACTGTTGTTGTATTTCACTATATGATTGGAACGCTGTGTGACTGGAGCATGTGCGTGTAGCGACTACCTGCATAGTAGGAGTGAAGTTCAACTAAAGGGTATGGTGGTCATTTACTTTTCAGAAAAATCAGCCATCATTCCCTAACTTTTTGTCACCCGAGCACTCTTCCTGGATGGCGTGAAAAGGGCACTTTTGTATTTTAAGAAGATTTAAAGTTAGGTCGGCCAACAGGCTGTGAGTCACGCAGTAAGAACTTTAAAAACATAACTGCTGAGACCAAGAGTCAAACCACTGCCATTGAAGGCAATGAGCATCTTGCATACTCGGTGCTTATTTGCACTCTCTAAAGTCCGTATTCTCCTTGCGTTCCTCCCCACAGCAAAGCACTGACCAGCTTTGCACACCACACAGTATTAGGGCTATGTAGGATACGTTGCTCCATTGCTGCATCCCGCGGAGATCCGAACAGCTCCCCTGCAAGGTTTTAATTCAGGCCTTCAATTTAAAAATCCCCATAGCATGCTGGCACAGCAAATGGAATGAAATGTGCATGATAGGATATTCGCTGACATCATAATAGTAATTGCAGCAATTCAAAATAAGTGATTCCAAGTGCCATAATTATTGCATGTGTTATTCTTAACACATTATTTGCCAAAACCCGATCTGTTGATTCCCCGGATCTCTAAATTGAGGCCAAGAAGTCACGCCCTAGAGTGATCAGCCTGGCAAACAGCTGAATTTCATTAGTATACCTGAGATGAGATCTGAAGGGCCTACCTTTAGAAGTAAAAGGCCTAACAAGGGGAAGGAGAATATCCCTAAAAAGGACATGAACGTTTCAGTGGCTCCAAAAACGAACAAGGTCCTCTTCATTGCAGGGGTTAAGTTATTGTGTTGTACAGTGTGCCTCTATTTATCGTACCTGCGGTATATTGGTTGCATGCCAGAAATTGTTATTGGGGAACGTGGCCTCTGTCATGGTACCTTTTTAGAAAGATTGATTGTCAGGAGCTAAATAGTATTGAATGGAGCAGCAGTGTTCAGCTGTGGTCCTGGCGAAGTCCGGTCATGTGATCAGCGCTGTATAGTGTGTCTGTCATACTTGCGATATATGGACATCCTGAAATCATTATTGGGGAACCTTGCTTGTGCAATGGTGCCTTTAGAAAGAAAAAAGGCATGTCCCTTAAGAGGTGTGACTCTCGGTGATTAGAAAGGGAGGATGCCGGAAGCTGCATGCTGTGGTGGATGATGACTGAAAGTAATGGTGGTCGTTTAAGATGCATTTTCTTTCACTGTGTTTCTTTCAGTCTTCATATTCCAGTTGTCAATCGCAGTGTTGGGGGATGGAGTGGATGGAAGGCAGAATGCAGTTATGGGGTATGTTCTGTGAGGAGCAGAGGTCGAAGTGGGCGGGAGCGGTCAGGAGCGGAGCTCCTATACTTTTTATTTTTAAGTTTCACTGTTCCTAAAAGAGAACCGGTTCTGGAGTGGTTTAGTTTTAAAATGAAAGTGTAGTAAGAAGTTGAAGCTTGCACTTCAGTGCACTGCACATTCCCATAAAAGCAGGTGTGTTTGTGGGGAGCGGGGCAGACCAGCAGGGAACATAGTTCTACTACTTCCTTTGGTACACTTCAATCACTAGTGAGGAGGGAGAGTGAGCCGGGTGTGGGCGTTGGTGAGGAGTCGGGGAGGGGGCAGGGCAGCAGGGAACAATTTCTACTAATGTTCATTGTACACCTTGACCCCTTGCCTCGTCCAGCCTAGCTGTGAAGACACCTAGCCGACACCACAAACCAAGTGTATGTATGACTTTACCCGTCTCCCAAAAAATCAGCCACAATGGGAGTTTATATTGCGTCTGTGTGTGTCCCTCCCTATGTGTGTCCGTGTCCACTTCCCCCCAAAATAGGTGGTTGTGCGGCAGGTGGGACAGTAGGTAGTGTTAATGGAGTGATAGAAGTATCCATCTACTTAAGAGGTGCCTAATGCCGTCATTCTAAGGTCATGAAAAGGCTGATTTCCCAACCCTACGCTTTACTACCTCTTCACCCTACTTAGCTGACGGCCCTTTCTGCTGTTTACCATCTGGTTGATACTTTGCCACCTGGGCTGTGCAATGTTGCACCTACTTGCATCCATTGATCTGACTTTTGCACCGCTTTCCTTGATCTCCCCCCTTTTCTGCCTTCTATCCTCCATGTTCTTTGTTACCCCCCTCCTTGCCCCTCTTCTCTCTGATCTACAACCAGTTCTCTGACTTGCCGTTTCTCCTTCTTGCTTATCTGCACCCCTGGTATTTAACTGTCAGCCTGTGCTTCTTCTTGCTGTTTACCCACCTTCTCTTTTGACCTCGGCTCACTGCCTTGTGTTGTGCTTTATTTGTCTACCTTCACCCCTGCATCATTTGTTGTGGCCAGGCACAGCTGTAGCACAGCTACACTTGCCAGGCACTTGCCAGGCACAGTGCCACTTGCCAGGCACAGCTGTAGCAGAATTAATTACCCATTGTTGTAGAAGCAGCAACATGGTGCAAGTTCCTGGGGATCATGATCTAATAACAGTGCCTGGCAGAAACTTACACCGTGTATGCACAAGGCCAAAATGTTGGCTTTGTCAATGCTTGTGTTTGAACAGGATCTCAGCGGCTTTGCCAATGCTGTTTTTAACAGGACTTCAGCGAAGGACACGCAGAGTGCTTATAAATCGGGTGCCTGAAGGGCTGCAGCAAATTAATTTTGTAATGTGAGCTCCGCAAAGCGCACTTTTAAAGCCCCAGAATGAAAACATTACAAAAATGTATATATTGCAGCGTTATACAACTGATGACTGGCACATGGTGGTAGTTGCTGGTACTTTCTTTACACATTGTACTAATGATTATTCTGGTGCAGCTTCAATGTTACAAGCAGTTAACTCTCTCTCCTTCATGTGTGAAAACCATTTTAATACTGCTCTGAGCCTATGTTGCCCTTTCTCAGATCAGTCTCTCGCTTTCTTTTTACAGTCAGCAACACCTTACATGAACAAATCCAATCAGTCCAGGGCAATTGTGCAACTAAAAACATCGGACTTCAACCTACACAGTGCACCTTCCGGGATTTGGATTTCCCATAGCCTGCGAAGGAGTACATTGCAGTGACCATTCTCCATAACGAGGTGAGCTAGCATGAGTCTTTTGTAGGGTTTGGTGCTCAGGGCACTCTAACTCTGTTTGTGTTCATCTGTAGTAAAGAAGGCACACAGCTATCTTGTTTACATTATTTTGGAAAAGAAGCCCATGTTTGTGGGGATCAATGAGGTGGGGGAAAATCTGATGAACAGTACAGACTACAAATACAGAATGGCATCTATGACTAGCTGAGAGGGTGGCATGTGAAAATGGAAAGTCATACATATAATGCAAAAAGGCCTGTTTATGGTTCAACGGAAGCAACCTGTCCATTTGGAAACAGTTTTTTGAAGGATTGGATTGGGTGGTGGTTCCCACTTACCTCATGATGTCCTGGTATCGTCCAGTTGAATGGTATACAGTAATTTGTTTTACTGCTGTAAAATCCCAGTCTTTCAAACATCAGAATACCTTCTTTCAGTGCTTTGGAGGGGTTGGAGTTGTGTCATGCAGTCAGAAAAATCTCCCTACATTCTAAACAATGTTTTTTTTAGAACAGTATTAACAGAACAAACTTGCCTCATTTCTTCCATAAGTACTCATTTGCCAAACAAGCTGCAATGCGTACTGTGTGGCTGGTGTCACATTTGCTAATGGGCATGTGTGTTAACGCATGCATAGATAACATCAGCAATTATACTCAATTTTACTGGTCCATGATCAGTACAGCAGAGTTGTGTATAATTGCAGAGGCTATCTGTGTCTAGTACCGACTAATTATACTTATGTGTTATTGAAGAACATACCTAACAATGACTACATGATTCCATCTACATATACATGTACATAATCATTTTGCTTATTAACAGGTGTCACTGTTGCTGAAAATAAATTCGGTGGACCAATTACTCTCAAAACCATTTTCCGGAATCGCACACAGTGAAAAACTGGAGGTGAAAAGACTAGGGCCTGATCGTCCAGATGTAAAAATTGAACAGTCCGCAAAAGATAGGGGAAAGGCTTACACACGCACATTTTCCACGGTGTGGTATGAAAAGAAGACATGGCTCACTGGTAGGTTTGCTAAGCGGTCTTTGTTCTGCTTCCCTTGTCTGCTGTTTGGAGGTCAAACGGCATGGACAAAAACCAGAGTCACTGACTTAAAGCATTTGTCAGAAAAAAGCAAGAGACATGAATCGTGCAAATCTCATATTGAGTATATATTAAAGCTGCGCATGTTGGGAAGTGTAAACATTGCAACACAGTTGGATGATGCCTATCACCGGAGCGTGATGAGGCATAATGAGGATGTGGATAAAAACCGATACATCTTGTCAAAGTTAATAGACTGTGTGCGTTTTTGTGGTGCATTTGAATTTTCTTTACGTGGCCATGATGAAACTGAACACTCTTTAAATCCTGTTAATTTTAGAGGCCTGGTGGATTTTGTATCCAGCATAGACAGTGTAATGGAAGTACACTTAAAAAATGCAACAGTATTCAAGGGCACTTCAAAAATAATTCAGAATGAACTGCTGGACTGCATGCTCACGGTCACCAGAGAGATCATTGTAGAGCAGTTAAAATGCACAGATTATGTGGCTATTCAGGCAGACGATACAACTGATGTTTCTACTAAGACTCAGTCTGTGCTAGTCTGTCGCTACATTGATGAACGATACAGAATTGTTGAAAGGTTTTATGGATTCTCTCATCTGAAAGACTCTAGTGCACAGACCATTGCTACTGCCATAATGGAAAAATTGGACAAAGTATTCCCTGAAGATTGCCAAAAAAAAAAGTAATTGCGCAAACATATGATGGTGCGAGAGTAATGAGGGGGGTGTCTGGTGGAGTCCAAAAGAAAGTAGCTGTAGTGTATCCAAATGCACATTATGTACATTGCTATGCACACCAGCTTAACCTCATCATTGAACAGGCTGTTTCAAAAATCTCAGAAGCTCGAGTTTTCTTTTGTGATATCTCTGGCTTCTGTACATTTTTTTCTCGTTCTCCAAAAAGAACCGCAGTTCTAGATGAGGTATCAGATCAAAGACTTCCAAAACCATCTCGCACTCGCTGGAGCTACTATATTCGGGTAGTGGAAGCCATATATCAGCACAGGGAAGCACTCCGTACATGCTTTGAGACCATTATTGAAAGACGGACTGATTTTGAGGGGGATCCTGTGCATGAGGCCCAGGGATTCATTCGATCTCTGAAAGAGAAGGAATTCCTTTTCTTCCTTTTTTTGTTCAATGACATAATGCCCCATGTCGACATTCTATATAACCAGCTTCAGAAGCAAGACATTGACTCTGTGTATGTGCAGAAAGCTACTGCAATTTTTATCAAGTGCATTGGTAGAGTACGTGAAAGCACTGACAATCTGGAAGCTAAATTTCCATCAGAGGCAACATTTTCAGGTCGCAATGTAAATATGAACACTTTGAATTGTTTGGCTAAAGAAGTATGTGATATTATAGTTACAGAAGCCCAAGAACGCTTTGCATTTACTAACCACTTGGAGGGGGCCAAATTGTTGCAGAGTGACCTATTTCAAACACATGGACAGTCTTTTCCCAATGATGCACTGAATGCAACTGTCCAAACGTACCCCATGTTAAACAAGGAAAGACTGCGCACTGAGTTTTCAATTGTTTATGAGAGACCAGAATTCTGTAGTTCAAGTGGGGCAATTTCTTTATTAAAAGTGTTCATTGAAAACAATCTTGAAGAAGCATTTAGTGAGACAATGCAGTTGTTAAATATTCTGATTACTGCACCCATGACAACAGCTGAGTCTGAGCGCTGTTTCTCCACCCTGAAGCGAATTAAAACATTCTTGAGAAACACAATGACTGAGGATCATCTGAATGCTTTGGCCATGCTGTCCATGGAAAAACAACTAATTCAAGAGTTCCCTGACTTCAATAAACAGACTATTGACAAATGTGCCTCTCTGAAAAATAGACGTGCACAATTTGTGCACAAACTTTCAAAATGATTGACCAGTGAATGTTCTGTTACAAACAAGCTATTTGCAGTTATTTTGTGGGTTACCTTGAATTATTTGTTTCAATGGCCTTATGTATGTTTCGGATTTTGTGTAAGGTTGCAGTGATCTATTTGACAGAACAGTGAGAAATGTGAAGTATGTTTTGATGTTATGGTTGTTGGTTGATAATAACGCACTCAACATAATAAACTTAGTAAACTATTTCTGTTGCATTTTTCTCCATGCAATATGTATGTGCTATTTCTGAGACCTGTGCATTCCACGTGTTGCAACTTTGAGAAACTGAAGCAATGGCAACTCAGCGAGGCAGACAGCCATTAAAGGTAGGACAAATGTCGCATTAATTAAGTGGTTAAACACTAAAGTAATATTTTAGCTTAGCTTTCCCCTTTCAGAAAATGCCTAAAATCCCACCTTAGTAAGAGGATGAGCACATGTGAATGCCAGTAACAGCATGACAAACATATGTTTCCATCATTACTGACTATATCATGAATTTCTTTATGCATACACCATAGTACCAGCTATTCCCAATACAAGCTGCTGTAAAATACACCATCACACTTGCACACGTAAGAATAGTGTACCACCATTAATATGTAAAACTGAATGCTTTTTTCATATTTCTGTGGGTTTTTTGGACAGTAAATTGCACATTTTTTAGGCCATTTTTCCAAATGGGGTGGGCTTGTGCGCTGCGCGCGCTCACTACTAAATTCACCCTGGAAAATGTACGCCCCACCAGCTTTCAAACTCACCAGCCGCCACTGCTTATTAGGATGATGGAGGATTAATACTCAGGTAGTTGCAACCAGTCTATCTTTTACAGATTAGAGTTGATTCTGTTTACCAGATTATCTACCGTTTATTAGGGCATGGTGCTCCTTGGTGAGCATCACACATGATACATACCAGTAGAATATCCATCTTCCTTACCATTATACTAATCAGGAAGAGTTTGTCCGAGAACGCAATAAGATGAGTTGGCACTCAATACGCGATCTCCCCAAACTAAGAATTTAGATTAGACCGCATCAGCAGTATATCTTAATATCAGGCTTTTTATGCTTAATGTTAACAGCACGCATAGCTGCAACAAGAAATGTAGGCACTGAAATCCCTCGACTGCGTGTCTTGTTGTAGACACAACATCACGTAATCATAGCGTGTCTGGTTACAGAGACGAAATCACGTGATCACTGAGTGATCATATGAGGTGGCACAACAAAAAGGGGAATGTGTCCTTCAATACACATCTAGCCCTTTTTGAGCCATATCTGCTAGAATATTAAATACACTATACGTGGTGCTCGTGTGTTAGATGTACCATGTTGGGGCAGAGAAACTGATGCGATTGTCCTTTAAGAAATGAACGTGTCCGGGTCACGTGATCTAGGTTACGACCACGTCACATATTGAAATTACAAATAAAAATGCACCGCAGGACGGAAGGCTGTGTTTGCAGCCGTCTCGTCGTTCCCATGTTGTGTTTTGAAAAGTCCAGAATTGTAGGTAGGTTTTCCTGGAGGCATTTACTTTAGCTTCCAGATCTAGTGATTGCTGGGTACAGGCATACATTACTGAGTGCAGGCTCTGACAATCTGGTAATGGGATTATTCTTTTTTCAGAGTGGGTGCAACATTTTGCTTGACCACTGGGATAGGACTATTGAGGCTGGTCACAACCTCAGTCTACTATCAATTATCCATAAATGACTTCAACCAGTGACAAGAATCAGAAGTGACACGAGAGACAGTGATGGGTATATAGACCCTGGATACTTCCAATGTCAGTGAAATTAACATGTATAGTGCCAAAAGAAAATGTTTCAAGATATATTGGTGTTCACTATGCTACAGAGACAAATTTAGTACAAATCTTTGTTTTCTTTGAAATTTGTTTTAGGAAATAAGGAAAATATACAAATCTCATCAGCACCTGAAGAAGGGGTCAAGATTACCCCGAAACGTCTATTGGATTAACATCATGTGATTGGGATTGTGTGGAAAAAAAACCCTGTTTGTTGAATTGATACTAACATTTGCGGAATTTTTTGTGAATGATATTATTTTATTGACAAAATGAGTTGCTCTTTTATCTGATGAAAAATCTAGTATGAAAAATAATTTTGGTTAAACGAATACTGTAATTCAGGTGGTTAAAAATATTGTATGAATTAAGAATACAATTGATTGTGAAAAAGACATGTTTGAAGTGTTTTTTTGAAATTTTGACCTAAATGAAGTAATACTTTCCTTATTAGTATTCAATCATTAAGAAGAGATTATTTCTCTAGTAGAGTGACCAGGTACATGCCCCAGAGGTTTTTGAGGCATACATTTCATTGATAAGCAGAAGAAATTGTGTGCTTTATGCTTAATAGAAGCCCTATCTGCTCAATGGGCTCATTGAAAAAATGCGGCCCATTATCGGATATTAGCACCTCACACACCACACCTTGAGAACACATTGTGCACTAAAAGCTTCACTGCTCAAGTGGCACCAGGGTGTGTACACAGACCTGCCTCGATCCACCTAGAAAAGGGATACACCTCCACTAGTAGATACCTATAAGCATTACATGTCTGCAGCATATCGACATAGTCGATATTCAAATGCTGAAATTGAACATTCAGTCGAGGTATTATTCCTCTAATCGATTTCAGTGTATGCCAAGCAGTAAACATTTGATACACAATGCAGTTCACCATAAATAGTGCAGCATGTTCCAACAAATTAGCAATGAACCAGTCTTCTGCAATACTGGCAGCAAGACTTTCTCTACTTACATGCACAGGGTAATAGAGCTGTTCAAGCGCAACGTTTGATAAAGTTAATGGCATCACTGGCTTTCCAGTCCTGTCCTGTCGTCATAATGCTTCCATGGGGGATAAAGAACACCCCCTTTGTTTCCATAATTAATGCTCTTCCTGTGGAGTACTTCCTTGAATCTTTATTAATTGGGTTATTGACCATTTATTAAACCCCTCTTGCACAAACATTGTTGTAACTAATTTTTCTTTAATACTCTCAGTGTCAAAACTCAAAATTTCAGGGAAATATGCAACCGTTTTGGCTTCTTCGTCTGCGGATTTGTTCCTGCAAGAAATAAAATCTGTTTACTTAGTATGCACTGCACATTAACGACTGCTATGGCCACTGGATTGAGCCTATCTAATATGGATGCATGCTGCACTGGAGAGCCATTTGCGTGGAGGTAGCCATTCCTTTTCCAACGTGACAATCCTGCGTGTACGGTTGATGTCACGTAGGTGAAATCACTGTACACCATCAAATCCAGCCCTTCATGTTTGTCAAGTGTGACAAGAAGCGCTACTAATTCTGCTGCTTGCGCTGAAAAATTAGACAGTAGCCTTTCACTCGCCACTACTTCAAATTCTCAATTTAATCTATGGGCCTCATTCTGAGTTTGGAGGTAAGTTCCGTTCATTACTGGCATGGTGCAAATAGCGTGTCCGAGCTGGCAATAGACCGCAAAAAGCGCCCTATTACGAGTTCACGGGCACAAGCTTTGCGCCATGCCAGTAATGAACCTAGCGACATACCGCAAAAACGGCCGGAAAACCCTCTACTGGCATGAATCGCACCGTAGCGAACACTACCGCCTTAGAGTAATGCGGCAATAGCGGTGACCGTAAATAGCGGTCACCGTTATTTAAGGTCACCGTTAAATTGCGGAACCGGAAAAGGCGTCATCGCACAGGAACTGGAAGGACCACAGCGGCCATCTTTAAAAACACAATCCATTGCCATACTCACCACACAGGACCCCTGTCAAAGTTTCAACACTGTGGAAACATCCCATCATCAAGGAGGAATGCCCAAAGCACCGAAAAAGGGAGCTGCACACCTCAGGAAGGAGCGCTTCAGCCCTGATGAGCTCCAAGTGATGGTGGATACCCTCCACGAGCATGCCGACACCGTTTTCAGCACTGACATGCAGAGGGTGGCGGTAATAAAAAAAAAGAGATCTGGGCTATGGCTGCGCAGAAGGTGGGCAACACCCCCCGCACCACTAAGGACTGCAGAAAAAGGTGGGACGACCTGCGGCTGAGGGTGCGGAGCATCCTCTCGGCTAATAGAAGCCAGGCCCTGGAGACAGGAGGAGGGCCAGGTTCACCCATGAAATTAATGCCGTGGGAGGAGACGTGTGCGGCCATGGTAGGCCCCACTGCCATCGAAGGGGTTGGAGATATGGAGTGCGGGGCAACGTCATCCATTGATGGAGGTTAGTGTCCAAAGTCAATACTGCCAACGCAAATGTTATGAAAGTCACTGCTAAGGGCTGGGCAAGGTGTCACAGCATGGTCGGCCACACACCCCCCTTTAAATCATGCAGAAACAAGTGAGACCCAGGCTAGTGCCAGGTGCGAGGCCGTAACCTATATGACACATGCCACACAAAGAGGCCCATTCCGTGAGGCACACAGGGCAGTTGATGTAAACAGTGTGCATGTGAGCCAGCACAGTACCCGGCCAACATGAGTGACACAGACATATGCATGCATTTACCACCCTAGCATAGATTAATGTGCCGTTCAGCACCCAAATGCTGATAACCCACTGGAATCTGATTGTTATATTGTAGGCATGTCCAAATGCTGGCTCTCAAATCATCACTCATGCCGTCCCTCTCTTCCACCCCCGCATGCAGCGAGCATGACAGTGAGGACCAGGCAAGCAACCAGCCCAGCACCTCCAGAGGCAAAGTCAGGGCCCGCCGTCTACCTGCGAGCAGGAAAACACCTGGAGGTACACCACTGGCTGCAGCAAGGCCCGTGGAGGGTGCACAACCCCCACCCCTACCCCACCCTGCACTTGCGGAAGACACATGCCCTACGCTGTGCTCTGAGGAGTCTAGTGTGGCTGGGGAGATTGCAGCCACGGCCCCCCTCGATGTTGCCGACAGCCCCTTATCCATATGTGGAGCAACTGAGGAGGACACATATGAGATAGTCCACACCCCGGATGGCCAAACCAACCCCCAGGTCTCATATAGCGACTGTGGTGAGAGTGACACACCTGGGCTTACGGGGCAAGGAGCAACACAGGGACATGCCAGTCCTGTGGCCAGTTCCCTTAGTGAAGTGCCGGAAAGACATGTGAGCCCGATTCTCAGTGGCCCAACAACATCAGCCATTGATGCAGAGCAGGCTCAGCAGCTCACAGGCCTCATCAATGACTTCATGCAAGACAATTGTCAGGCCAGGGAGGAGTAGCGGAATGAACTGAGGGCACTGGGCGAGGTCATTACAGACAACACAAACCGGCTCTGTGAGGTCCTTGAGGTCCTTGGCCGGATAGCAGATGCACTGGAGGCTGCACCTCCTGCACGACAGCCCCAGCAGGAGGACAAACCTTCTTTATGCTCCTCCACCCAGACCAGCCCGCTCCGTCAGTCCCAATGTACGATGCGCTGCCAGGACATGTCTCCCCCTGGCTCTGGGAGCGCACGGTGACCATGGTGCCATCCACGTGTGGCCTACATGGTCCTTATGGGACTAGTGTGGGGTTGTTGTGGTGGGAGGGGGAGAGGGGTGAGGGTGTGTTTGGGAGTTGTGGTGGGAGGGGGAGGAGGGTGAGGGTGTATTTGGGAGTTGTGGTGGGAGGGGGAGTGGGGTGAGGGGGTGTTTGGGAGTTGTGGTGGGAGGGGGAGGGGAGTGAGTTTGTGTTTGGGAGTTGTAGTGGGAGGGGGAGGTGAGGGAGGGTGGTGGAGGGTTTGTTTTTCATGTTTGAACCTTCAATTTTAATACACCAATACATTCATCATTGCGCATGTGTCATTCAATAATGCACAGTGCATAGTTTACATGTATCCCCGCAGCCAGTGCCTGATGTCATCACATCCTCACACCCTCTGCTGACTTCTGTGTCAGAAATATTGTCCAATCAATGCTTGCCGCAAGGCACGTCCCTCCTGTGCATCGGCACCATGATGCTGTCCTGCCCCTTCTTCCTCCTCCTCCCCTTCATCATCATCAGGTGTTAGCAGTTCCATGTCAGGGGGCAAGGGCACGTTCCGATGGATGCACATATTGTGCAGCATTACACATGCCATGGGGATCTTGGACACCTTCTCATGGCTGTAGATGAGTGCCCCACCCGACCGGCTGAGGCAACGAAATCATGCCTTCAACAGGCCAAAGGTCTGCTTAATCACCACACGTGTACGGGTATGGGAACAATTGTAGTATTCCTCGTGCCTGTCCTGTGGGTTTAAGACAGGGGTCATGAGCCACGGCGTCAAGGGATAGCCACCATCACCTGCATGAGAAGGGAATGAAGGTAAGTGTTTGTACATTCATGGTGGACAACTGAACTAGTCTTACATGGCAGCAGGTGATTTCTGCCCATACGCACATGTCCCTGGATGCATTGACTGCATTTCTGGCCCGCTATGTGTCCTATGCAATGGAATGATGGAGGGGGTAGCATCCTCAAGATGGTTCATGGTGTGCACTCACATCTTGTAGCATGTGCATCGTATATGCATGCATCAGTCTTGGGGTAAAATCATTGATGTGCTGTGTTCTGTGAGATTCGGTAGTAGGGAGTGTTGACTGTAGTCAGTAGCATATTCATCATTCTGCACTGATCCGTACCATGGTGACTTGCAGCACTCCTATTGGTGTGCGGAACTAGTGACACTCTGTGGTATCTCTGTTGGGCTCACCTCAATGCACTCCCTGGGATGACTGTCCTCTGTGGTGATATTCTGGAGGCAGCGACATAGTACATATTCAGTACATAGTGCTGGAAGCCCTTACGATGTGTGAGGGCCACCGATGAGTGGTGCATGTGTTGTTGAATGCGGCCAGGTTACCTGTTAGTCATGTAGTGTTAGGTGTCAGCCTTACTTCCTCACTGTGGGATTTGGTAGTCAGGTGCCATTTCACTTGCTTTGGGGCACAGTGTTCGTTGAGTTGCACAGTGTGCACTGGCTTCAACATGTCCACCCAGGCGGAGTATGCATCCTCCCCCTTCCCACCCAGGTGGAGTATGCAGCCACCCACCTCACAACCCCGGTCACTGCCATGGCCCGGTCATGCAACTCACCAAGCAGCCAGGCACGTCGTCCAGCATGTCGCTCCATATAGCGTGGTAGCGTGGAGTCCCGCAGTACCAAAGAGTCATGAGTTGATCCAGGATATCGGGCACAGCAATGTGTGATGATCTTGCAGGCGTTACATACCATCTGCACGTTGATGGAATGGTATTTCTTGCGGTTGCGATCAGCCACCTCCTTGGCATGCGGGACTACCAACTCCACATGGGTGCAGTCGATTGCACCTACACAATTTGGCATGCCTGCCAGTGCATGGAAGGCAACTTTTGTATCGAATCTCTCCTGGGGAGTCCGTTGGTAGGGATATGTAGCCCCTTGTGTGCTTGAGGAGGGCAATAAGAACAGCAGATAACACTAAGGCACACCTATTTTAAAGGTTCTTTTGGTTAAATACCTGCAAGGGTATTGTTGAAGACATTCTACAATGTTTATATGGAGTTTTGAGGTGCGGGGGGCAAAGGCTCACCCTTGGCATCTAGGTTGGATATGTAAGAACAAAAAAGTGGTTGTTCCTAAAGAGTCCTTTAGGAACTCCCGTCCCCTGCACATTTTCTAATGTCTGAAGATCAGACCAAACATTCAAGTAGGTAATCAATAGTTCATATTAACCATTTGGCATAATTGACAATTTGATATAAGAAACTCTCTTTTTCAATATTTCAGTAAAACACAATATTTTATTATACAAATAAAGAAACCCAACGCGTTTCGAGTCACAAACTCTTCTTCAGGGGCAATATCACAATTCATCAGATTTCTAAAAAGTAGAAAAGAAACATCTTAGTGTAAAATTTCACACTGTAATTCAACAATAAAGTATTCTTTAACACAGTAACTACTTTTTAGCAATTTTTAACAAATCACGTATTAATACATACTTAGATCAATCAGGGTCCTCTATATCCTAGAGGTAAATCAGCTAGTGTAGCTATTATTAGAAATGTGGAGAAAAAGAGCTTGGCTCGGCTCAAAATAACCAGAATTCTATCGAATCAATCCGCACATGCAGTCAAGAGAGAGAGATTGCTGTCAAAAGGTCTTAACTCAGTATGGTCGGAAGAAAAGCGGACAACACTTACCCCAGCAAGTGGGTGTCTAGATAGGGAAACAATCCTAGAGGTGTATGTATTCACGAAGTAAATGATTGATAGGACCCCGTGTCCAACAATAGATCAATATTAAGTCTGCAATACAAGTAATAGCTCTAATTAGGAAAAGAAGTAGAGCCTCGGTGGAATGTAGTAAAAGAAAATAGATAAACACTTACATCGATAATAATGTCCTGCCCAACGGTACCCAGAAGAAATCCTAACCGCAAAAAGCTGAAAGTAAGAAGAAAAGGATAAGTGCTAGTTCGAATAACGAGTCAGTCCATGGTACAGGGAAAAGTACCTAAGCTACTTACAGAATTCGCCAAAGATCAACAAACGTGGGAGCCGAGGAGCGACACATCGCACCAAAGTAGGATGCGTTGTTCCAGTGGGTGCCTTTTATTTATACTCAAAGGAGTGTAAAGGAGTGCATGCGCAGAAGATTGCGTGTGCGCCTAAGGAAAAGGTCAAGAGCGTCATAAGGCTTGCATCATATGCGAACATGCGCAATACCCTAAGGAAGGAAAGTAAACACATCGCCGTGACATATCAAGAAGGCGTATGCGTGTGCGTTTGATGGAAAGATGCAGGGCGTCATGAGAATGATGTCATTTATCATGCGCGAACGCTTAAAAATTAAAAGTATTCACGTAAGGAAGGAGAGTAGCATTAGGAAGTAAGTAAAGTGTGGAATACTCATAGCGCCGTCACCATAGTGACACGATCTACGTCAGAACGTGATGGTGGCTGTAAAAAACTACAGAAAAGGAAGTAGCGTAAGACAGTAAAATACTCATTACGTAAAAGAATAAGCAATGGAGATGATAAAGTAAGTGAAGATCAGTGAAATTGTCAGTCTTCCTACAGGGACTATGTCATAAATGTCCAAAACTGAGGAGTCTTTAGAAAATACTTGTACTGCCTGCCCACCTAGGGGCGTACAATCTTACACAGTCACATGAAAAATAGACCTACTACAAAAGAATGGAAATAAAATAAAGTTACATTTTTTATGATGAAAGGCAGTAAATTTGGATACATGATTTATAAAATTTATAAAAAATGTATAAAAAAGGGCCCAGATAATAGTCTTCATTCATCCCCAAAGGGGAGAGGGAGTCGAGGCAAGATGCCAAGGTTGAGCCTTTGCCCCCCGCACCTCAAAATTCCATATAAACATTGTAGAATGTCTTCAACAATACCCTTGCAGGTATTTAACCAAAAGTACCTTTAAAATAGATGTGCCTTAGTGTTATCTGCTGTTCTTATTGTTTGTTTCTCCTCCCACGTTGTGGAGGGGTTGGCATCGGATACCCTAACACTGGCACCCTGCCTTTACTAAGTTATGTCTTTTTCAAAAATTAATGAACTCACAGACAAATCAGCTACCACATTGGCGTTTTCTGATGAAGAGGCCATACGGATAACCCCCAAAATCTAATTAAAAAATTGGAGAGATTAATCCGTAGAGAAATCTCGCAAAAACTTCATGCCACCACGTTGGCACAGTATTTTAAATCCAAAAGAATTCCCAGATGATTAAGGATTTATCTACGCCCTACACTCTGCAAAGACAACTTGGAATTTGTTAAACGGTGGGAACAAATTTTGAATAAATGCTCGCTGGATCTTATTCTATTAACAATTGAGGAATTATCAAAATCATTATCACAAATCAACCAGGAGATCGAAGAGATTTCTTCACAACTGTCCAAATTTAAAACAACGGCAGAAATGGATCTATCTTAGAAGATATCAATAGCAAACTAGACAACTACAAAAAGGAAATAGAACAGCGGAAAATAAGGAAATTCAGGCGAGATACTCTTGATTACGCACGGGATATTGTCTACTCTTGGCAGGAGTTCTATAACAGCAAACAAGCCAACTTTACACCAAGGCAACCAAAACCACGACCCACTAACAATAATACGGATAGTAGCGAAGTCACCAGCGGTGAGCTTGAAGAACGTCCTTCGACTAGCGGGACGACATTACCAACAGTGGGAATTACTCCAAGTGATATTTCTACTCCCACAATTGGGACCTGACCAGCACCAATACCACCTCCTGAGATTTTTTTAGGAGGAGGAGACAAACCAGACGAGGGAAAAAGAAAACCCAGTCAGAAGAACAAACATTGAAGGAACCAATAATAGTCAATATCTCTTCCAAACCTCTTTCTCAATCACAAATAGATACTCTCAATTTAGGTATCTCATTTATACCAACTACCAATACAAGTCTGTTTGAAGAGGAGGATAATCTGTTCAAATTAATTCGAAAAATGGAACTGAAAGTCTTTTTTGATAATCTCACTACAGTTACAAGCACAAAAGATAAATGTCCTTATCTGGACATAAAAGACAAAAGTCATTTTCATCCACAAATGAATCATCCCCTGATAAATTTGTTTAAATTAAAAACCACGAGAGCACTTAGAACCTTGAAATACACGACCTCTAGCAAACAAAATATCAAAAAACACCAGTTGAGAATAATCAAAGATCTAGCTGAGGATAATAGTATAACTGTTAAGAAAGCAGACAAAGGAGGGGCTCTCGTTATTATGGACACCTCATTTTATAATGAAGGCTGTTTGAAACTGTTATCTGATCAAAATACCTACCTTAAATTGGATAGTGACCCTGTTAGCAAGATTAAGGCTACGATCAAAACAACCATAGAAAAAGCCGAAAATGCAGAATGGATATCAGAGAACACAAGTACATTTCTGATTAACAACAATCCGGTAACACCGGTGTTCTATGGACTCCCGAAAATTCATAAGAACAGAACGGACCCACCTTTTAGGCCAATTGTCGCGGGTACAGAGAGCATCTTTCATCCCTTGGCAGTATACCTGGATACGGCACTGCAACCGCTAATTCAAAAAAACAGAAACTTATCTAAAGGACACAACTCATTTTCTACAGAATATCAGAGATTTGAACTTGGAGGAACCTAACCTTATACTATTTACAATGGATGTTACTAGTCTCTACACCTCTATTCCACATAACCAGGGCATTAATGCCCTCAAATGGTTCTTACTAAAACATGAAGAAATTACTATTCACAAAGTATTTGCAATTGAACTCATTAACATCATTCTCTTCAACAATTACTTCAGGTTTAATGGACAATTCTTTCTGCAAACATCAGGTACATCGATGGGATCATCGGTGGCACCCTCATATGCCAATATTTTTATGTATTTCTTCGAACATACACATGTTCTAGATAATGTTGCTGGGAAAGACAAAATCAAGAGCTGGTTTAGATACATTGATGATATCTTCGGCATATTGAAAGGAACCGAAGAAGAACTTTTGAAATTCTGGGAATACCTCAACAAATGTAACGACAGGATTACGTTGACAATGGACATAGGTAAACCATCTGTACATTTTCTGGATGTCACCATTGAAATTACGAATGAGCGTCTTAAAACACAGATCTACAGGAAACTGACAGATGTGAATAGTAGTCTAAATTTCCAAAGTTTTCATCCAAAACATCTTAAAGAAAATTTACCTTACAGTCAACTTCTCAGAGTGAAAATAATTACTTTGGAAGCAGATAAACTAGAGGAAGAATACATCAACATGAAAACAAGATTCAGAGACAGATGTTTCCCTGGAGACCTGATCGATAAAGCCATACTCAGAACTGAACTGCATAGCCGAGAGGACCTCCTGGACCCAAAAGCCAAAATGAAGAAAACTAACTTAATTCACTCTTTGAAATATTCCAGTCAGAGTTTTCAAATCAAGAGAATTATTCACAAAAACTGGGAGATCATAAAAACAGATCCACAACTGAACAACCTTTTTCCGGAACCACCAATGCTGGCATACAAGAGGGGCAGAAACTTTCCTGACAAATTGATTAAGGCTGAAAAACAGAAACCTGGTAATCAAACTGTGCTGTTTAAAACCAAAAATGGGACTTTTCCATGCCTTAATTGCCAACACTGTTCAAATGTGATTAAAGGCGATCACATCCGCCATAGCAATACTGGCAAAAAGATACCTCTGAAACAATATGCTACATGTGACTCTAAAAATGTTATTTATGCCTTACGCTGTCCATGCGGGAAATATTATGTTGGCAAATCCACCAGGAAAGCAAAGGAGAGATCGACAGAACACAAGTCTAATATTCGCACAAAAAACATTAAATCACCAGTATACAGACACTTCAGAGACCATCAGCATACAGTAGCACAAATGCGCTTTGTAATACTAGAAACTATACATCCACTTCCTCGAGGAGGTAATTTACAGAAGTTACTAGCCCAGAGAGAACTTTTTTGGATTCATTGCCTCGACTCCCTCTCCCCTTTGGGGATGAATGAAGACTATTATCTGGGCCCTTTTTTATAAATTTGTTTATACATTTTATAAATCATGTATCCAAATGTACTGCCTTTCATCATAAAAAATGTAACTTTATTTTATTTCCATTCTTTTGTAGTAGGTCTATTTTTCATGTGACTGTGTAAGATTGTACGCCCCTAGGTGGGCAGGCAGTACACGTATTTTCTAAAGACTCCTCAGTTTTGGACATTTATGACATAGTCCCTGTAGGAAGACTGACAATTTCACTGATCTTCACTTACTTTATCATCTCCATTGCTTATTCTTTTACGTAATGAGTATTTTACTGTCTTACGCTACTTCCTTTTCCGTAGTTTTTTACAGCCACCATCACGTTCTGACACAGATCGTGTCACTATGGTGACGGCGCTATGAGTATTCCACACTTTGCTTACTTCCTAACGCTACTCTCCTTCCTTACGTGAATACTTTTACTTATTAAGCGTTCGCGCATGATAAATGACATCATTCTCATGACGCCCTACATCTTTCCATCAAACGCACACGCATACGCCTTGTTGATACGTCACGGCGCTGTGTTTACTTTCCTTCCTTAGGGTATTGCGCATGTTCGCATATGACGCAAGCCTTATGACGCTCTTGACCTTTTCCTTAGGCGCACACGCAATCTTCTGCGCATGGACTCCTTTACACTCCTTTGAGTATAAATAAAAGGCACCCATTGGAACAACGCATCCTACTTTGGTGAGATGTGTCGCTCCATAGCTCCCACGTTTGTTGATCTTTGGCGAATTCTGTAAGTAGCTTAGGTACTTTTCTCTGTACCATGGACTGACTCGTTATTCGAACTAGCACTTATCCTTTTCTTCTTACTTTCAGCTTTTTGCGGTTAGGATTTCTTCTGGGTACCGTTGAGCAGGACATTATTATCGATGTAAGTGTTTATCTATTTTCTTTTACTACATTCCACCAAGGCTCTACTTCTTTTCCTAATTAGAGCTATTACTTGTATTGCAGACTTAATATTGATCTATTGTTGGACGTGGGGTCCTATCAATCATTTACTTCATGAATACATACACCTCTAGGATTGTTTCCCTATCTAGACACCCACTTGCTGGGGTAAGTGCTGTCTGCTTTTCTTCCGACTATACTGAGTTAAGACCTTTTGACAGCAATCTCTCTCTCTTGACTGCATGTGCGGATTGATTCGATAGAATTCTGGTTATTTTGAGCCGAGCCAAGCTCTTTTTCTCCACATTTCTAATAATAGCTACACTAGCTGATTTACCTCTAGGATATAGAGGACCCTGATTGATCTAAGTATGTATTAATACGTGATTTGTTAAAAATTGCTAAAAAGTAGTTACTGTGTTAAAGAATACTTTATTGTTAAATTACAGTGTGAAATTTTACACTAAGATGTTTCTTTTCTACTTTTTAGAAATCTGATGAATTGTGATATTGCCCCTGAAGAAGAGTTTGTGACTCGAAACGCGTTGGGCTTCTTTATTTGTATAATAAAATATTGTGTTTTACTGAAATATTGAAAAAGAGAGTTTCTTATATCAAATTGTCAATTATGCCAAATGGTTAATATGAACTATTGATTACCTACTTGAATGTTTGGTCTGATCTTCAGACATTAGAAAGTGTGCAGGGGATGGGAGTTCCTAAAGGACTCTTTAGGAACAACCACTTTTTTGTGCTTGAGGAGGGCATCCAGCACTTGGGTCAGTATCCGGGAAAATAAGGGTTGTGATATGCCATGCATGTGCCCCACTGTGTGCTGGTAGGTGCCTGTGGCAAGGAAGTGCAGGACAGACACTACCTTCAGTAGAGGGGGAATGGCGGTGCGTATTTATATGAGGCTCACTATGTCGTTGTGTATCAGGTCCACTACGGTGGTGATGGTGTCAAGCCGGTACAGTGTGTGGATCTGCTCAGGTGTTAGGTTGAAGGGGGTGGCTGTGATGCGAGGGATTGGGGGCTGCCAGTGTGGTAACGGTGGCTGCACTGGTAGGACATGCTGGGCCTGTCTCACCCTCCTTCTCCTCCTGTGTCTCCTCTGTGGTGGGGGCTTTTGTTGTTGTTGTTGAGGCCTTGCAAGCAGGGCCTCCTGCTCCAGTAATGCTACCACTATTGGTATCGTCTTGGTGTGGGAGGGTGTGTGGTGTGTGGGTGTGCTCCTTTTGTACTGGCCCTGACTCCATTGCCTCCACCTGTGCTGATTGTGTGCACCTGTGGCACTTGTAAACACTGCTTAGGGTTCTTAACGCCGTTATTTGCATGTCGGCATTACTTGATATCAGCTCCGTGTTAGGCCATGCCGCTAATGTCGGCTTGGTGTGTCGCACGCGTGCGCCCTGACCGCTATTTATGGCATCGTACTTTATGGTGCCGTAAATAGTGGTCTGGTTGGTCAGAATAGCCCGTAGCGGTAAGCTATGCCGGTAATCCTTTACCGGCATCGTTTTTCCCTTACCTCCAACCTCGGAATGACCCCCTATGTCTTATCACTGTGGCACCTGAATGCCTTCCCTACTAGTCTGATACATTTTTGAAGAACCATCAACAAAGAGAATCTCCCCACCCGCTAAAGCATTTTCTTTCACACGGGGTATATCATCATAGAATTCAACATAACTAGCACAGTCATGCACATGATCACCTTCTTCTACTGGCTCAGCCGTAAGCGTGGCAGGGTTCACTATTTTACAACGTACACTTTTAATCGCTGGGTTAGCTCATGGCAATGCTTGTATACTCCTTGATCACGAATGTTTGCTAGGGAAGTGTCCTCTCATAACTGGGTCTAAAATCCCACTGTAATATGCCAAAGATGTGTACCCCAATGTGGTTCTCTGTGTAAGCACTACTGTCGTGACTGTCCCATTTGTGTGAGAAAACAAATACAATTCCTCAGCATAATTGGGAATTCCTAAAACAGGGGCTGTGCAAATTGCTTTTTTCAACAATTCAAATCCTTCCTCCATTTCTTTAGTCCATTCTAGTTTTGTTTTACCAACTTGAGCTTTCTTCGGTGGCCTCGTATATGTGCTATAATCAAAAACCCAGGCTCTAACATAGTTGCATAAACCCAAAAAAGGTTGCAACTGTCTCACTGTGTTTGGTTTTGAGGTTTTCATAATTGCCTCAGCTCTATCAGGTGTCACTTTCATTTCCTTCATGCAAAATCACCGGACCTCTACTTGTCCGTATTGTAACTTCTCCTTGTCTACATTATATCCCCTGTCTGCTAGAATGGTCATCAACGGAACAGAATCTTGTCTGCACTCATTTTCTGTGGTGCTGCCAATCAAGATGTAATCTACGTATTGTATCAACACATTTTTTAGATCAATATTACCTGGATCCATCTGTAGGACTCTATTAAAGATCGATGGGGACTCACAGTACCCTTGAGGCAGCCTAGTATCTTTCAGTCTTTTTTGGCAAAACGTAAATGAAGCCAAGTCTTGTGAGTCCTTGTGCAATGGGATTGAGAAAAACACATTTTTAAAATTGATCACCATAAGATATCAGGCTTCCACCGGGATACTGCATAATATTGGCGCTGTATTAGGAACTAAAGGAAACTCTGCATCTACAATCTGGAAAGAGGTCAAATTTCCTGGATAAATCTCCACAATCCCCTTTTAGAATTCTTAATCTGATACATCACAGTATTATATGATGATTCTAATGGCACCAGAATCCACTGATTCATCAGTTCTGAAATAGTCTGAAATATACCTTCATCAGCTTCTTGAGACATAGGGTACTGTTTTGCTCGAGGTAAAATTGCTCCTGGTTTAAGCTTTATTTTAACTTCTCCTATCAGCCTTCAATAAACCTACGTCATAAAGGCCTGTGGTCCATAAGGCACTTGGCACCTTTTGAAGATCCTCCTGAAAAATGATAGACGTTGCCGCATTATTGCCATTCGGTATGGAATTTGCCTTTTCTCTATCATTATCCAGCATGTAATATTCATCAGGAACCCTACTTCATCATCAATTCGGTCTTCCCCGAACATATCGTCATCAGTTATGTCAGTCAATCTATACCCTTCCTCAAGAGCTATAACTGTTCTCCATGTCTACCCTCATCATTTATTCCGTCAAGCATTGCCAGTTCCCTTCGTACCATTGCTGCTTCCAACTCTATAGGAATAGTCTGTCCACCTTCCTCATCCATAGGTATTTGTGGTCTAAACAGAAACTCATCAGGTATTCCAACAGTCCTTCCCACCAGGCCAGGTAGCCATGTCAGTAAAATGCTCAGTGCATACAGAAAAATATATGGATCTACCGGAACGCCTCGCAGAGCCATTTGTCCTGTATACACCAGTATGCACTCTCCCACGTTTAAATAGTGTATTGCTGTAGTGGAGCACACTATTGCTTGATCAGTAAATGAAATCGTAAAGGTAAGTTTTGTCATTACATCTCTTCCCAAAATATAAACCGTTGTCTGTCGTGAAAATAACAAGAGAACCGACATGTTACATTCTCCTATGGAGACTGGCAATTTATCAGTAAAAGGAATTTGACTTGTAGTTCCAGAGAACCCTTGAGCATTCATGGCAATACCTGACGTTGGATATTTTCCCTCTTGTATACACAAACGAGTTGCTCCAGTGTCTTCAAGAAAAGAAAGTTATTTGCCTCCTATCGTCACATCAATCCTTGGTTCCTTTCTGGGTTCTGGTGTCACAAATAGTACTGAAAACATCAAGTTACCCTGTGAGCTATCCTATTGTGGATAAAGGCTCATCCCCATCCCTGTGAAAGGATTTCCTCTTACCACAGTGACTCCTCCTATTCTGGGTGTCAATACTCGTCCTGTGTTTACATATTGCTGTGTCTGCATAGGGGCTTGTTGTGACTGCCCTTGTGGCAGATTCATTTGTACCTGTCCCTGCTGTGGTACCTGTTGTGCTCATGGCATTTGTGTATGATGACATGTGTGATCCCGGGCAAAGCCTTCTCTGGTCTTTGTGCTATATGGTCGAGGATAAGCTGTCCCCCCTCTAGAGAACTGTCCATTCTGTACATTCCCTTGACTCACAAATATGCATGCAATATGTCCTGTCATTCCACAATTTCAACATACTGGGGGATCTCTCATATTAGTCCCTCCTTGGTTATATCCTCCCTGAGCATTCTGATTCTCATTCTGTGTACCTTGAAACACATCTTGATTATTTTGAAATCAGCCTCCTCTTCCTCTATAACCCATTCCTCTGCCTCGTGGTGTAAACCCATACCCACCTTGGTCAATAGGGTGCAGATTATTCACCTGCGATGCACCCATTGTTTCTTGCATTCCCAATCCTTCTCCACTTGTCAATACCGTCCCTTCTATGGCAAATTTTGACATTTTTTTACTGAACTAATTTGACTTCTTCTATTTCCAATATCATCTTTCTTTTTGTTTTTCTCTTGAAATAACCAACAATGGTGTACTGTTGTCAGATGTATCTCAGCCCATGGCTTAGCTTCCCTCCCTACTTGTTTCTTTATGTGCCTCTGTACTGGCTCAGCAACCCTTGATATAAAATGGGGTAAAATAATGCCACTGTCATTTCCCATGGCTCGCAAGTTTCATGTTACCATTTCTCCTGAATATCCTGAATGTAAGCAATAGGGTCTTCACCTTCCTTTATCTTACATGTCATAATTGCACCCATATCTGATGTGTCAGGATACTCTACCCTAAGTGCCCTAAAAACATCGGCTCTACAATTATTAAACAGTGCCCCATCATGAGCTGTGTTTTGTGGAGTCACACTTGAATATCCCGCTCTGCTTCTTATGTCATCAGCTCTCTCTCCAAGAATGGCTGCCAGGAGACCTTTTATGTACCCTATGGCCAACATATTTCCTCCTGTCATTTTCCATAATTTGTATATCCATTTCCCAGTCCCTGATGTCAAACTAGGGAGCTTGTATTTTAAGTTATCCATGTCCATTTGTGGCCATGGAATATATTGCAGTCTTGCTTGCCCTTTTTCTAACCAGGGAAACTGTGTAAACCATGTCTCATAGTCAGATTCCACTATTAGTCTATCAATGGCATGGATAATTGTCCCTGTCTGTGTCCATGTGTGTAATGACTTTAATCTGCTTACGAATGGTGGTGACTCTCCCTTCTTACTATGTAATCATCCTGGGAATGCTCAGGATACACTATGGGGTCTGCTGTACTATCTTTAGGTTGTTCCAAATTCGACCATCTCACTTCCTTATTCATTTGCAGATTTCCTTCAGGGGCGCACGCGCTCCCTCCATCTGCCCTAAAACCAGGCTCTCTTTCCTCGTCTGACATGTCTAGCCCCCAACTAGTGTGACTATCATCCCCTTCACCCTTATCCAAGTTCAGTTTGCTCAAAGACAATGCTCGAAGTTCATCACTGAACACGTTTTCCTCTTCACTTCGTGATTGAGGTACTGGGGATCGATCATCTTTCCCTCGAGTTCCATACTCGCTACTTCGCCTTAACTGTTGATAGATCTTATCGATACTTTTGCCCATGCTTTCCGCATCAAATATTTCTTCTTCTAATGCTACTCTAGATACTGTTGGCGTTACTACCTTTATCGGAAGAATCTCTTCCACTCTGTCCCATCGTATTTCTGGGCTCTGCCTCATTTGGTCTTTATGAATGAGACTGGCGTCAAGACCTTGCTGTCTCCTTTTCTGTTCTATTCTTCATCTACTTCCCTTTGCTTTCTTACATTCCTTCTAATTCTTCCTTCCACTTGCCTTTGTTTTTCTCCTCTCCTTACTCCTTAACTTCTTTCCTCTTCTTCCCGTTGTCTCTTTAATCTGTTGTCCCTTAATCTTTGTGCTTCTTCCTCCTCTCTCTTTCTTTCCGTTCTGTCCCTTTCTTCTATTGTTCTCGATCTACTGTCATACTTTCTTTGTTCTTCTGCCCATTCTATTTTCTCTTGGTCCTCCTGATATATCTGCTCTTTTGCTCCCTGTTTTTCCTTTTCTGCTCATCTTCTTTCAATCTCTTCTCTCATTCCTTATATTTTCTTTCTTGTTTGTCCTTATCTTCTCTTTCCCTAACTTCCTTGATACTTTTACCATCTATCTAAAGTAATATCTGTCCTCACATCCACTCATTTTGTATGAGCGCTATCTCATCAGCCTTATCTTTGACTTTTCCATCTCTGAATCCCCCTGCCTATTTCTCTTATTCTCCTCTGGACTATCGTCCCTACTATAAGCAGGGGTTCATATATCGGATTACAATACCCCATTGTTGCTCTCAGTTCCTTTAAAGGATACACCCCTATTTATTTTGTAGCTACACCCTTTGCATCAGGTGAGGTAAGGGGAGCTGAGGGCTCAAAGCCTTCCACCGTATGCTGATTAAACATCTACTCCTTAGTTGGCGGGTCTTCTCCTTCCTCTTGATACATCTTCCAGAGCTCTAAAAGTGCTAATATTTTCTCTAATTTCTTCCCTGTGTATGCAGAGTGCAAATATGTGGTCATGTGTTGAAATACCGCTTTTGATAATGATCCTCCTTGTGGCCATGGTATGAACATTGTGGGGCCGATTCATGGAACAAACGTGCGCCGAAAATCTTGGCGCAAGCAGGCGCAAGCAGGTGCAAGCGCAAAAAAACAGGCGTGCGATTCATGGAAGTCCCTGCGCGTGTTTACCTCGGGATGTGCGCCAAACCCGTGCATGGCGCACAAGTAACTGCAACATCCCGAAAGGCGTGCGCGACGCGCACAGTGAAAGCGCACAACCTCGGCGCATACACCAGAAAGTGGACGGGACACGGGGCGTAACGCATGGAATGGTGAACAACGCGCGAAAATAAGGGCGTAACTGGGGATGTACTGCAGGGAAGCAGACGGAACGCCCACACGCACTCGAACCACACGTATTCATGGAATCGAACAGGGCAAAGCCACGCACAGCCAAAGACACGCACAAGCCGAAACACGTCCGCCACACGAAGGCAGGCGGTAGAGTCCCTGCGCATTACAAAAGTGGCAACATACAGCATTTGGGCCTGTGCGAGCGGGGCACGTGTATTTCGGGGGTGCGTGGGAAGTTACACACGCGATTGAGCGGGGCACGTGTATTTCGGGGGTGCGCGGGAAGTTACACACGCAATTGAGCGGGGTACGTGTATTTCGGGGGTGCGCGGGAAGTTACACACACGATTGAGCGGGGTATGTGTATTTCGGGGGTGCGCGGGAAGTTACACACGCGATTGAGCGGGGTACGTGTATTTCGGGGGTGCGCGAGAAGTTACACACGCGATTGAGCGGGGTACGTGTATTTCGGGGGTGTGCAGGAAGTTACACACGCAATCTCATCAGGGTACGTGTATTTCAGGGTGCGGGGGAAGTATCACACGCAACATCAGCAGGGTACGTGTATTCCAGGGGTGCGCGGGAAGTTCCACACGCAATTCCATCAGGGTACGTGTATTACAGGGGTGCGCGGGAAGTTCCACACGCAATCTCATCAGGGTATGTGTATTACAGGGGTGCGTGGGGAGCACCACACGTGAATTGCATGTGTGGGTCCTCCCAGGTGTTCCCTCTACACCCTCCACGGCCCCTGCAGGTGGCTCACACCACAGGGGCCTACCCTGCACATGTGCTGCAGGCACCCCATCCACCATGGCCATGCCCCCCAGCCAACCCACATGTCAACTTGCACTACTGCCCACCAACACATGTCCCCCTGCACCCCCAGCCACCAGGGGCACCCCCCACCAGGCCCCCACCCATGTCTCCCATCACCCCCACCCCCCAGCAATGCAGGGGCACCCTCCACCAGGCCCCCACCCATGTCTCCCTTCACCCCACCCCCCAGCAGTGCAGGGGCACCCACCACCAGGCCCCCACCCATGTCTCCCAGCACCCCCACCCCCCAGCCACCAGGGGCAGCCTCCACCAGGCCCCCACCCATGTCTCCCACCACCCCCACCCCCCAGCAGTGCAGGGTCACCCTCCACCAGGCCCCCACCCAAGTCTCCCACCACCCCCACCCCCCTGCAGTGCAGGGTCACCCTCCACCAGGCCCCCACCCATGTCTCCCACCACCCCCACCCCCCAGCACTGTGGGGCACCTGCCAGCAGGCCCCCACCCATGTCCAACTCAAGTTCCCTACCCCCCACCCCCCAGCACTGTGGGGCACCTGCCAGCAGGCCCCCACTCATGTCCAACTCATGTACCCCTGCACCCCCACCCCCAGCACTGTGGGGCACCTGCCAGCAGGCCCCCACCCATGTCTCCCAGCACCCCCACCCCCCAGCCACCAGGGGCAGCCTCCACCAGGCCCCCACTCATGTCTCCCACCACCCCCCACCCCCCAGCACTGTGGGGCACCTGCCAGCAGGCCCCCACCCATGTCTCCCACCCCCCCCACCCCCAACAGTGCAGGGGCACCCACCAGCAGGCCCCCACCCATGTCTCCCAGCACCCCCACCCCCCAGCCACCAGGGGCAGCCTCAACCAGGCCCCACCCATGTCTCCCACCACCCCCACCCCCCAGCAGTGCAGGAGCACCCACCACCAGGCCCCCACCCATGTCTCCCAGCACCCCCACCCCCCAGCCCCAGGGGCAGCCTCCACCAGGCCCCCACCCATGTCTCCCACCACCCCCCAGCAGTGCAGCGGCACCCACCACCAGGCCCCCACCCATGTCTCCCAGCACCCCCAACCCCCAGCCACCAGGGGCAGCCTCCACCAGCCCCACCCATGTCTCCCACCACCCCCACGCCCCAGCCACCAGGGGCAGCCTCCACCAGGCCCCCACCCATGTCTCCCACCACCCCCACCCCCCAGAAGTGCAGATGCACCCTCCACCAGGGCCCCACCCATGTCTCACACCACCCCCACCGCCCAGCAGTGCAGGGGCACCCTCCACCAGGCCCCCACCCATGTCTCCCACCACCCCCACCCCCCAGCACTGTGGGGCACCTGCCAGCAGGCCCCCACCCATGTCTCCCACCACCCCCACCCCCCAGCAGTGCAGGGTCACCCTCCACCAGGCCCCCACCAATGTCTCCCACCACCCCCACCCCCCAGCACTGTGGGGCACCTGCCAGCAGGCCCCCACCCATGTCTCCCACCACCCCCACCCCCCAGCAGTGCAGGGGCACCCTCCACCAGGCCCCCACCCATGTCTCCCACCAACCCCACCCCCCAGCACTGTGGGGCACCTGCCAGCAGGCCCCCACCCATGTCTCCCACCACCCCCGCCCCCCAGCAGTGCAGGGTCACCCTCCACCAGGCCCCCACCCATGTCTCCCAGCACCCCCACCCCCCAGCCACCAGGGGCAGCCTCCACCAGGCCCCCATCCATGTCTCCCACCACCCCCACCCCCCAGCCACCAGGGGCAGCCTCCACCAGGCCCACACCCATGTCTCCCACCACCCCCACCCCCCAGCAGTGCAGGGGCACCCTCCACCAGGCCCCAACCCATGTTTCCCACCACCCCCACCCCCCAGCAGTGCAGGGGCACCCTCCACCAGGCCCCCACCCATGTCTCCCACCACCCCCACTCCCCAGCACTGTGGGGCACCTGCCAGCAGGCCCCCACCCATGTCTCCCACCACCCCCACCCCCCAGCAGTGCAGGGTCACCCTCCATCAGGCCCCCACCCATGTCTCCCACCACCCCCACCCCCAGCAGTGCAGGGGCACCCTCCACCAAGCCCCCACCCATGTCTCCCAGCACCCCCTCCTCCCAGCACTGTGGGGCACCTGCCAGCAGGCCCCCACCCATGTCTCCCACCACCCCCACCCCCCAGCAGTGCCGGGGCACCCTCCACCAGGCCCCCACCCATGTCTCCCACCACCCCCACCCCCCAGCAGTGCAGGGTCACCCTCCACCAGGCCCCCACCCATGTCTCCCACCACCCCCACCCCCCAGCACTGTGGGGCACCTGCCAGCAGGCCCCCACCCATGTCCAACTCATGTCTCCCACCACCCCCACCCCGCAGCACTGTGGGGCACCTGCCAGCAGGCCCCAACCCATGTGCAACTCATGTTCCCCACCACCTCCACCCCCCAGCACTGTGGGGCAACTGCCAGCAGGCCCCACTCATGTCCAACTCATGTACCCCTGCACCCCCACCCCCCAGCAGTGTGGGGCACCTGCCAGCAGGCCCCTACCCATGTCCAACTCATGTCTCCCACCACTCCCACCCCCCAGCACTGTGGGGCACCTGCCAGCAGGTCCCCACCTATGTCTCCCACCACCCCCACCCCCCAGCCACCAGGGCACCCTCCACCAGGCCCCCACCCATGTCTCCCACCACCCCCACCCCCCAGCACTGTGGGGCACCTGCCAGCAGGCCCCCACCCATGTCTACCACCACCCCCACCCCCCAGATTTGCAGGGGCACCCTCCACCAGGCCCCCACCCATGTCTCCCACCACCCCCACCCCCCCAGCACTGTAGGGCACCTGCCAGCAGGCCCCCACCCATGTCTCCCACCACCCCCACCCTCCAGCAGTGCAGGGTCACCCTCCACCAGACCCCCACCCATGTCTCCCAGCACCCCCACCCCTCAGCCACCAGGGGCAGCCTCCACCAGGCCCCCACCCATGTCTCCCACCACCCCCACCCCCCAGCCACCAGGGGCAGCCTCCACCAAGCAACCCACCCATGTCTCCCACCACCCACACCCCCAGCAGTGCCGGGGCACCCTCCACCAGGCCCCCACCCATGCCTTCCAACACCCCCACCCCCCAGCAGTGCCAGGCACCCTCCACTAGGCCCCCACCCATGTCTCCCACCACCCCCACCCCCCAGCACTGTGGGGCACCTGCCAGCAGGCCCCCACCCATGTCTCCCAGCACCCCCCACCCCCCAGCAGTGCAGGGGCACCCTCCACCAGGCCCCCACCCATGTCTCCCACCTCCCCCACCGCCCAGCAGTGCAGGGTCACCCTCCACCAGGCCCCCACCCATGTCTCCCACCACCCCCACCCCCCAGCACTGTGGGGCACCTGCCAGCAGGCCCCCACCCATGTGCAACTCATGTTCCCCACCACCCCCACCCCCCAGCACTGTGGGGCACCTGCCAGTAGGCCCCCACTCATGCCCAACTCATGTCTCCCACCACCCCCACCCCCCAGCACTGTGGGGCACCTGCCAGCAGGCCCTCACCCATGTCCAACTCATGTCTCCCACCACCCCCACCCCCCAGCAGTGCGGGTCACCCTCCACCAGGCCCCCACCCATGTCTCCCACCACCCCCACCCCCCAGCCACCAGGGGCACCCTCCACCAGGCCCCCACCAATGTCTCCCACCACCCCCACCCCCCAGCACTGTGGGGCACCTGCCAGCAGGCCCCCACCCATGTCTCCCACCACCCCCACCCCCCAGCAGTGCAGGGTCACCCTCCACCAGGCTACACCCATGTCTCCCAGCACCCCCACCCCCCAGCCACCAGGGGCAGCCTCCACCAGGCCCCCACCCATGTCTCCCACCACCCCCACCCCCCAGCAGTGCAGGGCCACCCTCCACCAGGCCCCCACCCATGTCTCCCACCACCCCCACCCCCCAGCAGTGCAGGGGCACCCTCCACCAGGCCCCCACCCATGTCTCACACCACCCCCACCCCCCAGCAGTGCAGGGGCACCCTCCACCAGGCCCCCACCCATGTCTCCCACCACCCCCACCCCCAGCACTGTGGGGCACCTGCCAGCAGGCCCCCACCCATGTCTCCCACCACCCCCACCCCCCAGCAGTGCAGGGTCACCCTCCACCTGGCCCCCACCCATGTCTCCCACCACCCCCACCCCCCAGCAGTGCAGGGTCACCCTCCACCAGGCCCCCACCCATGTCTCCCACCACCCCCACCCCCCAGCACTGTGGGGCACCTGCCAGCAGGCCCCCACCCATGTCCAACTCATGTTCCCCAGCCAACATGTCATCACAATCTAGATCCCTTGTCCCTATGGTCAGCCTCCAAATGCGAAACACCCACCCGAATATTGCATCCACCCACTCATAATTGGCAATTACATGACAGAACACCAATTGCAAGTTCCGAAACAAACACATTTCCCTCACATACTCCCAATGGGTGTCAGTGAATCTCAAAACCCATATCATGAAATGCATGAAACCAATGAGATGATACTACACATTGAAGTATGATAAAAAAAAAATATGTATTAAAGCAAACATAAATAGAATCAAAAATAAAGATACATAAATGTGAATGTACAAAAATTAAAAGACGCATGTCCGTGAAAAAAAGCAAAACCAAAAATCATATCCCAAAGTAATGGTGTCCAAAGTCACTGTCCACAAAACAAAATCCAATGGGAAATAAAAAAGTAAGCCATTGCTCCATGGTTAAAATGTGAAAGAAAAATACAATCCAACAGTGAACTATGTACATGGGAACAAGCCAGGGTCCATTATCCCAACAAAAGAAAGGAAACCTATCTAACTACACTAACTAATAAAATAAACTATACACAAAAATGTGACCAATGTCCGAAAGGTCCAAATTAAATCCAAAAAAAATGAAACCTAACACTACCTACATAACTATTTACAAGGGCAGCGGGCTAGTTTGACGGCTCACTTGTGGATGTCCCGGGCCAGGGCATCATCGAACTCCTGCTCAATGTCCCGGAGGCGGTCCTCCTCCATGGCCCCGAGGGTCTGCAGGGCCGTCGACGTGTCCACCTCCAAACCCCTGCGGATTGCCTCGAGGCACTCGGCCTGCCTCAGGGCCCTCCGCATGGAGTTCTCCGCCCTGACCATTGTGAGCCGTGCCTCTTCCGCCCGCTGCCGCTCCGCATCTATGGCGTGGCCCAACCGCTGCCACACGGAAGACACTCTCTGTCCTGGGTCCTCCTGCCCTCCGGCCGATGCCTGCCCCTCCGATGTTGAAGGCCCCGAGCCTTCATGGCTCCCACCACGTTGCTGCTGCTGCTGTGCCTCTGCCCGTGCACTGCCTCCTGCTGCCTGCACATCCTCCGCCGGCTGGGGTGCAGTCGTTGATGTGGCCACCCCTGCTGGACGTCCGACTCCCGACTGTGGCAGGGATTGCTCCTCCACCAGCCTTGCCGCACCGTCAGAGGCAGCTCCACAGGGCACCCAGGTGACTGATGGGTGGTAAGATGGCACGGAGGATGACTGGCGTGTAGGGGGTTCAGTTGAGGAGGGGGTCGTAGCAAGCCCCATCATACGGAGGAATCCGGCCTGGGTGACCTGTCCCAGCAGGCTGACATGGTCAACGAGCAATTCGAGATGACGTGCAGTCTCCTCATGAAAAGACTGCAGGTCACCTCGCATGGCCCGTTGACGCAACGCCACACCACTCAGAACAGGCTCAACCCGGACCCAGATAGCCATGTCCGCAGGCAGAGGAAGGCCAGTTGACGTGAGCTCATCCCCTGCCTGAAAACGGGTCTGGATGTAGGCATCCCTGCTGGTGCAAGATGATGCAGGGACAGGATCAGGGACAGGATTGCACACAGGCACCTCCGCGGCGGCCTGTGCTGCCTCCTGTCCCTGGTCCTGCACTGCACCACTAGCACCAGTGGGATCCCCACCTCCAGACCCCGTCTCTGTTGCTTGCACGGCCTCCTCCTCCACCAAACCCCCCACCAACCTGGATGACTCTGTGGCATCTTCCCCTGTTGGGCCCTGTGGGGTCCCAGCTGCCCCTTCTGCTGCCGAGGAGTCCAACTCCAACCTCCGCCTCTTGGACCTCCCCCCGGAAGCTGCGGCCTGGGACGCGGCACCAGACTCCTCACTCCCCGACGAGATCACAACATGGGAGGGAAGCCGGGCCTTGCGTCTCCGGCTGGCGGTGGGATCCCCTCCGCTGTGCTCCACAGCACCTTCTCCGCCCTCTTCATCAGTTGACACTGCAGACAGGGAGAAATAAAACACAGGCATCAGGGCACTGTACAATGGACACATACACACATGACAGTTGTACATGAGTGGCATTGGCAAACCTCAGACATGTCATCACAATCCCCAACACACATGTCATTTCAACTCGCACACATGAGCCATACCACAACTGCCAGCACCATCCATACACATACAACAGCATGAGCAGGCAAAGGTGAGCCAGACATCACATGCAACACAGGAAGTGCACCACACATGTACACACACCACCACACTTGCATGCATGTGTACACCTCTGCCAAGTGTCGCAGTGTTCAGACGGGCATCCATGTCACATCTGCCGATCAGGCTTCCATATGCCGCTGTCACATGCATCCATGTTGCATCACTGTTGCACCCTTGTCAAATACACACACATGCACATGTACACACAGTGCTGATACATGCAGATGAAAACAACATACATGCGTGACATCACGGACATGTCTACTTACATACACATTCATCCAAACATGTGTGCCCACACAACTGCATTTGGCATTCAAGCCTACAAACACAAGCACCATCCATGTCTCACACATTCCAGCGCTTGCATGTGTTAGCCCCATGGCCCTGTACACCCCCACCCATACTCGACTCCATACAAACAGATGTGCAACCTGCACACTACTGAAAAATCACCACACGCACTGCTCACAATCAGGATGCATGTACACTTACCGCTCAACTCCAGACGGGTCTGCCTCTCAAGGACCTGGACATGGAGCGCTGCGGATATGCGTTCCAGGACCCTCATCTGTTCTTCCGACAAGTGGCCCCGGCGCCCCTTGGCATCCGCTGCCTTCAAGAGGCGCCGGGCCTTGTTCAGGGTCCTGGACCTGAAGTCCTCCCAGCGCTTCTTGACATGTTGTAAGTCGCGGACTGCCACCCCCTCCGCGTTGATGGCAGTCACAATGTAAGTCCAGATCCGAGTCCATCCTTCCTTGTCGGCGCGGGAACTTCCGAAGAGGGCATCATACTGACCCAGGACTTGCTCCACCAGGACACCAACTTCGGTGGCACTGAAGCTGGTGCCCCTCTGCCTCTCGGGCCGGGGGTTGTCAGTGGTCTCAGATGGTGTTTGCCCCGACATGACAACCCCAGGGCAGGAGTGGGTGGGCAACTGGGTCCTGGGGCTGGGCTGTGGAGCGATGGAATCCCAGTCAGGAGTCTTCGGTTCCAGCAGGGGTGGTCACAGCAACAGCACCCCTGGCTGATGTGCAGGCAGCAAATGGCAGGGCACGTGGGCAGCAGGCAGTCAGGCAGCAGCAGATGGCAGGTCGGAGCATGCTCGGGGATCTGGGGGGCAGTAGTTCGGCCTTCTGGGCAGGAGCGTGGTCTTCCGTGTGCTTACGCGTGGCCAGCTTGATACGGAGTGATTTGGCACGTGAAAAATCTGCACGTGAGCGTGTAATTCGAGGAAAGGCCCTTAGCGCGTATGCACGGCAGCACGCATTTGCGATTTCATTGGACCAAAGGCCCTTAGCACGTGAGCGCGTCTGTGACGTGACGCGCGCGGGTGTTTCCCTTATTGCACGTGATGACAGAACACACGTGGATTTCCACCAATCGCGTGTGAAAGTTCCTGCGCACCCCGGAACACACGTAACCAGGCTAATCGCGTATGGAACTTCCCGTGCACCCCGAAACACACGTACCCAGGCCAATCGCGTGTACGCTCACTCCTCTCCGATCACACGCGATGACACTCGGACGTACAGTCTTACCACGTATCCGAATACGGGAAACCCGCGCACGGCAAAAGACGTGCACAGGCGTCAACGCGTCCGCCCACACGAAGGCAGGCGGAATCGTCCCCGCGCACAGCATAAAGGTGCGCGCAAACAACAAACGCGTATATACAGCTACGATGAATGCCCCATTTGTCGCTGCACTGATTGTGGGACACCGCAGGAGGAGGAGAATAGCCAGGGCACGCATTTTCGCACCACGGACAAGCCTTTTTGGGATGCCTGACGACCAGGTCTATGGCAGATATAGGTTTCCACCCCATATCATCCTAGACCTGGTCAGGGAGTGGGAAGATGACCTTACATCCCCCACCCTTTGCTCCCAAGCATTGAGCCCCTTGGAGAAGCTGCTCAATGTCCTGCATTTTTTGGCCACTGGGTCATTTCAGCGGACCACTGCCATAGTGGGGGGGGGTCTCACAGGCCACGCAGTCACGCTGCCTACACCAGGTACTGGCAATCATGACAGCGCGCCCCTCAGTCCGCAGGCACATATACATGCCCAGAACACCCGCAGAAAGGCAGGCCGTTGTCCTGGATTTTTTCAGGGTGGCACACTTCCCCAAAGTGCTCGGTGCCATAGATTGCACCCATGTGGCCCTACGTCCACCTAGGGCCACTGAGCACATCTACCGAAACTGCAAGCACTGGCAAACCATCAATGTACAGGTGGTATGCGATGCAAAGGGAATCATCATCTCTGTCTATGCAAACTACCCTGGCTCCACCCATGACAGTTTCATATACAGAATGTCCGCCCTATGCCGGGCCCTGGAAGCTGGGCAGCATGGCGACACATGGCTCCTAGGTCAGTACAAATGCCCTTGTACATGCATGCAAGTCACACACAGACAAATATCCAAACCCTAATAATCTCAACTATTATCACCTCCCCAGGAGACAGTGCCTACCCTCTGAGCAACCACATGATGACGCCAATCCGAAACCCCACCACACCACCCTAGGTAAGATACAACGCCGCCCATATTGCACCCAGGGGCATAGTGGAGCGCACATTCGGAGTGCTCAAGTCACGTTTCCGCTCCCTTGACCGTTCTGGTGGGCAACTACTCTATGCACCACCAGTAGTGTGCAGGATCATTGTGGCAGCATGTCTCCTGCACAATGTTGCAACATGGCAGGGCGTCCCGGTGGACATGGTGGTGCCCCCACATCCCCAACCACAGGCACAGGCGCTGCCCATGGGAGGGGACAGGGCACGTGGAGAGGAAGCCCGGACCCAGCTTGTGGCCACATTTTTCACCTAAACTGCCACCCCTGCGGAGTGCACACAGGCCTGGCACATACCAGGTGACAATCGATGATGACAAAGAGACAGTCAACTGTCACAACCCTACCACCCTGAGATAGTTGCCATGGAAGTGCCACATCGTCTGCATCAATAGCTACTTAAACACAAGCTATCCTGTGTGACCAAAAGGCACACATATGACATATGACATGATATGGCCCATACACAAGTATTTCAAAGCGCGATGAGGCAGGGAGGGGGGAACAAGGGAAGACAGACAACGGTACTACTAGGCCAGGTGTCATTGAGATCGTGCAAGTGCAGGGGTAGGGGGAAGGGAAAAGTGCAAGGGGAAGGGGGGGAGTCCAGTACAGGGGAAGTAGCCCAAAAAAATAATACATAGGTCGGCTGGTGGCAACTGCAAAGGTAAGTGCAGACAAGTGCTGGGAAGGGTGGGCTGTAGGGATAGAGAGACAGTACTGCAGTGTAGGGGTTGCCAGGGAGGCAGTGGAGAGTGGCTGGGCCAGGGACCGAGGTCGGTGAGAGTGGCCCAGTTGCAGCTCCAGTGCACTTCCAGTGAAGAATTCTGCAAGGGAGAGGCAGAGAGAAAGCAGAAGCAAAGAGGAAGGTCTTGAGGTGCTTCCAGAACTGAAGATGGTTCCCCTCAAGTTCAAGTCAGGCAGGAAGTCTGTTCCAGGGGGAGGGCCCTGCCGCGGAGAGAAATCTACCCCCAGCTAGTTGCTCTGAGAAGCGGATGACTCTGACATGCAAGGTGTGCATCACACACACCTGCAAAACAGGCCGTGGCCATCACTGTCATGTCACTCAAACCCTCCCAAACCACAACATGACATGGCAAGCAATACCCATACACCAAAACAGTAACGATAAAGTACACATTGCCATGTCCTAAATGTACAGTGGCATCAGACAATGATGCCTGACCCGGAATCAGATGAAATGACAGACCAACAAAATCTCTCACCCAAAATAAGTCATTTCCAAATGCATTACAAGAGTCGTAGACGTAACATAACAATGAATGCCTGTCTACATGCACATTATGCATTGCAAAATCAACACTGCAGCTCATGTGTGCAGTTTCCTACTCCTGCAACACACTGCTCAGCGCACAGCACAGTGAACAGCCATTGTGTGTGATGCACACCCTGAGCATCACATCTAAGTGACAGACCACATCAAACAGCAAATTAGGCATGTACAGGATCCATAATCGGTCACAGAACATGTGCTGCAGGGACACAGTGGGCACCAGAAGGCAAACAGTGTACACGTGGATATGCAAGGGTGGGAGTACATGTAGTGCATCAGAGTGCAAGTGTGTGGTTCTGCAAGGACATGCATTCCACATATGCATGTGCACTCAAGTGACCATCAGTGTTCTCTACACATCACATGTGAACATTCACCATGTGTACACCCCAACATGTCAAACCACAACTATCCCCTCGCACCGAAAGGAAAACACAACACATGAACAGGCATTGATCAGCAGAACACAACATGTACATAGGATACCACCATTACAATGTCAGAGTTCCCATCACACTGCAGGGCAAGGCAACTATCAACAACAACCCCCCCCTCCCTCACAAATGACCATGACCCACTGAACAACTGCACCTGGGTCATGGAGCCTTCAAACCTCAATTCCACCTGGCCACAGGATCACCTTTACCCTTCATCACCATCTCCCACCTTGTGTGTAAAAAGGTGCCTGCACCCTCATAATCAATGTCCAAAATCACAAAATCCAAGCCAGAAAAACGAACCAGAACACCCTCCAGTAGATGACTTGACGTAGCAGTACCACACAAAGGCCAAGTACTACCACAATGATGCAACAACCAAGGTAGCACAGCAAAACAATGTCACGACAGGATGTGAGACATGTGTGGTACATGACATAGGATGATGCACCATGAACGGATGTGTACTGTCACAGGTCCCCTGTAAAGGCGCGGGAGTGTCACAAAACAACCACCCCCACCATGTCCCAGGTGCCTGCAAGGTCAAACTCACACAGGCCCCTGAGACCCTGGTGGGGAAGGAGGTTCAGGGATATGCAGCCGGGACAGGTGTTGACACACTGGATGACTGGAATGAGTGGCAGGAGAGGGGAGGAGGAATGACACATGAAACTAGGGAATGCACGAAAATGTACAACATGCATGAACACATACACAATCCAAACAAACTTGGACATCATTGTCATGGCCTTCTGTAGTCCAGGCTCAGGAGTGGTACGAACCAACCACCCCCTCTAGGGTTTTGGTGTCTGCAAGTTCGGGGCTTACACAGGCATCCGCAACCCCAGCGGGGAAAGAGGGTCAGGGAACGTTGCTTGGATAGGTACGGGAAGCAGGAACACCGGGTAGAGGGTACAGGTTTCAAAATTGCATAGGATCACGGGTGATTAGGGAGAAAAAACATACCAAATTGAACCACACATACATCCATGCATTAGTACACTCCCCAGCAAGCCTATGCAGAGCAGTTCGAAAGAAAAACAACAAGACACTTAGCTCTGGTTTTGAGTGCTGGCCTCCTGCCTGCACACTCTCAGGTCCGGTTACAGGAGCACTGCAATGCTGCAAAGAGAGCCACAGTCAACAACCTGTACGTGCCAATTACACAAAAACACAACACCAAACATGCCCCATAGCAACAAACTACTCTACAAACAGACAATCTGGGGTCGATGCTTCGTACCCATATATAACATCACCCCTGTGACGGGTCATACACAGTCAATGCAGTAAGTCAGCCGCTGGCGGGTGCGTGGCAAATGGAACACCAATGTGTCACAATTCACACAACATGCAATGTTCCCTGGGTAAGCAGACAGACCCATATAGCAAGCCATGACTACAGAGCAAGTTGCGTACCACCATGACCGATACAAAGTTGGCAGTGCATTTATCATGAAGTACATGGAAAAGTCATGCACTGCACCCGAGTATGTCCCTTGCTGTATGTCCCTATGAGCTGCCCCTTTCCATGTCTCGGAACGCTACATGGTTGATACAAGTGCCTCAATGGACCTTGGTGTACCGGAGGGTATGTGCCACTGCCCCTGCATGTGTCCCAGACAACCCTACTATCAACACCCATCAGTCCACAAACACATCTGAGCTGCATTGTGTGCTTCAACACCAATATTTGTCTAAGATCACCCTCAGTGCTGTGACTAAGCCTGCATGTGCAACTCGCCTGGTGCAAGCTTTGCTGTGTCGTGGCCCCCCTGCGATGCTCACCTTGCCTGGAGTTCCTTGGAACATGTCAGCAGTTCTAGGATGTGGGTCTGCAATCACTGTGCCTCTGCTTGTGCACACATGTGCATGTGGGCACCAACAAACGAGTCCAGAATTCCGTCGTCCAATGGGCCATGTCTGCTGCAAAGGTGCTCTGGAGGCTCATCCCCCTGTAGAAAGGGCATGAAACACATGATTAATGCTTCAAAGTCATCTGTGTGTGTCTCATCAGGCATCTCATTACTTGACCATGTCAGAGAGTCACATCACAAATCACACCATTAGTCCCTCGTTCACATCCAAAGTGTGGAACACTATCTACAGCATGAATTGCAACAAGCACGTGTACAGGAAAGATATGAAACATACTACACAATGCATAGCAATCAATCTACACATTAATCATGACACACCCCATCTAGCAAAAGCTGAACAGTGGACAATAACACCAAAATCATCCCCACTAGGAGTGTCAACACAAGTCACACAGCACCAGACATGCCACAGATATGACAGTCCAAAGCCCTTGTGTAATATTCTGTAACACCGAACCATCCTTGCGAGCCCATGGATAAGGGAGGCAGGAGTGGCATATGTGAGTCAAGGACCCCAAGCAGCAAACACATACACAAGACAACCATGAAGGGCCAAGCTGGAACAGACAGTGGATGCCTTCAAAAGCCACAAAGCACTGCACCGTCAGATGAAAGCACAATAGACTAGCAATTTTAAACTAAATCAACTATTAACTAATTACACTAACAATGGAAAACCTACATTACCTATTTAAACTAACTATCAAACAGAAACTTAAAGGATAGTTCCGGGACTTTTTTTTTATTGTCCCTACGGTTCGGCCATGTGTTTTTAAGCATAAATCGGTAGATCGTAGAAAACTTTCCTATGGACCTTACCCGACTTTTCGTCCATTAACGCACTCGAAAACATCCGCCATTTTATGATAATCCTATCATTTCCCCCCATCGCCCTGGCTCACCTGCTTTTGCGGCACTAAATCAAATCCCCCGCCCCTGAAACAGACTTGATCAAAACATTCATATTCCCCGCCTCTATCCGTGACCTGACTGTGCTGCGTAGGCAAACGCGCCCAGGCGTCTTCTACGCGACTCCACACAGAACCAGGAAATCAACACAGATGAGCTCACACAACACAGCGCGCCACAATTGGGAATATGAAACTGTACTTTTAAATTAAACCGCAAGATTGTAAATTTGGTAAAGTACATTTATTTGACATCAAATGTTTTGAGAATATTCAGCGATTTGCATTTTTATTAGCTCACGTTCCAAAAAGTTTGTTTCGAGGCACACGATGTTCCTTTGCTGTACACAGGGTCTTAGATCATCTCACAATACAGCGCCACAATTCGGAATATGAAACTGTGGTTTAAAAGCAAACGGCAAGATTGTACATTTGGCAAAGTACATTTATTTGACATCAAATGTTTTGAGAATATTCAGCGATTTGCATTTTTATTTGCTCACGTTCCGAAAAGTTCGTTTCGAGGCACACGATGTTCCTTTGCTGTACACAGGGTCTTAGATCAATGAATTTTTATTTGCTCTCAATCCAAAATATTTCGTCTTGAGGCAAGCGATGTTCGTGTGCAGTAGACAGGGTGTTGGTTTACGATAAAATAAGCTCTTCGGTCGCACTGATAATCGCATGGCTGTTCCAACAACGAGGCACTAGGCCACCACAACGGTCTGTATGTTGCATCTAGCCGTTAGTACCGCGTAAGGGCATACTTGTACTTGGCGATCGTCCCACAAAATGGTCAGGGTGCTAACGTTGTTCACGCGGAGAAGCAACTGGCGGTTAAAAAACCCATCCGCCGGTGTCTGGTACTGGTGACACAGGCAATAATGGACGATGTATCTATTTGAAAAACATAAAAAAAGGAAATTAGTCTCACCATCAGATCTTTATTAAAATTATTCATTTTATATATTAGGTCTGGAAATTATTTCATAGCTAGGACAGTGCAACTGGGTTTTATACGTCAAGGGGGGGCTGTAGGATACTGAGACAGTCCCCCAGTGCAGGGGTTGACAGGGAGTGCAGGTGGAGAATGGAAGGGACCAGGACCGAGGTCGCAGACAGTGGACCAGTTGTAGCAGGGGAGAGGGAGAGAGAAAGCAGAAGCAAAGAGGAAGGTTTTGAGGTGCTTCCGTAAAAGGAGACGGTTCTCCCCAAGATAGTGCGCGGTACAAAACAATATGCCACATAGAATGAACAAGTACAACTTAACCCGTCTTTAAAGCTACTGTATAGTAATTAAATTGCGGTATAAACTCATCTAAAGAGTTACTTACATTATATTTGCATTTTCCATTGTGTCTGTGCGTAGGGCAGCCCCGAAATACCACTCCTTCTATGCCGACGTTTTATTTCTTCTAATGAACGAACATGAAATGGCTTTCGTTTCTGAAATTATATTCATTATCGTTTCTTACGTGATCCCGGCCTGTCAAGGTCAAATAACAATAGAACCTTATACTGAGTCGTGGGCCATTCTGGCACCCGAGAAAAAATCAAAGCAGCTGACCTTCACTTTGAACGAACACACATTCCTAGTTAGCTACATTCAGTGTAAGGCCGTCTTACAGGACTTGAAATTTACACTCCATCTTTGCATTTTGTCTGCGTGCTTTGCAGCCCCACAGAACCATAAATACGGAGACATTCTATATTTTTGGAAAAATCATTTATATTACTGTTTGGTTTAATTTAATGCGCAAATGAACAAGGTTGGATAGATAAACATATTCAATGGGCCTGCGACATGAGGAGACTCGAGAGAACAGACAATCAAATTACAATCATTTAAACCGTGATGTGTATTTCTCAATGAGCTCTTCTTTAGGTGGACATGGAACAGAGGCAATGTTGGGTGGCAATGCAGTTGTCACCTGCACAGGTTCGTTCACAACTCCATTTATGTGCCTATCTAGGACGTCAACAATAAGTCTCTCAATAAACTCATATTGCATATCCTCAAACACTGGTTTGATCACCCATTGTTTACTTCTTTTAGTGAAGGCCTTATTGTAGCGAAGCGTCCCTAAAGTTCCGGTCGTCCTACTTTGTTGACGGCCGACATTATGGTTATGTGCCAAGACCGCTAAAAGAGTCCGATTTATCATGCCCTCCATGCCAAAATGCAATCGTTTTGGCCTGTACTTTAGGCACATATTGTGGAACACCTCCAAATCTCCTGTGTGGCAGAATTCCGTGAGTCCCCTCAAAGCTTTTGTTATAGTTTTATCAAATACAATCTTTTCAATGGCTTTGTGAGTGTGTGATGAAGGAATCAACCACTTCTTCTTCCGTGCCTCCTCTGTGGACAAATGGCCATGTTCACAATTGTGGAAATGTTGGTTCGTGTTCCAGCTGTGCACGTTTGTACAGTGTAGCATTACTGACCGCCATTTTTCCAGTAGAATTTCCAACGACCCTCCACATGTTTTTGAGCTCCACCAAAGATGGTTGCTGATTGACTTGGACCACTGTGAAATACCTTGCATATCTTTTTTTTTACCTGCAGCCGACAATTTTTTATTGATTGTTTTTGCAAGATGCCAAACGTCAAATTGGTGATTTATATTTTTGTACTCTTCTCTCATTGTCTTGGCAATTGAAACGTGTCTGTCCGTGGCTATCAGGTCGATCACTATTCCCCGCGATTGTAGTTCTTGCAATGATGCTACAAAGCCAACTTTCTCCATGGCCACTGAGGATGTACTTTGTGACACCTGCACGACCACCGAACTCACAATTTTCTTACTTTCCATGTCCTGAAAGTGGTAGGTGCAGTACTTGGCTGAAAATCCTGGGCTGTCGCACTGTCCATCACCGGCTAGCCTGAACCGTTTGCCCACGAATGTACTATCAATAGACATTTTTTCCATTCTCCAAGCTTCGCTAATGGCTGGAAATAGATAATCGGTTTGGTATTTGTAGAACTGAGTTTTCGCAATGAAATGGATTCCCACAAACTGAAAGAAAGACTCTAATTTTTTAAAACTTGAACCACTAAAAAGTGCAGCCGCTGCACAAAGTAGATTGCCTGCTGGCAGTTGTCCCAGCATGGGTTGTGCAGACCATGAGCAAGGATGATATTTTGTACAGGTGGCATGTATTTTAAGGTTAGTGCCTCGAATTGCACGAGTCACATTAATCAATGGCTCCCCACATACTTCCCCACCTACCGAATGCCCACATTTCAACCGAATAATAATATCAATCAAACAACTATCGAATACAATGAATTTGGCCTCTTTCCTTATACTGTCACTCTGCATCCCAGCTGGTTCGGCCTGTAACGTTGAGGACATGTCACTCACATGAAAGGTAGAATCTCTGATATCGTCTTCCGCTATGTTCAGTGATATTGAAGGTGTTTCATTGTAGTCCACTTCATTCTCTTCCATTGCAACATCTGTTCCTTCTCCGGCAATGGGTGAATAGGACAATTTCTTCAACTTTCTCGCGGCCATAGTTTTTGCAGGTGTGGATTCTGTGAATTTATCTCCAACTGCATCCGAACTACCAGGAGGACATTCACTATCAATGGCTGCATGTGGTATAGCTCCGTTGTCAATCACTTCATATTCTTCCCATTGGCACGATGCATCTCCAGTCTCAAGTCCCTGCCAAAAGGTTTGACAAGCAACATCTCTCGTTCGCTTCACTGTCTGTGTAGATCTAGTTCGTACACCCACTCGCAACTAGAGGACAGATTGGAAAAGGGATGTTCAGTTTAAACACAACTTACAGTATTGAACTATTAACAGTGAAAAACAACATAATATAGTGACCAGGACACTAACCTTCTTTTGCTTTCTTTTCTTTGAAACTTTCTTGCCTCGAACTTCAACATCAGGACGCTGTTGCTCCGACTCGTGTGTGCATGTCTCCACTTCCTCTTGCGCTGCAACGACTACATTTTCATGATAAGCACATCCATCACGCACTGACGCTCCATCGACTCCCTGAAACATAGAACTTTCATTAGTATGTATAATAATATCGAAAACACAAAATGTACTTGGGGACCAATACCCACGTACATCTCAATAGCAAAACACGAATGAACGCTTTGTGTAGAACATTCAAACGACAATTATTCACGCATTGTTGATCTAGTTAGATGGAACTGTCAAGATCCATACCTCGGGCTCCTCATAGACTTCCATTGATGATATTATTGAAGATGATGCTTCAGTGACTCCCTGAAACACAGTAATTGCATTAGTATGGTTTTCTATTTTGATAAAAAGAACAGAAACTTTGTGCAGGCGTGAACGGCTCATCTAAATAGACCTGCACAAATGATCAGTTGTCTAAAATAAATAATGGATATGTAAATATGATTCGATTTGCTTGATCACCACCCAGAGATCTGCATCAACTACTAGGGGTGATGTTCTTGTAGAAGAAGCTCCGTCATCTCCCTGAAACATAGTACTTGCGTTAATAAAGAAGGAAGTATAGCGGATGTAATCACGTCATATGATTTCGCTTGATCGAACTGTCAGTATCCATACCTCGAAATGCATAAGAACATCAAGGGACGATGTAACTGCGGTGCACACTTCTGCAAGCTGTTGCGCCGACCCGTAACTGCATGCTCCCCCTTCTTCTTGGACTAATGCTCCATCGACTCCCTGAAACATAGGACTTTCATTAGTAATGAACACAAAATTGAAAAAAGAAGACACATAGGAGGGCGACGGAACTGTCCTGAAACGTACCTCGAGCATCTGAGTGACATCAACGGTAGTCGTCAATACGTTGGACTCCTCAGCATCTCCCTGAAAGACAGTACTTGCATTATTTTGGATAACAATAATTATAACTGAAAACAAAGACTAGAGGACGAGTACAAGGGTGTACCATTAGGTAACATAATTACACGATAAATTAAAACTATTGATTTACATGCCTAAAACAAGTCAGTGGCAGAATAGCCAAGTAAGATTACTCGATAGGCGCTTGAAGTGGCTGATGACTGCAATAACGACACGGATGGAGAATCTTCCGCCTTCATATTGAGTGGATACATAAATGGGGAAATTATTGTTAGCTAATGCTACACACTACCGCAAGGCCAAGAGATAAATATGTAAACTTGACTCACCAGTGGAGGGATGTGGACGAATAGAGTGGGAATAGCGGTTGAGAGCAATTTTCGCCTCGCTCGCGGTGTGTTCTTCTTCATTAGCAATGATGTGGAGTACATGTCAGAGGTAAAGTGCCTGCTGCAGATGCGGTATCGATCACCCCTCTTGTCCGCAAAGACCTCTAGGACTCTACTTTCAAGCTCAGACGGTGGATATCCGCAATATCGGACCCATTCTCTTATCTGATCTATTGTCTTAGGGAAAACATGCATTATAGTACCTTCAGATTTATTATGGGTCTTCGAAGGGCAACCGCCAATGGAACAGGCAGGCATTGTGGAAAGTTCTGAAAAGTAAAGATCAACAATTCTCTATGAATACCAATGTAAACTCAGAACATGTGACTAGTTCCTTGCATGTACTGTCTTGAACGAAAAGAAATTGGACGCAAAATGATTATGGTACATGGCCTTACCTTGACGAACAAACAGTTAGATGCAGGGATCAGAGTAGTTTCTTGTCGTAGAACAGGGAGCAGTTCACAGGTTGCAAACTGACGAGTTTCCTCGAAGTGGTCACGGAAAATCACAGAGACGAAGAGCAGATAACCAGCACCTTCACGGGTTGACTAGCAAAGCGCAAAGAAGTGCTCATTAGAAATATGAAGTGGGTTATAAAGAATTCGAAACAGGGGTGTGTTTGTGAATGAATGACGTGTATATGTCGTGGCATTATGTGGATTGCAGGGGGCCGTCCAGTGTGAGGGGGGATGCTTGGCAGGAGACACGGGGTCTGGAGGTAGACATGGGAACAACAACCCATGCTCTATAGACCACTTTGAAGTGTACATGGTCTTTGGCACCTCTTGGCCTTTATCGCTCCCTGACTGCTCCAGTTGCCAGCACAAGTACCCCGGTGCGAACTGCCTTTGATAGGGCGGGGGGTGGATTGGGGCGGTGGTCGTGCAGACAAGACACAGGAAGACTCGTGAATGGAGACACACTTATGTGGATTGCAGGGGGCCGTCCAGCGTGAGGGGGGATGCTTGGCAGGAGACATGGGGTCTGGAGGTAGACATGGGAACAACAACCCATGCGCTATAGACCACTTTGAAGTGTACATGGTCTTTGGCACCTCTTGGCCTTTATCGCTCCCTGACTGCTCCAGTTGCCAGCACAAGTACCCCGTTGCGAACTGCCTTTGATAGGGCGGGGGGTGGATTGGGGCGGTGGTCGTGCAGACAAGACTCGTTTGCCGCAGGGCCTCACCAAGGAGAGGCCATCTAACTGCATGTAAGAGGCTGGCTGCAGGATCTAGTACATGGAAGGCAGGGGGGTGAGTTTATAAATACCTCACCCTCCCAGGAGAATATATGGGTGCAGTTCACCCTTGAGACCCTGGATGCCTAGGCAGTTAGTCAGCAGCAGGCTGGCCTGTGGTGGCAAGGCGGCATGGGCCAGAGGTGGTCATCTCTGTACCCGGTGCCCAAAAGGATGATTTATTATGATCAACCATATTTACCTATAACCATGTTTTGTATCAATAAAATACAACGGCCTTCCTTTTATTGCCAACGCTTGAACAAATCAAAACAACCATTGTTAAAATATATATTGGGTTTTATTTTGGATCTTAATTTCAATTGAACATAAATAAACATTACACATTGTAAATTTGCGGTTGCAGCACATCCAGGGAAAATCCGCGGTATTGTCCACTGTCGCTGGGGAAATGTTGTCTAATGGCAAGTACCGCACAGGCAGGTATTACTCTCCGAACGCGGTGTCCGAGCCTCCCGTGAAGCCACCAAGTGAAGCAACGATAGGCCACCAGCCTGTACCACCTGTGAAAACGAAAGATGCAAACTGTATTAAAATGACAAAACTTTCTTATCACTGTCGATTCAGGTAAAAAATGTCATTCTGCTTTGAAAAAAATTCTATCTAGAAAATGCACAATATGGAACCAATTTACATGCATTCGAATGATATGTAGATGTAATTTTATATGTGGGAGACGACCATGACATAGTAGTGGCATCACTGACATCACAACCAGAGTATACTTACTCGTTACTCGGATTACGCGGACGAACAGTGCCGCGAAGTTCGTGCATAAGCACCATCATCATCCTCAACACGGTCCGTGAGAGGCAGGCTTCCCTGAACTCTGGCAGCTCGGTGATGCATTGCGGACTTGGCTCGCCTTCCGAAATGTAGGCCAGGCATCCCGAGTTTTCTCGGCAGCAGCAGTTCTCCTCCTCAGTTGGCATTAGCTCGCACCGATTGCACGTGCACCAGGTGGAGACGCCGTCCATGCGACATGGTCCAGGCTCTTCATCCGTTGACTGGTCCTCCCAACTGCCGTCCGAATCCCCATCGTTTTCGCGTGCTTGCCTTTCCAGTAGTTCTTCCTCGGTGTACTCGGGCTCGTACATATACGGCATTATTGTAGCCATTGTGTGGTAAAGAAAGTAAAATAATTTATAGCGGTGGTACTGGTATCTGTTCACACGGGCTACAATCAACGAAGGTAGCTGACCAGAGCACAGAAACTAGTCACAGAATACTCAAAGTAACACAGAGAGAGGAATGGATTCGAAAATCTGCTGCTGTGTGTTGTGAAACGGTCTGTTTATACTTATTGAGGAAAGAGGCGTCCTGCCATTTCCATGGCGACACTTCATTAGCTGAGGCGCAGCGATTGTTGACACGAAACGGGAAATGGGCGGTACGCGTCTGCTGATGTCAGGCTCAGGGGCGGGGGATTTGATTTAGTGCCGCAAAAGCAGGTGAGCCAGGGCGATGGGGGGAAATGATAGGATTATCATAAAATGGCGGATGTTTTCGAGTGCGTTAATGGACGAAAAGTCGGGTAAGGTCCATAGGAAAGTTTTCTACGATCTACCGATTTATGCTTAAAAACACATGGCCGAACCGTAGGGACAATAAAAAAAAAGTCCCGGAACTATCCTTTAACTAACTAAACTAAAAGAAAAATCAAAAATGGCCACATACGACCCGGGAGGAGGGGAGGCACCCAGGAGGGGGAAGGTACAGGGTGCTGCTCAACATCCACATGCGATGATGCTGAGCCAAGAAAAAAACCTCCATGGGCTCAACACCTGCACAGCCCGACCTATGTGGGAGATAGATGGTCGTCCGAGTCTGGCTCATCCCGTAAAGGAGGACGTGGCAAAGTAGCCTGGCCATGCCTAGCCGCAGCTTGCCCCTTGTCGGCAGCAAGTCTGCCGGACGGGTGAGCCTGGTTCTGTGTGGCGATGTGACATAGGTCTGCATGCAGAACCTCACGTGATACACGTGCATCCTCTTGCAAGGTAGCACATGTAACACGGAGTTCCTCCTGCAAGGCCTGGCTGGACAACCGCTGCACCTCCCGGCAAGCCTGTAGCTCAGCCGAGATGGTACGCTCAAGCTGTGCAAACCTCTCCTCTGCCAGCTGCCTCTGGGACATCATAAGGACACCCAGTGTGGATCTGAGGGAAGCATACTCCTCCCTCAGGGCATCCATGTGCGCCTCTGCGTGAGCAGCAATTGCTTGACGCAGAGACGACATTTCAGCCTGGCGTGCCCTGTCTGAGGCCGCCGTGCCCAGCCTGAGCGAGCGGGCCGTGGACCGTGCCGCCTGCTGCTGGAGAAGCACCTGCCTAGCAGGGGGGAGCACAGATCGGGCCACACGCTCCATGCTCTCAGCGATGTTCTCCATTGCTACCCCCTGCCGTTCGGAATTGGCAGTCATGTCTTGCTCCCACTCAGTATACAGCGGTTGCGCGCGGCGACCGCGTTGCCGGGCTTGACCCCTGCGGGACCCAAGGACCGGGGGTCCTCGCTGTGTTGGCACCGCCCGCGGCTGCACGACTACATGCCCCCGTCAACGTGATGTCCCAGGCACATCAGTGACTGGTGTGGAGGGTGACCCTGCGTCCCGATCCACCACGGGCAGAGGAACCAAGACTGTCTGATCCCTCAGTGCAGGTGTCGCAGACAGAGGAGTGTCCACATCAGAATCACTCACCCCTGACACATGGACTTGATGCTCATCCAACTCAACATGGACGTCAGAGTCGTCATCAAGGCTGGACTCATAGGCAGCCAGAGACAAGATGGACTGCAGCACTTGGGGGTTTTCGTGGCCTACCACCCCACGACCCCCACTAGTGCCGGGTTGATGTGGTGTTACCAACCCTGTGTCTGGCATGACAACACCATCCTCAGCCTCCATTGCGTCATCACCTGAAAAATAGAGAGAAAAAAGGTCACTACACATGTCAGAAGCACACGACACACACACACACCGACAGCAAAGGCATCCGGCAGACATGTGACACACAACATATGACCTGGCATGCATGCTGGGTCTAATTTGAATAGCTTCTGTGATCAGACCTGTTGAAAGGTGGCAGTTTCCATGGAAGTGGGTCTATGCAGTGCAGAAAATGTGTACGCCACTCACTACCTACATGTAGAAGCACTCCATGGTGTGTGCCAGGAAATGTGAAGGCAGTGCAATGTCAAATTCACACATCACGTGCATTGTGCATTCAATGTGTACCATATCTAGAAGCCAAGCACCCCTCCACCCCAGTACCAAAGCAGGGATGCCTAGCATGGTATCAAAAGGCTGACCATACACCTGTGTATTGACAGGCAGTGTTGACTGGCATCAACAGCTTAATGTGATTCAATTTACAACACTGCAAATGATGCTGGGACAGTAGGCAGAACACATGATGAAAACTCCGGAGGCCGCCCACGTGTGAAGAAGACACAACAAGAGTTGGACAGAGTCAAAGCCATTGAACAGGCTGACGCATGTGACCCACACAGATTGACAGAGCCTAAACATGTGTGCAACGCAGGACTGAGCCACAGTTGACATGGGAAGGCTGATGAGATGTCAGGCAATGTATGTAACCAAGGACTCATATTACAGTGACCATCCAGTCAAGGACACATAGAGGCATGCGTGCAATGTACATGGAGCATGAATGGGCACTCATGTCCCTGCGGGACATCTGACCCATGCACAGTACAAGTGAAATACCCTGCATCGAGTACTAAGGCTGTACCACACGGCATATGTCTGGCAGGTTCTACGCCGGAAGTTAGCATCTACACAGGACAAATGAACAAGAAACTACACATTGGCAAGATTGAAGCAGACCAGTGCAAAGGTGGAACTGGAGTGCAGAGTGGCGGAGGAGAGGCAAGGGAGCATGCCCACATGGAGTCCCGCATGCAGGCAGAGGAGACATGCATGACGGAAGCATTGCATTACTTACACATCAGAACCATGTACACGTCACATGTAGCAGCAATCATGCGCAACACATCCCACAAGTGAAACACACATGTCCTCAACAAACACGCATCAACACTCACTGGGCTGGGCATCAAAGTCCAGCATCTCTCCCAATCCTTCGACCAATTCAGGTGGTATGAACTCCGCAACGAGAGCCTCATGCGGAGTGAGCTCTTCCTCCTCTGGTGCAGGCCCAACGCCAGTCACCAGAGTGTAATTAGAGGCACGCTTAGCCTCAGTGCTGCGCTTGATGTCATTCCAATGCTTTTTGCACTCCTGCGCCGTGCGCACCTCATGGCCGAATGAACTGACATGTTCCACAACATGCTTCCAGTGGGTGTCACGTTGGGCAGCCGTAGTCTGACTATTGGCACCCACTAGCATGTCACGGCTGTGGCCCCGCACGTAGTCCATGAGGAAGTCCAGTTCCTGCTTACAGAAAGGCTTCTTCCTCGATGTGCAGGAGGTCGTGGCTGTGTGTGGGGTCCCAGCCTGTGCTTCAGGTGCAACCTTCCTCCTCTTGGTCTGTGGCGCAGACCCTGGCTGGCTAATGCCGCCCTGACCAGTATGGCCAGTGGGTTCGGTGGATTGAGCCAAGGGAGTGGCAGGTGGAGGGATGACCAAAGGCCTGACTTGTGTCAGTGGCAGCTGGGTGCCCACTAATGGACCCTGCGCAGCAACATCAGCTGTGGCAGGGTCATTGACCGCAACGGTCCTGGTTGGCAGACTCACAACCGGGGTGCTGTTGGGTGCATCTGCCCCTGCACTTGCCAACACCCGGCTGTTCGGGGCAGCAGATGACATGACTGCCCCAGGGACACGTGTCTTGGTCTGAGCAGCCCGGCATGCCCCTATGGTTTCCCCCCTGACCTGTTGGAGATCTACCAAGTGCTCTTCAAGTGCCAACGCAGCCTGCGCTGGCAGACCCTGAGCCTGGGTGGCGGTGTCCACAGCTGCACCTGCAGCTACCACTACCCTTGGGCCCATGGCAGTCGATGGAACGGTCGTACGGGTGCCAGTGCCAGATGCAGGAGCTGCATCCCCCGGAACCACAGGGGGTGGTGGCATGGCTGCACCGACACATGGCACAACCTTGTGCTCAAGTGGCGCACCCCTGCCTCTTCCCCCTCTGTGGCTGCCCTGGACACCCTGGAGTCCCCCTACTCCCTGGTCACCACGGCCACGTCCCCGACCACGCCCGCCACGAGGAGGACGCCCAGCTGAGGCGCCCCTCACCTTTGGTGCCCTCCCAACCATGGCACAGATGTAGTAGTGCGGGCACAGATGGAGTGGTGCCAATGGGAGGTGTACACCACAATTGACCTGGGCAATTGGGGTGAAGGGGGTGGGAAGCAAGATGTTAACAGCCCTCCTGCACCTGCAAGGCTGTATGTGACCCCGGTGATGTGGTGACGGGTCACGCAACGCTCAGGCACCCCAAAACTGCAGTAAAACCGTGCATGCAACCCTGCAGCCTACGTGCGTGGATTCAACCTCCCGCAGTACGCGGTGGCACCCAGTAACACGAATGACGCATACGCGTGGGACACGCAGGCTACTATGACATCGAAAATGGGTGCGATACACAGGGGCACCCGCAGTGGGAAAAAGAGCGTGTGCGACTCACCGTCTGACTAGCGTGATGCAGAAAAACACACGTAGCCAATACCCCTGCCAAAAGAAGAGATACGTCCTTGATAGCTGTGAAGTTGTGATGGCGAGCGAAACAACAGGAAGCAGCAACACACGTCGGTCTCCACGAAAGGCACGTACAGCGAACTGCTGGGCCCGCTCACCTTTAACCCGTGCTAAGGGAAACGCACGCGCGCGTCACGTCACTTACGCGCATGGGCCCTTTCCTCGTATTACACGCGGACGTGCAGTTTTTCACGCGCGCTGAAATGCCCATGCACGCCTGTACGCGTCACGTCACAGGGGCGCTTGCGCTTGAGGGGCCTTCTGTCCAATGAAAATGCGTATGCGCGCAGACACGCTTACGCGCTAAGGGCCTTTCCTCGAATGACACGCTGACGTGCAGATTTTTCACGTGCCAAATCACTCCGTATCAAGCTGGCCACGCGTAAGCACAGGGAAGACCACGCTCCTGCCCAGAAGGCCGAACTACTGCCCCCCAGAGCCCCAAGCATGCTCCCACCTGCCATCTGCTGCTGCCTGACTGCCTGCTGCCCACGTGCCCTGCCATTTGCTGCCTGCACATCAGCCAGGTGTGCTGTTGCTGTGACCACCCCTGCTGGAACCGAAGACTCCCGACTGGGATTCCATCGCTCCACAGCCCAGCCCCAGGACCCAGTTGCCCACCCACTCCTGCCTCTGGGGTTGTCATGTCGGGGCAAACACCATCTGAGACCACTGACAATCCCCGGCCAGAGAGGCAGAGGGGCACCAGCTTCAGTGCCACCGAAGTTGGTGTCCTGGTGGAGCAAGTCCTGGGGCAGTATGATGCCCTCTTCGGAAGTTCCCGCGCCGACAAGGAAGGACGGACTCGGATCTGGACTGACACCGTGACTTCCATCAACGCGGAGGGGGTGGCAGTCCGCGACTTACAACATGTCAAGAAGCGCTGGGAGGACTTCAGGTCCAGGACCCTGAACAAGGCCCGGCGCCTCTTGAAGGCAGCGGATGCCAAGGGGCGCCGGGGCCACTTGTCGGAAGAACAGATGAGGGTCCTGGAACGCATATCCACAGCGCTCCACGTCCAGGTCCTTGAGAGGCAGACCCGTCTGGAGTCGAGCGGTAAGTGTACATGCATCCTGATTGTGAGCAGTGCGTGTGATGATTTTTCAGTAGTGTGCAGGTTGCACATCTGTTTGTATGGGGTCGAGTATGGGTGGGGGTGTACAGGGCCGTGGGGCTAACACATGCGAGGGTTGGAATGTGTGAGACATGGATGGTGCTTGTGTGTGTAGGCTTGCATGCCAAATGCAGTTGTGTGGGCACACATGTTTGGATGAATGTGTATGTAAGTAGACATGTCCGTGAAGTCACGCATGTATGTTGTTTTCATCTGCATGTATCAGCACTGTGTACATGGGCATGTGTGTGTATTTGACAAGGGTGCAACAGTGATGCAACATGGATGCATGTGACAGCGGCATGTGGAAGCCTGATCGGCAGATGTGACATGGATGCCCGTCTGAACACTGCGACACTTGGCAGAGGTGTACACATGCATGCAAGTGTGGTGGTGTGTGTACATGTGTGGTGCACTTCCTGTGTTGCATGTGATGTCTGGCTCACCTTTGCCTGCTCATGCTGTTGTATGTGTATGGATGGTGCTGGCAGTTGTGGTATGGCTCATGTGTGCGAGTTGAAATGACATGTGTGTTGGGGATTGTGATGACATGTCTGAGGTTTGCCAATGCCACTCATGTACAACTGTCATGTGTGTATGTGTCCATTGTACAGTGCCCTGATGTCTGTGTTTTATTTCTCCCTGTCTGCAGCGTCAACTGATGAAGAGGGCGGAGAAGGTGCTGTGGAGCACAGCGGCGGGGATCCCACTGCCAGCCGGAGACGCAAGGCCCGGCTCCCCTCCCATGTTGTCATCTCGTCGGGGAGTGAGGAGTCCGGTGCCGCGTCCCAGGCCGCAGCTGCCGGGGGGAGGTCCAAGAGGCAGAGGTTGGAGTTGGACTCCTCGGCAGCAGAAGGGGCAGCTGGGACCCCACAGGGCCCAACAGGGGAAGATGCCACGGAGTCATCCAGGTTGGTGGGGGATTTGGTGGAGGAGGAGGCCGTGCAAGCAACAGAGACAGGGTCTGGAGGTGGGGATCCCACTGGTGCTAGTGGTGCAGTGCAGAACCAGGGACAGGAGGCAGCACAGGCCACTGCGGAGGTGCCTGTGTGCAATCCTGTCCCTGATCCTGTCCCTGCATCATCTTGCACCAGCAGGGATGCCTACGTCCAGACCCGTTTTCAGGAAGGGGATGAGCTCACGTCAACTGGCCTTCCTCTGCCTTCGACGTGGCTATCCGGGTCCGGGATGAGCCTGTTCTGAGTGGTGTGGCGTTGCGTCAAAGGGCCATGCGAGGTGACCTGCAGTCTTTTCATGAGGAGACTGCACGTCATCTCGAATGGCTCGTTGACCACGTCAGCCTGCTGGGACAGGTCACCCAGGCCGGATTCCTCCGTATGATGGGGCTTGCTACGACCCCCTCCTCAACTGAACCCCCTACGCGCCAGTCGTCCTCCGTGCCATCTTCCCACCCATCAGTCACCTGGGTGCCCTGTGGAGCTGCCTCTGACGGTGCGGCCAGGCTGGTGGAGGAGGCATCCCTGCCACAGTCGGGAGTCGGACGTCCAGCAGGGGTGGCCACATCAACGACTGCACCCCAGCCGGCGGAGGATGTGCAGGCAGCAGGAGGCAGTGCACAGGCAGAGGCACAGCAGCAGCAGCAACGTGGTGGGAGCCATGAAGGCTTGGGGCCTTCAACATTGGAGGGGTAGGCATCGGCCGGAAGGCAGGAGGACCCACGACAGAGAGTGTCTTCCGTGTGGCAGCGGTTGGGCCACGCCATAGATGCGGAGAGGCAGCGGGCGGAAGAGGCACGGCTCACAATGGTCAGGGCGGAGAACTCCATGCGGAGGGCCCTGAGGCGGGCCGAGTGCCTCGAGGCAATCCGCAGGGGTTTGGAGGTGGACACATCGACGACCCTGCAGACCCTCGGGGCCATGGAGGAGGACCGCCTCCGGAACATTGAGCAGGAGTTCGATGATGCCCTGGCCCGGGACATCCACAAGTGAGCCGTCAAACTAGCCCGCTGCCCTTGTACATAGTTATGTAGGTAGTGTTAGGTTTCATTTTTTTTTTGATTTAATTTGGACCTTTCGGACATTGGCCACATTTTTGTATATAGTTTATTTTATTAGTTAGTGTAGTTAGATAGGTTTCCTTTCTTTTTGTTGGGATAATGGACCCTGGCTTGTTCCCATGTACATAGTTCACTGTTGGATTGTATTTTTCTTTCACATTTTAACCATGGAGCAATAGCTTTCTTTTTTATTTCCCATTGGATTTTGTTTTGTGGACAGTGACTTTGGACACCATTACTTTGGGATATGATTTTTGGTTTTGCTTTTTTTCACGATGCTCCTTTTAATTTTTGTACATTCACATTTATGTTTCTTTATTTTTGATTCTATTTATGTTTGCTTTAATACATATTTTTTTTTATCATACTTCAATGTGTCAACTCATTGGTTTCATCCATTTCATGATATCGGTTTTGAAATTCACTGACACCAATTAGGTGTATGTGAGGGAAATGTGTTTGTTTCGGAACTTGCAATTGGTGTTCTGTGTAGGGGAGGACTGGTCCAAGACGACCCCCCTCGCCTGCACTTTCTCCCCAGGTGAGGACTATGGCTCTCTTGGGCGTCTCCTCATGCCACCCGGGCCCAGGTGGTGGAGGGCTCACCCACTGGAGACATTGCCCGCACGTATTAATTGCCCACACGTATTAAAATTTAGTTAGGCCTAGACACCATTTTTGTCTGGTAAGGATGGTGTGAGCTCAGCGCATTGTAGCGCGGCCCCCACCCTTGGAGGGTTTCAGTCATCATTGTTGCCGCAGCACCCTGGTAGATCCGCTGCGAGCCCGTTCCCACGAACCAAAAGAACATGAGCTAGTGTAATGCACTGACATTGTAACAGTTCACCTCCCGCAGTGTATCGTATCATCGCTCCCAGCCTGGCCCGGCCAGCAGGCCTAAGCAAAATGAAATGAACAATAAAATGGTCATCACAGGCCCGACAATCCTCGTATATTAATGTTGAGACTACTTGCAAAAGATGCTTTCCTCTCATAAAACCCCTTATATTGTAAAAACCTGTAAGATGTATAATTACAAGAGATCATGCCCCCATGATATAAGCGATGATGAACATATATCATTGCAGTTGGGTGCTAATAATGACGGAACGCACCAGGAATCTAGTTGTTACGAATATTACTGAGAAAACTTACACCTCATGGGCTCGCGCCATACCTGAACTAATGCTGCTAGAATATACGAGGAAATGAATGTAACCAGACTGTGGATCTCATGCGAAGGATGCGCAAGAAATGCACTTGTTATGTGTGTATGTCTAAGCTTCTTATGTGCCACCACCGTCACATACAGTGGCGAGTCTTTTCCTATGTACTCCACCAACCCGACTACTACCTCACTTACTGCAAATATATATGCATATAATTAAATATTGTAGTTGTTAAAACATAGTGTACGAATACGGTGTTCAGACTGGGTATAATCGAGACACATCCAGCAAAGTTGAAATGCATGTTTTAAAAAGGATTTGAATAAGTATTATAGAATGTTCAAATGCTTAATGTTTTTACCTAACTCAGCAACACACTAGGGAGATACCTTTGTGAAATACTTGCAAGGCCATTCCCCCTCCCACCCTGTGAGGGCTGCCAAAGGCATGAGAGCAGAGACCGCGCCGCGCTGCTTTACCTCCCCCAACCAGACTGGAGCCGCTTCAAAGATTTGTAACCCCCTCTGTAGCACCCAAGGCCACCACCTGCCACCTGCATTATTTACAGCACAGCAGTAAACCTCTGCCTGAACGTACGCGCCCCCTCGTAAACCTCACAACCCACCGGACCACCTCAGACTTATGGCCCTGTGCAATAAAGACACCCAACACTTTGACAACAAACAGCGGAACATCCATAACAACTTCTAACAAAGCAGAAAGACATGTACCGCCCGTGCCAGGCCCTGAAGCTTAGCCCCTCGACCTATGGCCCCGGTCAACAGGACACTGGTAACCATGCCCTGACGTATTACCTCCAGTCCCCTCACAAGGTGCATTCCTCCTGTGTTGCATTAACCTGTTGTATAACCTAGTATAAGATTTACTGAAGAAGATAAGGCTAAAAATGCTCGAATGACTGCGGTGTGCATGGCATAGGGCTAATAAGTCAGGAAGAGACATTCATCTCTGCCACTGGCCACGATGGCCCCACAACACCGCCTGGATGAACTCCGCCACCCGGCCAGGCCCAGCCCAACCCACGAGGCTGCCCAGTGACGTCTTCCAGCCAAAGCCAACCACATCACAGCAGCACCTATAGTTAGTCGTCGCCACCCAATCCCCATGAACTTGTGCCCCCTATAGTGTGTAGGTTCTTATGACGTTTTTTGTAAATATATACGCCTGTCTTTGCTATTGTCAGACAGAGCGCTCTCGGAGGTTGCAGAGTTCTTTGCATGCCCTATTCTGATTGATAAACTCCCATTTACGCTCACCCGCACTCTGTCTTGGCCTTATTCCCATTTTGGGAGAGTCCTTCATTGTCTCTCATTGCGGGGAGGATCGTGCTGGTTGGGGACGCTTGCCTTCAGTGGTGACCCCGATAGCGTGATTTTATTTCTTCCTAAACCCATTATAACCGTCCCCTTTTGGCACGAGAATCTCCGGTCGAAAAGGGATACGCACGGTGAGCCGTCTCCGGGAGGCTGCCCGCCAACGGCAACCGGTACACTAAGAAGTGCGCACTCAATGAGAAAGGGTACGGGATCCCGATTGGAAAAAAATCCCCTTTGAGTGCCGCTCGCCGGAGCCGGGGCTGACTGTTGAGTTAACGGCGACACTGCCTGGACGGACCCAGTTTCGGAGACTATCGGTTCAAGACGGGCACGTGAGTACTGAGTGTGAGCGATTGTAAAGGGAGCGGGGAGAGAAGGGTAGGACAGGGAACGAGAAGGGGGTACGAAGATATACTAAAGATTACTCTAAAATTTCCTTTCTTTTTCTTTGCATATGGCCATTAGGATTACGAGGCGAATAAAGAGATAGAAGTGACGGGAACCTAGCTCCGAAAGGGGGTGGAAGGCGGCGCCGCATAGTGCTATATCGACTAGTGCTGGGAATATATGATGAAGTGAAATACAAGATAAAAGTGTTCAGCAAAAGGGGGCACTGAGAATATATTAGTGATCGCTACTACTTCTTTTTCTTTTTTCTTTAGGGGTAGGGGGAGAATAAAAACGGAATTAGCACAAACTTGGGAGAAAAAGTAAGAGAACAAGAGTTCTACTAGAGGGGGGAGAGAAGGTTAAAACCTATAAGTATATGCATATGCGCTAAGTAAGATAGACAGAGACAGCCGGCTAGGGAGGAAAGGGAGGGCAGCGTGAATGGTGTACTGAGTGTTACCAAGAGGTGTGTGCACCTCGTATGTGTCAAGGGACGACTTTGATGTTGCGAATGTGTAAAACGGTTATAAATGTATAATTGTCAAATGGTCATGGTAAGTGTGACCGGATAAAACCTCTTTTGAAGCAACGCTGAGACAGTGACGTGAGTGGGTACCTTTTGATTTCCGGGTTGATAGTGTCAAAATAAATGATGGGTTGCTCTTGTATGTGTCCCCCGAAGAGAACAAAGTAGAAATTGTGTACAGACAGTTTTTGTATTGGGCAATTAAGGGAGGAAGGGCCCAACCGAGCATAACACTGGATGTGAAGTAGAATACGAAAAAACAATATCGATACTACAGTAACATTGGAGTTGCAGACATACAGAGACACATAAGCACTAGGAGGGCACACAGAGATGGGGCCTGAAACACCATTATCACATATTTGTAAAAGCCTTCCAGGGCACGCGGAGCGGATTAAGAAATACCACGACCAATGGGTAACCGAGCTGAAAGGAGAGGGGCTACCCCAGATATGGCCAGAGGGAGGGTCATTTGACAAAAGCGTTTTAGATATGGTGATGACATGCATTTTCTTGAAGTACCGAGGGAAACAGCTGCAGAATAGGAGGGAAATATTAGATCTTTGGCGGTTATTCGAAGAGGTACCACCGCCTAAAGCGCCAGCACCAAATCCTGATCTCCCATCTACTACCGACAATCCACTGGTGTTACAGAAAGATATCAAAGAATTGCCAGGTGTAACACCACCAGTAGAGGTAATAAGTTTATACCCGATATTAAAGAAACCTGTACCCGCAGAAGGATACAGTGATCCAACGTATGTACCTCCCCCGACAACTACCACACCCCACCGGCCCACTGCACCCCCACCTTATGAAAGTACAAGGGAGCGAGGACAGGCGAATACACAAAGGGTGGACATAGAGAAACTTACAGATGATCTAGAATCAAGACTGTCGATAGCAAAAGATGAGCTCTCGAGGATAAAAAACATATGTGAACGGACAGCACTGGATACAACTAGAGCTGGACGTACGTCTAGAGCCTCAGAGGAAAGCAGAAGGCCCGAAGAAGGGTGGAAGAAGGGCGAGATCCTGTTTAGGATTGAGGAAGAACCAACGCGAATAATAGAAGTAGGGACCCGAGAGGAAGATGGTGGTGACGAAGAAAGGCTTGGGGGACTTAGAGAGGAATTACTATGTGATATTAGAGAAGAGCTAGACGAAAGCGACAGATTGAGTATGGCAATAGGAGGGGGAAGCGAGGGGGAGGAAGGTGCATGTTCTATGAGAACCCTAGATGATGAGTGGTCGGGACGACTAAGGAACAGAGTGGGGAAAATGGCATCAATGGGAACATCAGCAGCCAAAACGGGTCCGGACGCAACAACGAAAGGAAAGCTACAGCTCCCGTTGATACATAGGGGAGGAGGAAGGCCTAATTATATCCCATGGGCACAGATGGATAAAGCTAATTTATTAAAGCTATTGCCCCCATTATCAGGAGGGGCTAGTAAGTGGATATACGCCTTCGAAAAACATACAGCTGGGGTACCCCTAGCTGTAGGAGATGTAAAAAGCCTGCTCGTATCAGCGGTGGGCGACCAGGCTGAAAGAGTATGGGTTAAAGCCGGTTTCCCGGGAGTAACATTAGATTGCGACCGCCATGATGGGGCCTCCTTTAACACAGTGCGTGCGAGGGTGTGGGACGCCTTACGCGAAACATTTCCAGACACACCTGACTTACAGTCCGTGATGCAGTGTGCCATGAATGACGGGGAGGAGGCTATGGATTACATTTTTCGGGTCCAAGAGATGTGGAGAGCGGAAACGGGCACGCCCTGGTATCAATCGACCTCTTTATTTTACTTCATTATAAAAAGGGGGCTCCCAAAGGAAGTGCAGAAGGCGCTTGACAAAATAGCAGGTGTAGAAGCAAAGGGATGGCCGGAAATTCAGAGCATAATAGTACACCATTGTAAGCGAATAAAGGAGAGGGAGAAGGAGGTGGCGCAGAAAAGATTGGCAGACGAGGCGAAGTTGGTGCAGACAAAGTTAGTGAAGGTTGCAGCAGCAGTAGCCGCGCTCCCACACAGCAGGGAGGGGGAAGATGAGGAGGAGGGGCTGATAGCAATACAAGGAAGGATGGCAACTAATTGGGCGGGAACAGGACAGCGGCAGTGGAACGAGCAGGAGCAGGGTGGAGGTCCGCAGTGGCAAGAGTGGACCCCTCGAGGGGGACGAGGTGGGTACAGGAGCCGAAGAGGAGGTGGACCACAGGGGTACGGGGGAATGGGAGGAAGTGGATGGCAGGGTCCCAGGGGCCCTCAGGGGAGTTGCTGGAACTGTGGGCGATGGGGACATTACTCCAGGGAGTGCAGAAGTAGACAAAACAACGGGTTCCAGGAGGTAGAACAGTATGGCCATCCCCACCCGGGAAGCCCATATGGCCTTCCGATGGGACAACAGCAACTGAGAGACCCAAGCCAGGGTAACACGAGCCAGCAACAGGGACCCCAATATAGAACACAGAACCACCCACAAAACATGCCTCACAACGACAGCATGCAATATACACCAGGCAACCCTTCCGCGACAGCAGCTAACGGGGCCCCCGCACCAGCACCTTATAACGGCATGTCAGTGGTCTCAGGTAACGTATTTAATGAAGGGGGGGCCATGAGACACCCCGCATAGGACAGCCCACAGAGAACACTTGCGTGTCCAGTTCTATCTACCACCCACTGTGCAGCAGAGGAACCATTGGTGGGGGCGCAGATAGGAGACAGGCAATTTATATTCATGGTTGATTCGGGAGCGGAGAAATCATGTGTCAGAGAGGGCCGATTCCCGTTATCTAACAGGAAGTTAGAGACGCAGGGGTTCTCTGGGGCTGTAATTGAAGTTCCTTACACAGAAGCTTTGGATGTAACCATAGGGGGCAAGACCGTAAAAGCACCCTTACTGTACTATGAACAGTCCCCGATAAATTTGCTGGGGAGGGATCTTATGAGTAAACTTAACATGACCATATCATTTAACGAAGGAGGAATAGTGTGTTCTACACCCGGGATATGTCCCTTGCGTGCAATGTTGGTAGTGCAAGCCTACACAACCACACAGGAAATACGAGGGCTGCCACAAAAGGAAGAGATGTTTATTGCAGGGCTAAAGACTTTGGCCCTCATAGTCCCAGAGCTAAAAAACATGGATTGGAGGATTCCAGCAGAATTCCTCTTCCGCCCCATAGTGTGGCCGAATGCAACACCAGGATCCGTGGTGTCGTTGGATTTGCACGCAGTGCAGGTTTCAGCGAAACGGATCGCTGTGATTGGAATGGACAGAGAGGGATGTGAGTGGCGCACCGTACTGTGTACAAACGCCAACCTTGCCTTACGCGAGGTAACAGATGAGGATCTCTTTTCAGACACAGAAGTAGAAGGTGAGATAGTAATGGAAATAGCGATGCCATGTGACATTTTGATCCAAGCCAGAGAGATCCCCGTCCAATTAATGGCAGTGGTAGGAACACCACCGTCATTTTTTGATGACGACATGAGGCTAGTACCAAACAATTTATGGACAACAGGCCCACATGATGTAGGGCTGTTGCATGGAGTACAACCTGTGAGAATAAACCTAAAACAAGGAGCTATCTTACCAAGAGTTAAACAGTATCCATTGTCCCGTGAAGCTGAAGAAGGGATAAAAGAGACGATAAATGCACTACTAGTACAAGGAATAATAGTGCCTTCAAACTCCCCATGTAACACATGTATTTATCCAATCAAAAAAGCAAAGGGGGGATCTTGGCGGATGATACAGGATTTACGCCCCCTCAATGATGTAATACAAAAAGAGTTCCCTCTAGTCCCGAACCCTGCATCCATACTATGCAGTATCCCAAAAACAGCATCACATTTTACAGTAGTGGACTTGAAAAACGCATTTTTCTCGATACCTCTGGCTGAAGAGAGTAGATACCTTACAGCGTTCACACTGGGGGGAAAAAGATATGAACACTGCAGACTGCCACAAGGATACTGTGAAAGTCCGAGCATATTCAACCGCATATTGCATGAAGACTTGGGAAACCTATCAGTAGAGAGTACTATTATTCAGTACGTGGACGATTTATTGGTGTGTGCACAAGACAAAGAAACGTGTAGAAAAGATTCAACAATGCTCCTGACTTTACTGGCCAACAAAGGATACAAGGTAGACAAGGAGAAGCTACAGTATTGTCTGCCTGAGGTCCTATACCTGGGACAGCTCATATCGAAAGATGGAAAAAGAATAATTCCCGACAGGGTAGAGGCAATAAGATCGGTAGGAGAACCCACAACAGTGAAAGATATGCAGAAATTTTTGGGGATGTGCAATTATTGCCGAGCATGGATACTAGACTATGCAGCATACACCAGGCCCCTCCTACAAGCACTCAAAGAAGCACAACAGGAGAATGTAAAAATAAAATGGTCAGAAGAAATGAGCACATCGTTCAAATCACTGAAAGAGCTAATTTCAAGCGCTCCAGTACTAGCAAACCCTGATTATGGACACGAATTTTACCTATTTTCCCATTGCAAAGGAACACTTATGACAGCGGTGCTGACACAAAAGACATCCTTAGGACACAAGCCCCTAGCTTACTATAGTGGTACTTTAGATGCCGTGATGCAGGGTCATTTCGCGTGCGAACAATCGCTCGCAGCAGCCGCATTTGCGATTGAAAAAAGTGCCACAATAGTAATGGGATGCCCTGTGACATTGTTTGTGGAGCACTCATTATTTGCAATACTTGAAAGATCAAAAAGCACACTGACCACACAGCGGGCAACAGCATACGAGATTATATTGTCCAGCGCCAACATTCACATAGTGAGATGTAAAACAGTGAACCCCGCCACATTCATTACAGAAGCGTGCACAGTAGAAGACATGCAAAATCACGATTGCGCAACCCACACAGGAGAAGGAGGGGAGGGCACAGTGGTGTGTGAAAACGCTCTCAGCGAGGGGGAAGTGTACTTTGTGGATGGGTCCGCATCAATTGATATGGACACGGGAGAAAAACACGTTGGCATGGCGGTAGTGAGATTAGAGGAAGGTGAGTTTGAAACATTAGTACAGTACTGCCTCCCGTCGCATTACTCTGCACAGGCAGCAGAACTGGTTGCGCTCATAGAAGCACTACACGCAGCAAAGGGCTGTGCAGTTACAATATACACAGACTCAGCTTACATGACAACGACCGTACATGGAGGTCTAGCAAGATGGGGCCGTAGGGGTTTCAGAAGGGCAGATGGAACACCAGTGCAGCATGCAGAATTGTTAAAAGAATTAATTGAGGCCCTACAAAACCCTACTGCCGTAGCAATAGTGAAGTGCCAGGCCCATACCTCCAACTCAGACGTTGTGTCTTTAGGGAACGCGGCAGCAGACGCTGCCGCCAAGGAGGCTTCCTATTTTCAGAAATACGACACCGGTGAGTTCATGATTAAGAACACAACAACCAAAGAATTGTCAGAAGGGTATAACATGATGCCCTTATCACAAATACTAGAATTACAGGAAGGAGCTAGTGCAGAAGAAAAACTAACATGGACGAAACGGGGATGCAGCCAATCAGGGACAGATCTACTATGGCGGCAAAATAACTCAGGGAAAGTGGTGATGCCACTACAATTACTAGAAGTTGCATTTCAACAGTTACACTTCCCCGCACACAACACCAAGCAGCACATCGCAGCAGAGATACAGGAAGAATGGTTTGTGCCCTGTCTCCAGGAACATGTGTCTCGATTAGCAATGGAATGTACAACATGCCAAATATACAACTCAGGAATGACATTACGAACACTCCGGGGAACAATTCCCAAACCCATTGGCCCCTTCAGAGAACTGCATATAGATTATGCTGACATGGGGGAAAGGTGTAATGGCTCGCGGTACATGATCGTGGTGGTGTGCCCATTTTCAAGGTGGGTGGAAGCGGGACCATGTGCGCGACCTGATGCCAAAAGCGCCGCCAAGTTCCTAGTGAGGGAAGTGTTCCCGCGCTGGGGAATTTGTGACGTAATACGCTCAGACAACGGCTCTCACTTTGTGAATGAACTTTTCAAGGAAGTTACCACATTATTGGGTATAAAACATAAATTATGTTCGATTTATCATCCACAAAGTAATGGCGTAGTGGAAAAGATGAACGGCCTGTTAAAAGGCAGACTATCAAAACTATGCTTCTCACTAAAGAAAAATTGGATTTACTGTCTACCCCTGGCCCTATTTGAGTTGAGAAATCAACCAAGTAAAGACCACCACTTGTCCCCACACGAGATCGTGACTGGGAGACGAATGAACACAGCACACTCCCCACTGCGTGAACACTCAGATGCTCACAGAAGCGCCGCAATATTGGGGGATGAGTTCACAGACTACCTAAGAAAATTAACAAGGGCAGCGCGCGCAATATCGAAGCAACTCTCCCCACCCCTCACCAGAGAAGAGGGAAATGTAACAGGATGTGGCGCAGAGCCAGAGCAGCAGCTACAGCTAATGCCAGGCGACTCAATTTATGTCAGAAGCTTTGTGCGTCGGTGGAATGCACCACGGTTCCACGGCCCATACGAAGTAATATTTTGCACGCCCACGGCAGTAAAAGTGAAGGGCTTGAGATATTGGGTGCACTTAACCGACGTACGAAAAGCATACAGCAATGTACACGAGGAAATAGAGGAGGAGGCACAGACAACAGCAAACGATGCAAATGAGTAAGATGTCTAAATATCGACTTGCGTGAGTGTGTGTGTCAACACTGGACCTGAATGGAATAATGTCAGCACTGGAATTGAATAAAATAATGACTGACAAGGATATTACAAAAAAAAAAAAAAAAAAGGAAAAATGTGTATATATGTGTGCTTTCTTTCTTTTTGATGAGTGGTAACGTAATTAATGAAATAAAAATGTTATAACTTGAATACATCCTTGTCTGTGAATACCCCTCCCCCGCACCCCCACCCGCTTCCATTCCCCGTCAAATGTATTGGCACAGATGGTGCCAGCAAAACGTTTACATGCATGCACTTAATGCACTTTTATATCTCAAACAGGAGCTTCCATGGCATCTAACGGGCAGCCTGCAACGGATAGAATTAGTAGAATGAGAGAATTAGTATATGAGAGATGTAGATATTCGTATGAGTGTGGATTATCAGTATGCATCACATTGTTCTTTATGATAATGTTTGGCTTGGTCACATATTGGTTTATAGCGTTCATCTCTATCGAGATGTACGAGGGGGGAGGGAGTAACAACACCACTGGACCAATTAACAGTACCACCGGGCCCAATGTAACTGCAGGTGTCAATACCAGGGAAGGTGATTTTTTGATATGGGATGGAACTAAACTTATCTGGGGGTATCATACCACACCATCAAGTGTTGTGACCGCACAAAGAGAAAAGCCACATGGTAAAATGGAGAGCAACACAGTGTCTCCACCAGGGGTATCCAACTACAATGCCCACAGTCTCAATGATCGAAACCCGTCTGCCATATCATGGTTGTATAACACCCCTACCAGCAAGCTTGCCCCCATCCAAAAAAACAATCTGCCAGATAGCGTCAGGAAAGAAAACGAAAAGCTACTAGAAATGCACGAAATACTATATGATGAATGGGCCAAGGGGGGCGGGAATGAGGAAGGGGGGTCTAGTTTGCCCAATGATCAGGGGGTTGGGAAGTACATGAGTAACAAGAATGCCCGACAAAAGAGAGAAACAGGGAGGAAGAAGTATGATGAGTACTATGGGCTAGGTCTAGATAAGATGGAAGACCCACGACACCCCCATCAAACAAATAAGTGGTATGCAGACATGAGTGCCACAGCTAAACAGACAACAAACGAAAGCTGTTATGTCTGTTCCCTCATCCCCCATGCATCAGGTACACCTAAAGTGTTACTACCCAAAGAGTTGCCTATTGTGGATGCCCAATGTCTCCTTCATCTCATGCTGTGCAGGATTAAGAACACCTTCCAGGCACACGAAGTGACTTTTCAAATGTTGCAGAACGAGAAAACGTGTTACCCAAAAACGGCAGGAGTAGTATGCTTGAAAGAACCATTTTTTGTGATAGGAGGGACACTTTTTTCTGACAACAAGCAGAAGGATGAAGAAGTACTGTGCAAAGCGGAAGCACTAAAAGGTGTGGCACCGGTCAGATTACAGTGGATAGAGAAAACATGTACACCAGTATGGAGAGAACACATTTCAAAATTAACTTGGGTAAACAACTGTAAAATTTTTAATACCAGCTGTTGTGTTCCTCCTTCTACTTTTTTGCTTGTGCCAGATGGGTCTTCGAGTCTGTGCTAACGCAGTACCAAATGGTGCAATGATGATGGTGACAATGGGCAACTCACACGGTACAATAAAAACAATGTAGATAAGTTGTGGCACACCACCATCAAAGAGCCCCGTATACTAGAATGGTATGAGGAAGTTTGGGTAGATTTGGAAGCAGATGGTGGGTGCATATATCTAACGTGTACTCCAGATGAATATGCCCGGAGAGGTGAGCAAAGGAACTCCGGCATGGGATGAGGCAGTGATGGACGAGGCAGAATGTAGGAGGATAGAAGATTTAAAGAATTCGTTACTTTAGTAACGAAAGGGGGGAAATGTAGGGGAGGACTGGTCCAAGACGACCCCCCTCGCCTGCACTTTCTCCCCAGGTGAGGACTATGGCTCTCTTGGGCGTCTCCTCATGCCACCCGGGCCCAGGTGGTGGAGGGCTCACCCACTGGAGACATTGCCCGCACGTATTAATTGCCCACACGTATTAAAATTTAGTTAGGCCTAGACACCATTTTTGTCTGGTAAGGATGGTGTGAGCTCAGCGCACTGTAGCGCGGCCCCCACCCTTGGAGGGTTTCAGTCATCATTGTTGCCGCAGCACCCTGGTAGATCCGCTGCGAGCCCGTTCCCACGAACCAAAAGAACATGAGCTAGTGTAATGCACTGACATTGTAACAGTTCACCTCCCGCAGTGTATCGTATCATCGCTCCCAACCTGGCCCGGCCAGCAGGCCTAAGCAAAATGAAATGAACAATAAAATGGTCATCACAGGCCCGACAATCCTCGTATATTAATGTTGAGACTACTTGCAAAAGATGCTTTCCTCTCATAAAACCCCTTATATTGTAAAAACCTGTAAGATGTATAATTACAAGAGATCATGCCCCCATGATATAAGCGATGATGAACATATATCATTGCAGTTGGGTGCTAATAATGACGGAACGCACCAGGAATCTAGTTGTTACGAATATTACTGAGAAAACTTACACCTCATGGGCTCGCGCCATACCTGAACTAATGCTGCTAGAATATACGAGGAAATGAATGTAACCAGACTGTGGATCTCATGCGAAGGATGCGCAAGAAATGCACTTGTTATGTGTGTATGTCTAAGCTTCTTATGTGCCACCACCGTCACATACAGTGGCGAGTCATTTCCTATGTACTCCACCAACCCGACTACTACCTCACTTACTGCAAATATATATGCATATAATTAAATATTGTAGTTGTTAAAACATAGTGTACGAATACGGTGTTCAGACTGGGTATAATCGAGACACATCCAGCAAAGTTGAAATGCATGTTTTAAAAAGGATTTGAATAAGTATTATAGAATGTTCAAATGCTTAATGTTTTTACCTAACTCAGCAACACACTAGGGAGATACCTTTGTGAAATACTTGCAAGGCCATTCCCCCTCCCACCCTGTGAGGGCTGCCAAAGGCATGAGAGCAGAGACCGCGCCGCGCTGCTTTACCTCCCCCAACCAGACTGGAGCCGCTTCAAAGATTTGTAACCCCCTCTGTAGCACCCAAGGCCACCACCTGCCACCTGCATTATTTACAGCACAGCAGTAAACCTCTGCCTGAACGTACGCGCCCCCTCGTAAACCTCACAACCCACCGGACCACCTCAGACTTATGGCCCTGTGCAATAAAGACACCCAACACTTTGACAACAAACAGCGGAACATCCATAACAACTTCTAACAAAGCAGAAAGACATGTACCGCCCGTGCCAGGCCCTGAAGCTTAGCCCCTCGACCTATGGCCCCGGTCAACAGGACACTGGTAACCATGCCCTGACGTATTACCTCCAGTCCCCTCACAAGGTGCATTCCTCCTGTGTTGCATTAACCTGTTGTATAACCTAGTATAAGATTTACTGAAGAAGATAAGGCTAAAAATGCTCGAATGACTGCGGTGTGCATGGCATAGGGCTAATAAGTCAGGAAGAGACATTCATCTCTGCCACTGGCCACGATGGCCCCACAACACCGCCTGGATGAACTCCGCCACCCGGCCAGGCCCAGCCCAACCCACGAGGCTGCCCAGTGACGTCTTCCAGCCAAAGCCAACCACATCACAGCAGCACCTATAGTTAGTCGTCGCCACCCAATCCCCATGAACTTGTGCCCCCTATAGTGTGTAGGTTCTTATGACGTTTTTTGTAAATATATACGCCTGTCTTTGCTATTGTCAGACAGAGCGCTCTCGGAGGTTGCAGAGTTCTTTGCATGCCCTATTCTGATTGATAAACTCCCATTTACGCTCACCCGCACTCTGTCTTGGCCTTATTCCCATTTTGGGAGAGTCCTTCATTGTCTCTCATTGCGGGGAGGATCGTGCTGGTTGGGGACGCTTGCCTTCATCTGTCATGTAATTGCCAATTATGAGTGGGTGGATGCAATACTCGGGTGGGTGTTTCGCATTTGGAGGCTGACCATAGGGACCAGGGATCTAGATTGTGATGACATGTTGGCTGGGGAACATGAGTTGGACATGGGTGGGGGCCTGCTGGCAGGTGCCCCACAGTGCTGGGGGGTGGGGGTGGTGGGGAACATGAGTTGGACATGGGTGGGGGCCTGCTGGCAGGTGCCCCACAGTGCTGGGGGGTGGGGGGTGGGGAACATGAGTTGCACTTGGGTGGGGGCCTGCTGGCAGGTGCCCCACAGTGCTGGGGGGTGGGGGTGGTGGGAGACATGGGTGGGGGCCTGGTGGAGGGTGACCCGCACTGCTGGGGGGTGGGGGTGGTGGGATACATGAGTTGGACATGGGTGGGGGCCTGCTGGCAGGTGCCCCACAGTGCTGGGGGGTGGGGGTGGTGGGAGACATGAGTTGGACATGGGTGGGGGCCTGCTGGCAGGTGCCCCACAGTGCTGGGTGGTGGGGGTGGTGGGAGACATGGGTGGGGGCCTGGTGGAGGGTGCCCCTGTACTGCTGGGGGTGGGGGTGGTGGGAGACATGGGTGGGGGCCTGGTGGAGGGTGCCCCTGCACTGCTGGTGGGTGGGGGTGGTGGGAGACATGGGTGGGGGCCTGGTGGAGGGTGCCCCTGCACTGCTGGGGGGTGGGGGTGCTGGGAGACATGGGTGGGGGCCTGCTGGCAGGTGCCCCACAGTGCTGGGGGGTGGGGGTACAGGGGTACATGAATTGGACATGGGTGGGGGCCTGCTGGCAGGTGCCCCACAGTGCTGGGTGTGGGGGGAGACATGGGTGGGGGCCTGGTGGAGGATGACCCTGCACTGCTGGGGGGTCGGGGTGGTGGGAGACATGGGTGGGGGCCTGGTGGAGGGTGACCCGTACTGCTGGGGGGTGGGGGTGGTGGGAGACATGAGTTGGACATGGGTGGGGGCCTGCTGGCAGGTGCCCCACCGTGCTGGGTGGTGGGGGGGTGGGGAACATGAGTTGGACATGGGTGGGGGCCTGCTGGCAGGTGCCCCACAGTGCTGGGGGGTGGGGGTGGTGGGAGACATGGGTGGGGGCCTGGTGGAGGCTGCCCCTGGTGGATGGGGGGTGGGGGTGGTGGGAGACATGAGTTGGACATGGGTGGGGGCCTGCTGGCAGTTGCCCCACAGTGCTGGGGGGTGGGGGTGGTAGGAGACATGGGTGGGGGCCTGGTGGAGGGTGACCCGCACTGCTGGGGGGTGGGGGTGGTGGGAGACATGAGTTGGACATGGGTGGGGGCCTGCTGGCAGGTGCCCCACAGTGCTGGGGGGTGGGGGTGGTGGGGAACATGAGTTGGACATGGGTGGGGGCCTGCTGGCAGGTGCCCCACAGTGCTGGGGGGTGGGGGGGTGGGGAACATGAGTTGCACATGGGTGGGGGCCTGCTCGCAGGTGCCCCACAGTGCTGGGGGGTGGGGGTGGTGGGAGACATGGGTGGGGGCCTTGTGGAGGGTGCCCCTGCACTGCTGTGGGGTGGGGTGGTGGGAGACATGGGTGGGGGCCAGGTGGAGGGTGCCCCTGCACTGCTGGGGGTTGGGGGTGCTGGGAGACATGGGTGGGGGCCTGGTGGTGGCTGCCCCTGGTGGCTGGGGGGTGGTGGTGGTGGGAGACATGGGTGGGGGCCTGGTGGAGGGTGCCCCTGCACTGCTGGGGGGTGGGGGTGGTGGGAGACATGGGTGGGGGCCTGGTGGAGGGTGCCCCTGGTGGCTGGGGGTGCAGGGGGACATGCGTTGGTGGGCAGTAATGCAAGTTGACATGTGGGTTGGCTGGGGGGCATGGCCAATATGGATGGGGTGCCTGCAGGACATGTGCAGGGTAGGCCCCTGTGGTGTGAGCCACCTGCAGGGGCCGTGGAGGGTGTAGAGGGAACACCTGGGAGGACCCACACGTGCAATTCACGTGTGGTGCTCCCCGCGCACCCCTGTAATACACGTACCCTGATGGAATCGCGTGGGGAACTTCCCGCGCACCCCTGAAATACGCGTACCCTGCTCGCACAGGGCCAATCGCGTGTGGAACTTCCCGCGCACCCCAGAAATACACGTACCCTGATGGAATCGGGTGTGGAACTTCCCGCGCACCCCTGGAATACACGTACCCTGCTATTGCCGCGTGTGAAACTTCCCCCGCACCCAGAAATACACATACCCTGATGAAATTGCGTGTGGAACTTACCGCGCACCCCTGAAATACACGTACCCTGCTGATGTCACGCGTGAAACTTCCCCCGCACCGCGAAATACACGTACCATGATGAAATCGCGTGTGGAAATTCCCGCGCACCCCTGAAATACACTTACCCTGCTGAAACTGCGTGTGGCACTTCCCGCGCACCCCTGAGATACGCGTACCCTGCTCTCACTGGCCCAATCGCGTGTGGAATTTCCCGCGCACCCCTGAAATACACGTACCCTGCTGAAATCGTGTGTGAAACTTGCCCCGCACCCCGAAATACAGGTACCCTGCTGAAATCGCATGTGGCACTTCCCGCTCACCCCTGAGATACGCGTACCCTGCTCGCACGGGCCCAATCGCGTGTGGAACTTCCCGCGCACCCCTGAAATGCACGTACCCTGCTGAAATCGCGTGTGAAACTTCCCCCGCATCCTGAAATACACGTACCCTGCTGAAATCGCGTGTGGAACTTCACGCGCACCCCTGAAATACACGTACCCTGCGGAAATCGCATGTGGAACTTCCCACGCACCCCTGAAATATGCGTACCCTGCTCGCACGGGCCAATCGCGTGAGGTACTTCCCGCGCACCCCAGTGATACACGTAGCCCGCTTGATGTGCTGGTATAGGGTTAGCGCAGCCCTTTGCGCTGGTTTGGGTATACTGATGGCTTTTCCCTGCGCGAGAGGCGTTCTTGGGGGCGTAACTGGCGCTGCTGCAGGGTCGCTGCGCCACTGTGCGCCACGGCTGGTTTTGGTGGCTGGAATCCATGAATACACTGTGCGCGGAAATGTATTTTAGCGCACGCGGCTGGTGCAGGGATTCGCACGCGCACACTGTGCGCCAGCCGCGTGCGCCACTTGTGCGCTGAATTCTATGAATTACCCCCTGTATCTGCTGTTACTTTTACCCATTTCACACTATACTGTTTGAGCTTAGGCATATGGTTTGGCAGTGTCTTGCATAGGTGAATGAGACATCTCATTATGTATTCCTGATTCACTCTACCCCCGCTGGGATTTGAAATGTCTCCTTCTAACTCTCTTGAGTCAGGGCTTAGGTGCTACCTCTCATCTTTACAATGTTTCCTGTTAACTCAATAATTATCACAATTCCATCCCCTTATTTGCCATTCCCCTTTGCCTACTCACCATTCATTAATCGACTCAAGGCCTTCAGTATCGACTCGTCCTCCAATCAGACCACTTCGCCTTCTGTCCTCAGAGCATCCATGGAAACGGTGCATGGATTTCGTCAAAGGGGTACCTGCCCACCGTCTCGGTTCTTCTTGCAACTTTATTTCTATCGGCCACTCTCTACAGGAAACTATGCGATCTTCCAGCTAATGGCAGAGTATGCCCGATCCTCTGAAAACTCTGGAGACAAACTAGTTTGGATCTTTTTGAGCAATCCTCTGCTACCACGTGAGTTTATGGCCCTTTAGGAACATGCATGCAATGAATGGGTTCACAGAATAATGAGTCCAAATAACCAAACCAACTCAATGAGATGTCAAAGTACTGTTTTATTAACAATTATCTAAAACAGGAAGTTACAATGAACATCAACAGACGTACGTTCGATTTCTCTCAACGATTTTTTCACACAACATAGACTTTATACTAAAAATACGTCCGAGGTGATGTCATTCTACGTGTCAATACAGAGGATCTGGATAGGATTAAGACAAACATTTAAGTACACATTGGGCCTCATTACAAGTATGGCGGTAAGGCAACAACGGTGCCGGCATCGCTACCTGCACCGTTGCTACCATACCGCCATGCTAGGAGTTCTGCTTGCGGGTGCCCTTGCAGCCACCAGATCTGACCTTGTGGCCGTTCCAGCACCTGCAAGCAGAACATGATGGTAGCATTGGTACTGTTATTAACGGTACCAGTGCTATGGGGCTCAAATGGGAGTGGGGATGTACCGGGCCCGGGACCCATGAAAGGACAATTACCGGGTCCGTCTGGGCTGGAATAGCCCAGTAATTGCCCATTTGCGGGTGCCAGCCCCGGATGCGAGTTTGGAGGTAGCCTTTCCTGTAAAACCGGCAAGGCAACCTTCAACCTCGTAATGAGGCCCATTGTATAGGAATTAGGATTGCGATTGGCTGCCCCTGTCAGGTGGGCGATATATGCCTACCTCTAAAACATGTCATCTTTAAAACCATAAAATACATGGTTTCTCAATAGTCTTAAAACTATAAGGCCCTTCATTATATGAACCACTACAATTGATTGGCACTCTTGTGCCATTTCTGGAACATTTGGTTCATTTAGCAGCATGAAGGCCCAGACCCAGGTACAAGGAGATCGCCCTGACTCTACCTCCCCACCCAAGCCTTCTGCCATGAAGATTGTCTTTGAACTTGGCCTTGCAAAGTATCCTTGTCTCTGAGAATAAATGGGTGTGTGGGCACTCACTATCGTGTTCTGGGACTCCAAGTTTGATTCTATTTTCATTCTTAGCTCACCTGACAGGAGACCAGGATCTGTTCCAATTTTCAGGTTTTACATGTCTTAAATGAATAAAACGTGACACTCTTGGTGTTCTTCCTTTGCACCTTAACAAGGGATGATTCATCCTTTGCATGTTGACTCCTTTCAAGAATAAATAGCCCACCTTGGCTGCTTCAGTCTTCACTCCAGGCCAGACAACCTCGCCGTGCAGCTTCATTATTCAGCTTATTCTTACTGCAACACAATTTTACCTTTCTTCTTCATGGGTCCTGGCTTAATAAAAATTCATGATACCGATGCCCAGCTTCTATACAGCGGCAGCTTCGCCTGCTTTCTATTCACTACATACAGCCAGCTTCTATGATGACTTAGTCTACCTTGTGTTACAGCGTCTGCACAATTGTTGAACGGTTGATTCTCTTAGTACTTCGTGCATATATATGATCTTTTTCATATTTAAAAGTTCACTTGACTCTTTAATTCATCATTAGTTTCTGTAGAATCCATACATCCGCTTCAGCTAATATCGTGAGGCGCTGTTCATACTCTCTTATGACATCACAGACTTCTTTCTTTTCTCTTTTTCATATTCCTTCAGGGAGTTCCTCCCTTAAATTGTCCTCCCTTCGGGGATACATTCAATAGGGTTGTCTCCATGGGTACCTTCTTTTGAATATATGCTGCGGTACAGGCACAACTGCTGGTGTGAAACATGGCACAATCTCAGGCTTCCAACATATAGGAGGTAGGGGGGCGGGATTTCCTCCAGAAGCATGCAGGTGCTCCTCAACATTGCCCAGCCAAGGTTTGTGGCTGCACAATAATACATACAAATATATCCTGGAATGTTTAAAAAAGCATTAGTCAGAAAGTGTTGCTGTATTCAGTTAAACCCAATAGTGCTGCATTATTCCATCATTTCCATCGACTTTTGTGCTTTGTTATTCAAACTTACTGGGAGCAAAGATTACTTTGGAGTGATACGAGTTAAAGTGCAGTTAATCAAAGTGCAGCCGCCTCAAATCAAGTAAACACAAGAAATGATCTATGACGATCCGAGCAAGAATTAATAATAGGTCACTGAAGATTATTTCATCTCATGTTTAACGGCCAAAATAAAGTTGTGAGGTATGACTCAAATTAAAATATATATCATACATTCAGAATGACACTTAAGAGCATGTGATTATCCAATTAACAAAAAAAATCAAAGGGCAACCTAACGCCAGAGACTGCAATCAAGTGACATATATATTTATGGCCATAATGGCTGCCTGTTACATAATAAAGTAAGTGATACTTTGGTTAAAAAAAACAACTTCACAGCATGTGATTCATTAGTGCCAACCACTTGTAAAATTCAGCGGTTGATTAAAGTTCTACTGATTAACTGATTTTGTGATATGCTTTTAAAAGGTTTACAGTTGTAATGGTGGGGTGCCGTATGCAGTGATTTTAAAGGTTCTGCTCTATTTAAACCCAATAGTACATTAGGCTATCATTGAAACCATGAACTAGTTTCTCTTTTCCCCTCCTGTGGTTCACATCAAGAGGCTACTTTCTAGTTCTGGCTAGACCGAGTATTAGCTCTCTGCCAGTGTGCTTGGTTCAGTATGAAACTTGAATTTGGTGCTAATTAGCTGTGTTATGAGATTGGTCGTTCTGTAGAAACGAGGCCTACAGTGTAAATCTAGTGGAGAGTGGGGAGTTGCAGAATGTTGCACCTAAGAGCTCTTTTTGTCCACAATCCCTAGTGTTTTCGACCTATAAGCTGCATTTATATTTATATGTATATTGGGTGCAGGCTGCCTTATCAAGCATAGCTAAATACTGTTCTTTTTTATTTGGCCAAATATAAAAATTGCAACCTTCTCCTCCCAACACCACAAGAGAGAACATCTGCCAAAGTTAGAGGACGACCTGTGACACAGAGGAGAAGCACATGCTGTCCTGACAATGAGTGAAATGGCTGGTGAATGCGCCATGGTGAAGGCATTGTTGTGGGATCATCCATTTTGTAGAAGCCATAGTTACTACATAAACTGGGGAGAGAGTATATTTTCAAAACAGTCTTTTAAGACCTTCTTTGTTTCATACTGCTTCAGAACTTTTCCCACTTTTGTGCTACATTACATCTTTTTCTATGACTATTGTTATTTATACTGCTACTTACGTTAATGTTTTTGTTACTTTGCATGACTAGATGTCCATCAGTTCTCTTCGACTTCCATTGTAAATGCGGCTAAAGAATATCATAAAGACTCTCCCAAAACATAACGAGCAGCTGCTTCATGACGCAGATAGTTTCTTCCTTTGGCTTACTGGCTCTTAGCTAAAACAACATGGTGGCGGGCAGGCCCTTTTGAATAGCAGGACATGCCTGACAATACTATTGTGTGCATGTGTGTGTCAGCTTCATGATACATTTTCTGTTCACCGTAGGGCTGTGCCACAAAGTTTATTTCCAGCCATAATGGGAATGTAAACATGGAATTTTTGATGCATGTCTGCATTTTATTACACTGTTGTTTAGTTATGTCCAGCGCCTTGGTGAAAGCGCTATATAACTTCCATAAATGAAATGAAAAGGACATGTGTAATTCATGTCGGCGGAGTTTACCTTGATGCATGAAGAAGCATAAGTGTAGTTCACATTAAGAAGGAGTATTCTGAAAGCATATAATTTGGTGGAAAATGTACCAAGCCATCGAACATGGTGTTTCGTTTTCCTCTCTATTACTATTCACAGTGTACTTCCCCAGCGTGGGTCCCAGACAACCTTCACATGGTTAATTTCACAGTTCTCTTTATCTGATTTCTCTTCAAGCCACAGCCTTGGTTTACTCACCTACCAAGGTCTGTGAATACCACTTGTATATGCCAAGTTCATATTCCTTATTACTGTTTGGGATATGCTTTCCCAATATGGGTCACAGAATCCCCTTCACTTGGTTACTTTGCCCCACTGAAGACTATTTCTGTTCATTTGCTTCAGGCCTCATGCCTCTTCTGTGTCTCTCCCACCCTGCGACTAGCCAACATAGTACCTGCAGGGTCTTGAAAGTCACACTGTTGTTGTTCTCCGGTCTCCCAGGAGCTTCAGCGAATTCTCTGGCTCACCAGGATCTTCCCCGGTCTTCCATGCGTCTCCTCTGCAGTTCCCTAGTGATTTATTTGTACTCCAGCAGCATCGGTCACTGGGGGATAGCTTTCCTCTCCTCCCGTCTGCCTTCTGTGTCATAGGACTTACGTAAATGCTTCTCTCCCTCTGACACTGTCTACTTCTGTACTCTGCTGGACGGCACGCACCTGGTCAATACCTTAGCCCGTGCCATGTTGAAAACAAAGACCCCATCATTCCTTTCCCTCTCTGCCTTTGAATGACAGCTGACCAATAGGATCATTCAAAAGATTATAACGTGTGTGTGTTCGTCCTTGTAGCGCTTTTAACTACTCCTGGCTGCTTCCTCGTCCTAGTAGTTCTTCCCTGAGATATACAGTAAAAACACATGGGGCCATTAGATACTGTGAAATTGGAGAATTTTTGAGGCAAGGTGGGCGGGTGAAAGGGACACTGCGTTCTACTGGAAAGGTCACTACTCTCAATGGGGTTCTCCCTCCACATGTGATCCTCCAAAAGAGTTGCACCCCAGGTGGCTGTCAGATAACGGCCTCACCAACATGGCCTCATGGAAAGGGTCTCCTCCCATGCAAGCTGTAACGATACCCTGTGATTTGTCACAGTACTTTCCTGTGTTCAAATAATTCTAAGAATTATTCTTTGCACCTTTGCAACCACTTGTTTCTATTGTCAATACAAGGTGATGCACTCAATTGCAGCCATTTAGTCTATTTTGGTGCCTACAAGCTATTATAATCATTTTCCTTTGCAACTACTGCATTGCCTCATCACAAAAAAGATGACACACTCAGTTACATATGCTGAATTCACTCTCCTGCCTCGGAACAATTCTATAACGTTTTCTAAACAAACACAACTTTGTCTTGTCACAATTCCTTGCAACTAAAAGTTCCTCTGATCTATCACAAGAAATTGGAACACTCAATTGAACCATTAAATGTACTTGCCAAATTCAAATAATTCTGAGGAATGTTCATTGTAACTGCTATCTTGTCTTGTCACATAAAGATGGTGCTCTGAGTTACACAGTGGTAACTTATCCATAATAGATGGTGGGGCCTTGACGCAACAATGTTTTTATGAGCTGCAACAGAGCACTCCCTCAGTTGCTTGTAGTACAATTCGTACCCCAGTATGAATGACAAATGGGCATTGCAAGGCCAGGGTGTTTTGCCTTCGCAGCCTTATATGGCCCATTGGAGCTGCAGGTGGGTATACTTACAGCTCTGGATGTGCCAAGGGTTGCTCCTACACTTCCCTACACATTAAGAGTGCTAGGGCGTCATCCAGAGGATGCTCTGGCTTGTTCTTCTTCATGTTGCGCAGGAGGGCATTACATGTCCTGGCAGAGCAGATTCTGAACTGGAGCTGCAGGAACAGAAACATGTGTACATGGATGTGTGAATGAAAGATTATGGGCCTCATTACGAGGTAGGAGGTAGCCATGGTGCTACTAGCACCATGGCTACCCCCTTACCGCATTCCGGGTCCGGGTTCTCGGAATAGGGACTACCGGGTCATTCCAACCTTGGAGGACCCAGTAAGTCCCCATTCTGAGAACCATTCCCCATTCCCATTCGAGCCCCCACAGGGCTCAATGGGGATGGAGCTAATAATGGGCCTGCTATTAGCTCCCTGGTCCCCTAGCGGCTCCCGCTAAGGGCACCTGGTAAAACCAGGCACCCATAGCGGGAGCCGCTAAGGGACCTCGTAATGCGGCGGTAAGGGGTTAACGTCCACGCCACTCTTACCGTTGCCGTTAACCCCTTACCACCGACCTCGTAATGAGGCCCTATAAGTTGTGTCTGAGCGCTTGCGGGTGAGAGAAGACATTTGTATTAGTACGAGTACGTGCATGTGTGTGTATGTATGGCTGCATACAAAATGCACCACGCTCCCCTTACATCCCTAACTCAAAGACCATCTCACAGGCCTCTGATTTGGGTGTGAAAGGAGCTGCGATACACACATATCAGAGCCCCTCCCCGTCACCAGGACAGTGAGTGCTGCCCAATGCGCTAGTGAGAAGGCCTTTGATTTGGGGATGAATCAGAGGTCTGCTCTTTACTGTGGTGGTGAGGGGGCCTTTGTTTTTTTTACTTTAAGTTCAGCAGTCACAAATCAATGAGACACACAGTCAGAATATATATATAATTATTCAGTTATTACATTAACGTTTTTACATTATCATGATACATCCACAAGTCGCATGTCGCGTGGGCTATATAAAAGTTCAATCTCTGGCCAAGTACGCCCTGATTCCGTTCCATATGACGTTGGGGCGAGACGTGTGTGGTTGTGTTGAGACGTATATATCCTCACAATCAATAGCCCAGGTTAAGTCTTGGAGCCATTCGCCGAATGTTGGTGGGCAGTGTTGTAACCTGGGGGGCACTGTGGTGGAGTGTGGGCCCCCCTGGGTCTGGGCACCAGCGCGCGTATGCGGCGCGCAAGAACGCACACCGGAGACGTCTGCCTGTTCCGGCGCTCCGGCGCGAACTGCCCCGGGCGCCGCCTTTATTAACTGGCGCGCGTACACAACATCCCTCCTTTTCCCCCTCAAACAACAAACACATTAAACATGGGGAGCCAACATGGCTCAAAACAACTTATACTTAACAGACTTAGTTACTCAGGCTGCCGAGTCCATGATGAAATCTTGGAATCTTTGTGGGGGGCGGCGCCCCTCCCTGCGCGGGTACCTGGGCGAGCTCCTCTCGAGGTTCTCTGGCCTCCCAGGATCTTCGGGCGGTTCAACGCCTTCCGGCGGCGCCTCTGCCGCTAGTCCTTTGTCGGGATCGGGTTCTTCCTCCGCTGCCACGGGTCCTATGCGCTTGAAGAAGGACACATTTCTGGTCACCGTCCCACGCGCGTTCGCAGCCGTGACCATGGAGCCTTTGACGTGAGTTACCCCCATTGGTTGGGTTTCATAAGTCATTGAGAGTTTTCCTTCCGGTTTCCTGTTCCGGACAAGGACGGTGTCTCCTACTGCTATCTCTTTCTCCGGCAGCCGCCGCCTTGTTGTCTCGCTCTCGTTTCTCGCGGCTCTGTCTGCTGCCACCTGTGCGCCATCGATCATTCCTGGGCGTCGGTCTCCCGCTTCCGGTATCAGCCCTCTGGGTATTCGCCTGAACAGCGCCTCGGCGGGTGCGATTCGGGTGGACCGATGTGGGGTGGACCGGTACTCACGGAGAAAGTCGATTAAGTTGTGGCGCAGGTCCTCCCCTCCATTGACAGAGATACGAAAAATTTTGTTAAGCGTCCGCATGAAATGCTCAACCTCTCCATTGGCCCTCGGCCACAGCGGGGTCACCTTTAGGTGCTTGATGCCTCGTTCCGCGCAGTATCTGGCAAAGCGCTGCCCTTGGAACGGCGCTCCATTGTCTGGGCAGATCTCAAGTGGGAAACCATGGGTGGCGAAGATCTTGTCCATGGCCAGGATGGTGTGATCGCTGGCGGTGGATTCCACGAGTTCCACTTCCGGGTACCTCGACCACTGGTCTGTGACTACCAAGAAATATAGACCTCTTCCGGTCGAGCCGAAGTCTGCGTGTACTGTTCCCCATGGCACGTCGCTCCGTTCCATGGCCTGAATGGGCGGACCCTTTTCCGCCGGACTCGTGGCCTGGCAGGGGATGCAGGTCCTCACGAATTCGGCCACCCTGTGTTCCAGATCGGGGAACCAGACCTTCAGCCTAAGGAGCGCCTTCATCCTCGCCATGCCTTGGTGCCCTGTGTGGGCCAACTGGAGGACTCTCATGACCAGTGACCTGGGGATCACGATCTGGTCTCCACGCAGCAGCAGGCCGTCCGTGGACACCGAGAGCTCGTGTCGAGCTTTCCACAGCAGTTGTAGGTCCCTTTGCACCTCTGGGTTTCTTCTGGCATTGTTTAGGAGGACGTCCCGCCACTCCCCCGTGGCCACCGCCTTTTTCACTCGTAGGAATGCCTCGTCAGAGTTCGAGTCGTCCGCAATGTCCTCTCTTGACAGGGCCACTGGCAGGGCTGATTCAACGACGAGATGCACAGCGTCCCCAGCGTCTGACACCTCTACAGGACTCTGGGCGTTCCTCGTGCCTGGGTGGCGAGACAGGTAGTCAGCGGGGTTATGAGTGCCTGGGCGGTACACCAGCTTGACGCCGTATTCGATGAGGGACAGCATCCATCTCTCGATACGGGGAGGCGGCTTGGAAGATGTTCCAGACAGGATAGGAATCAGGGGTTTATGATCTGTAACCACGACGACGGGTTTGCCGAGGATGTAGATTCTGAAGTGTTTGCACCCCCACAGGATGGCAAGGGCCTCTCTTTCAATCTGGGAATACCGCCTTTCCGTGTCGGTGAGGGCTTTGCTGGCGTATGCTATGGGTCTCATGGCCCCTAGTTCGTCTGCCTGCATGAGGACTGCCCCTAGTCCCACTGGGCTGGCATCGACCACAATCTGTGATTCCCGGCTGGGGTGGAAGTAGGCCATTGTCTCCTGCTCTGACAGGGCTTCTTTGATGGCATTGAAGGATCTTTGTTCAGTCACTGTCCACTGCTAAGCCACTTCATTTCTCGTAAGTGCCCTCAGTGGTTCTGACAGGGAGGCCAGGTCTTTGATGAATCGGCCGCAGTAGTTGACCATCCCCAAGAAGCTCCGAACCTCCGCCGGTGATGTGGGTGGAGGCGCATCTCTTATGTCTTTCACTTTTCCAGGGTCTGGGGATATGCCTCCCGCATGGAAGGTGAACCCGAAGAATTCCAGCCGGTCTTTGAGGAATTCGCACTTTTCTTGGTGCAGGGTTAGGCCTACCGCCTGTAGTCTCTCAAACGTGCGCTCTAGCCGTTTAAGGTGTTCACTTTCCGACCTGGCGAAGACCAAGATGTCGTCGGACATGTTAATGACACCCTTCAGACCGGACAAGGCTCCTCTGATGGCATTCTGGAAGACCTCAGCCGCGGACGAGATCCCAAAGTTAAGTCTCTTGTACTGGTACAACCCCTCGTGCGTAGTGAACATCGTAATGTACCTCAACTCGGGGTGCAGTTCCAACTGGTGGTACCCAGACCTGAGGTCCAGTTTGGAGAAGACTTTGGCGCCTTGAAGTTCTCCGACGATGTCATCTAGAGTGGGTGTGAGGTGGCGCTCCCTTTTGATGGCGGCATTTGGGAGCCTCATGTCCACGCAGATGCGTACTGCCCCCGGCTGTTTCGGCTTTGGGGCTACTACGATGGGCGAAACCCAAGGGGTGGGGCCTTCCACTCTTTCGATGATGTCTCGGTCGACCAACTGTTGCAGCTCCTCCTCCACTTGGGCCCTTAGGTGAAAAGGGATCCGGCGGTGTTTGAGGGCTGTCGGCCTCACGGACTTGTCGATGTGCAGGCGGATGGGCTCTGCGTTCAGTTTGCCAATGCCCTTGAAGAGACTCTCAAACTTGTGTAGCATGCTTTTCAGATCGGCGTGGTATACCCCAAACGTGAAATGGACAATATCGAGCGCTTCTGACGCCGCACAGCTCAACAAGGAATGTGGGCTGACGTCGGTGACAAAGAATCTTGCTTTGATGGTGTTTTGTCCATAAGAGACTGGGGCAACAAACACGCCTTGGATGGGTAAGGGTGTTTCCCCGCCGAATGCATATATTCTTGCCGTGGATGCTGACAGTTCCGGTGGGCTTGGCAGGGCCACATAATGTTTGGTGGCTAGCACGCAGACCGAAGCCCCAGTGTCGATGAGAATGGGGGTGGGAACGTCATCGATGTTGACAGTGCATGTGGGTTGGCGCCTCGTGCCGGGACCTTTCGCGATGCTGGAGATGAAGAAAACTTCTTCCTCCTCCTCTTCTTCTTCCGTGATATCCAGGTCCTGCAGGCCCTGATCGATCGAGGAGATGCCTCTCACTCTGCGAGCGCCTCCTCGTCCAACTCTCTCTGGTCCCCTTCCTGCTGCAACGGGGGAAGCAGCTCGGCACATCCTCGCAAAGTGCCCCGGTATGCCACACCGGGCGCATGTTCTCGACTTTGCCGGGCAGTCACCGCTGTGGGTGAGGTCATACCCACAGTACGAGCACGATGGGGCGTTGCTTGGTGTGGGTGTGGCATCAGGCCTTCTCGGCGCCCATCTTGACCTACCCGCAGCCGACCGTCCTACTGCAAATGCGTCTTCGTTATTCCCTGGTCGCGTGGCAGCGTCCATTTTCGCACCTCTGGCATCCGCCAGCTCATGTGCTCTACCCAGGTCCAAAATTTGCTGGAGGGTCAGGCCAGGCTCTCTCAATACCTGCCTCCGAAGTTTTCCGGAGCTGCACCCCTGCAGTAGTTGGTTGCGGACCATTTCCTCCTCGTTGGCCCATCTGCAGGAGGTCGCCAGGTGTCTCAGGCGGGCGCAAAATTTGTCTAGGGGCTCGTCGTCCAATTGTCTCTCAGCGCCCATGACAAACCTGTCAAAATCCACGTTAGCCATGGGGAGAAAATGGTCTTTGAGTGCCTGCTTGACTGCGTCATACGTGACCACGGGGATGACGAGGGAGTCGTAGATCTTGTGGACTTCTGCGCCTGCCGAGTAGATCATGGTTGCGATTTTGGTGTCATCATCGTCCACCCCAGATGCCCTGAAGAGCATATCTAGTCTTTTGACCCACAATAGCCACTTCGGGCCCAGCTTGGGCCAGTAGTATCGAATTCCGGCATGGGGGCTAGGGAGCTACAAGCTCTGCGAGGGATTGGGGCGGCGGCACCCTCATCGTCAGCTTCTTCACCCATCTCAGCGCCACATACTCACAGTTGGCTGTCTTGGGAGAAGGGTGGCTTGTCCTGGCCTCGTGGTAGGGTTGGGGTGTGAAACCCACTTCTTTCTTCTTGATTGCCACAGCCCTGCGCCTGCAGGACTGTGGGCTTTCCAAAAATTATTCTTCTGTGTTCTCCAACACCGCTGGCGAGTGGCGCACGAGCACCCAGTCGGGCCGCAACCACTGTCGCCACGTGTGAAGGGGAGCGAGTGAAAAGAAGATGGCCGCCGGCGCTCCGCGGGTCCGTAATACGGCAGACTTCCGTCTCTCCGAGGTAGTCGGGCACGGAAGCGGACCGTACCTCCTCGTCGCCAGTGTTGTAACCTGGGGGGCACTGTGGTGGAGTGTGGGCCCCCCTGGGTCTGGGCACCAGCGCGCGTATGCGGCACGCAAGAACGCACACCGGAGACGTCTGCCTGTTCCAGCGCTCCGGCGGGAACTGCCCCGGGCGCCGCCTTTATTAACTGGCGCGCATGCGCCGGCCCGCTGGGCCGCGCATGCGCGCTTCGTGTACCACGTACACAACAGGCAGTGAGCTTTCCATTTTTTTTAAATATCTCTTTTCGTCACCATACATTTCACATTCAGAAAATCTCTCGACCATCGATCTGGTGTACATTACCAGATTCCAAACAGACATCGGAGACCCAGTCAGGTGCCTCCCTGTGATCTCAGACATTGTGGCATATACCCATTCCCAGTATTGTATCAGGTCCGGACAGTTCAATAAAATGTGAATGTACCCGGCCTCTCAAGCTCTGCAGCCCGGGCATAGGCCAGCATGACCCAGGTTATTTGTTTAGCTTATATGGTGTGTAATGTAGCATATGTAGGATCATGTATTGAATAAGCTTCATCTGCGTGTTCATAGCTATTGATGTGGTCAATCTGCACATTGCCAGCCATTGCCCATCTGTGATCTCGCAGCCTAGCTTGACTGCCCATTCTCCATGAGTAGGTTCCTGCCCTAGTGGGGAAGCAGCTGGTATTTCCTTGTATAAGTTAGCCAGTATATGGTGGCACCCGTTCGAGTTAGAGATATAAGCCAGTAGCTTATTTTCCGAGGAACTGGTGATTTTCCCACTTGCTTTGTACCGCTGCTCTTAGTCTATAAAGCTGTAGCAATTCCGCCCACGTCCCCATGCTTCCTTTTCCAATCCTCCAGTGCCAGGAAGTTCCCATCTGAGAACAGGTCTCCTACAGTGTGGTAGCCCAGCACCTCCCACCGTCTCTACCTATTGAAGTATCCCATGTGGGAGAGAGGTGAGGAAAGCTCCATAGCCAATGGTAGTATGGGGCTTTAACCTTTGGTCTAAGAAAGATGTGTCTCCATGCTCCCAGTGTAACAAGCACTGTGTCACACTGGCAGTTGTCCCGATATGCATTGTCTAATATCAATGTCTTCATTTCCAGACCACTTGCTGCACCTCTTTGCAGCTTGACGTGTGGCGGGGCCTCCTCTACACCATACCAATAAGTGGCAAACAGTGCTTACTTCACCATCCAGTACACTTCAATATTAGGTCCATTGAATCCGCCCATATTGTAAGGGAGTGCCAGTGATTCCCATTAATTCCGTACAGCACCAGCATGCTATAGAAACTGGGACATGTTTTCATGTAGATCAGTAAAGAAACTCCCATCCAGCCATACCGACACATTCACAAATGTATATCGCATTTTGGGTACAAGTATCATTTTAATTAGTGCAAGTCTACCTGTTAGTGTTGTAGGTATCCGCTCCCATTTAGACATTTTAGCGCTCCCTTATTGAACTAGTGTTTCTTAGTTATCAGCAAGTACAGTATTCATAGATCTCGATACCATAATTCCCAAGTACTTCAAAGTGGCTGGTGTCCATTTTACCGGGATGTCCACTCGGGGTCGGGGAGTGTTATCCGTCAGGGGGAATATCTCAAATATCCCATAGTTCACTGCAAACCCGGAATACATCCCAAGTCCCGGGATATCTTGCTTTATAGGGTCTAGGTTATGTTGCGGGTCTCTTATAGGACATCATTTACATATAACAATATAATTGTATGGGACCCCCATATCCGAATGCCCTTACCCCTGTGTCACAAGCGAATTAAATCAAACATAGGTTCTATTGCAACAGCCAATAGCAGAGGCGACAATGGGCAGCTTTGCCGAGTCCCTCTGCCGAGTTCAAATGGGGCTGACTATCTCATGTTAGTCTTAACAGTGGCCATGGGTTTCGTGTACAGGGTTGTAATATAATGTATAAAAGCATCGCCCAGGCTGCATTTTCAGAGAACAGCAAATTAGAACTGCCAGGACACCATGTTGAATGGCTTCTGGGCATCGAGTGCGACAGCCACCACATTAGCTCTAGGGGATATATGGGCCATGATATTAAACAGTTGCCAGAGATTAAGGGACGTCGCTCTACCTGGGATAAACCCGGTTGGTGATCATGAATTAAGTACAGCATTAAAGGCAGTAGTTTAATGGCCAGCACCTTGGCATACATCTTGATGTCGACATTCATCAATGAAAGTGGTCTCTAGGAGACACATTTCTCACTTGGTTTGTTAGGTTTAAGTAATACAACCAAAACAGCCTCACATAGCGATTGTGGAAGTTGTTCCTCATGAATGGATTCCTCCCAAAGTTTCAACATAGTGGGCACTAGGATTGCCCCATATTCCAAATACAACTCTGCCGTGACTCTGTCAGGCCCCAGTGCCTTTTTTTCCGGCAGCTCTCTAACTACAGGCAGTATTTCCTCTGATGTAACAGGGGCATTTAGTTGATCCCTAGCGCTCAGTGACAGTATGGACATATGGATGGATTCCAACAGGTCTTCAAGGCCCTGTTCATCTCCCAGTTCCTGTGCCTGGTGGAGTGCCATATAGAATTGCATAAATATTGCATTGATGTCCTGCTCTGAGTGACGCAGCACTTGATGCTCACCCCTAACTCCCACTATATGACTCCGGCCCATTCTAGGCATAGCAGATTGGACAGCGTTCATCCTGGCCTCTCGCCCTCTCCATACCATTTAGCTGTGGCAGGTCTGGCGAAATACTTCACCTCTCTGCCCACCAGCTGTTGATAATTCTTTAACTGTGTTTTAATTGTGGCTAGTGTAAGGTGATTAGGTGCAGTTTCATAGTCAAACTCCAATTCTTTTAGCTTGTCTTCAATGCTAGCTATGTCACTGAGCAAGGTGCGGAGTACACCTAAATTCATGTGTCATGACCATGCCCCTAATGTAAACCTTAAACGCCTGCCAGAGTATAGCATGCAATACAGTTCCATTGTCGTTCATTAACAAATACATGTAGAAATCAGCTGACAAGTCTGTTCGGAAGATCATGTCTGGCAAGGCCAGTGATTTAAACCGTTGCACGCAGCGGCTTTTAGGGTTAACCTCCCAGGTCAGAGAGAGCCTAATCTGGAATGGTACGGGGGAGTATAACTGAGTCAGATGCCAGCCCTACCAATTGGTCAGAGATTAAAAATATATTTATTGTGGACGACATGTCCTGCATGGTAAAGTAGTAGGTGAATCCTCTGTCACTCGGGTGTAGGGTGCGCCATATATTATGCAGGCGAAGCTCTCTCAACAATTCAAGGATACATTCAACTGCCCTTGATAAAGGTTTTGGTGCCAACCCGATGTGGTCCAGGGCCAGATTCAAAATGGTGTTCATACCCCTCCTTCGACACGACCATTACAAACGGATTCAACATTATTACATCTGCCAGTTTTAGATAAAATTCTGGTTCATCTAAGTTGGGCCAATATGAAGTTACCAAAAGGACTTCCCTGTTTAGCAACTTACAATGTAGAACAACATAGCATCCCTCCGGGTCTGTATGGGAGTGTAGCAACACAAAAGTGAATTGTTTATGTATAAGTGTCATCATCCCTCTGGACTGCATTGAGTAATCTGTGAAGAACCTATTTGGTTCCCACCCTTTAGCAAATGTGGCATTCATGCATCCTCGTGCGTGAGTTTCCTGTAGGAATAGGACCTCGATGGTGTGACGGTTCATGTGAGATATCACTCTCCTAGCCTTTGCAGAATTCCCAAGTCAACGTACATTCCAATTTAAGATGTTAAGAGTTATCAGGTTAAAATAGAGTGTAGGCATGTTCATTGCCTGAACAATTATTAACCCAACTTTACTCCCAAAATCCCATGTCTCCCCCCACCCTCAACTCCCCCCAATTAGGGCCATGTAGCCCTTACCATCCCCCATCTCGTCGTCCGCAACTGTAGTGCACAACCCCAACTTGCGCTGACAGACTCCACAAGTAACTGCAACCTTGCCTGGGGGGCAGCTGTCTCTGCATCAGAACATCCTGGCAGGGGCACGTCCTTCATTACTTATAGAAATTTAAGAGGAATCACGACCTTGCAGCAGGTAAGTACAGAAAATAGTGTATGTAGATCCAGGTACTAAGTGTAGATTGTGAATACAGTGACATCAAGCAAGTATCTCCTGATCAAGTCAAAGCACACATCAGTGTCACAATATCCAGAGTCATTGTGATGGGGACGCATCTTCGTCATCACAGTTTGCTGGTGGTTGGGTAGTGATCGGTATATTGGCCTCAATATAAGCCACGGCTTTCTCCGAGATCGTAAAGAACAGAGTTTTTCTCTGGTGTTGTATGCACAGTTGCACCGGAAACAGCATGGCATAGGGAGTGGTCCTCTCGCAGAACATTTGTTTGACACCCATTAAAAATGTATTTTCCAATTGAATGGCAGCAGAGAAGTCTGGATAGATTTGAAATGTTACATTTTCATACTGTAGTGGACCCTTCTCCCTGGCCAGTCGTATAACAGTGTCTCGGTCCTGGTAATTGAGGAACTTTGCAATAGTTACTCTGGGAGGTGCACCAGGTCTAGCGCACACGGTCGGCATTCTGTCAGCTCTTTCGGCTACAAACATGGAGGAGAAGCCTTGGTCACCCAGAATCTCTTTCAATAGTGTTTCAATAGCCACCTCCATTGGCCACTGCCAAAGTCTTCACAGAGCCCCATGAGGCGTGTGTTGCTCCTCCCCGACCTGGATTCGAGGTCATTGCACTTAGATAGGGCCTTCTTTAAGTATGTGGCCATAGTTGTCATCTTGGACCTGAGAGCATGAATATCATCTTCTGCTGTTCCAATGCATATCTCAGCTTCCGTCATCCTTGCAAATACACATTTTATTTTAGTATTAAGGGTACTTATATTAATTGCAACCTCATTTAACTTGTCTGTCATGGAAGCAAAGCCAGCCTGCATGCCCTCCATCAGCTGTTTAAGGTTTGGAGTATCAGAATGTGGTACCGCTGAGTACGCTGCAACCTGGGCCTCAGATGATGCCTCTGTCCGGGATTGAGTGGGTTGTCACGCAAATGCCTCCATTGTGCTTTGCCTTTTCTGTTTGCCTCCTCCCCTGGGCATGATTGCGGGCCGAGGTGTGTTGGCGCACTGGTACCAAATCAATTGAGGTTCCTGACCCTCCCAAAATGCTCTCTGCCAGGGTACATCATACCTGGTACCCAAGTTCAGTCCCCTATTTGGAGTTGCTCACTGTTGCATGTGCAGAGCGTTGTGGCTCTGTATGCGATTGTTACTGTTATAAATGTTTGCAGGGCCACACAATGTATGTGCAAGGAGTGTTCTAGCAGCCTGTGTGGTCCTGCAGGTAACATCACCAATTCCCAGCTTTGCAATAAAAGTCAAATTGAGTGCCTGTATGCACAGTTAACTAAGAGCAGGAGAGGATTGTCGGTAGCAGACTCCCCCAGCCTGTGTTCAGGCCAATGCTAATGTGGAGCAGCGGTGCGGTGTCATGCCGCCACTGTGCTATTGTTCCTGTTTGCTCCCATTGCTACCTCACAAAATTAGTCTCTGGGGCTCTCCTTCCTCACAAACAGCCGAGAGTAGGCGGGTCTGGTCTCCCAGCCGAGGATCCACTCAGCCGTCATCCTCTGCCGCAGTCACCAGTCGAACGACGGAGCCCTGTCACGCCTTGTCACCTCCTGCAGCTCCACTTTCAGATGGTGGATCGCTCAGGCCACAATTTCCAGTACAGCCAGAATCAAAGGGCCCATCGCACAGATTTCACCCAGCTTTACCACATATGTACACCAGGCTGTATTATTTTGCAAGTAAGACACATGCAAGCTGGTTCTTCTGAGCGGATAATGGGCGGCCAGTACTTAGGCTATTTTGTGACTGCTCAACAGTGCCCCCCGAGAGGGTCTTTGGTTTGAGGAATGAGTTGAGCAGATGCCCGCTCACCAGCACAGAAAGTGCTGCTGACCATGCTATTGAGCGAGCCTTTGATTTGGGGATGAAACAGAGGCCCGCTCACCAGCATGGTGAACAGTCCTTTGATTGGGGACAAATCAGGGGCCTGCTCACCTGCATCATGAGCTATGCTGGTGAGTAGTTCTCTGATATGAGGGCACCCCCAAATGAGAGTCCTGCTCTAGTTGGGGATGTGAGGGAATGAGCTGCATTCTTTACCAGGCATCAATGTTAAAGCAAACATGACTGTTTTAATATTGATGCACAGTAAATAAATGACATGCCAAAGTCAGAAAATGGCACCAGACTGGCTGCAGCAATGCAGTCCAGTCCAGTCTAGCCAAATTACAACACTTATCATGCATGATATGTGTGGTTACAAAGGTTATACCAAAATTCGGCTTTGATTATGTGTTCAGCCGAAATACAGATGGAAATTAGATATTTGGCTTGGGCTGAATACATAATAAATTTGCTGAATACTTTCCCCTACTAAATGCATGAAGTACTGCTGTAATCATTCAGTCATGTCATGTTTATCCTTTAAAAGAACCATTAAACAAATACTGTTGTCACTAATTAAATATAGGCAGAGCAGAGGTGTGAAAGTGCAAACAAAGTCTCTGCCCTTCATGTACTGGGCAGACAACCTTAAATCTTTGTGGTTTGCGTGGGGTGAGCTGAAGCAGAACTCTCAACATTTGGAATCTATCTCTGGTCTTCCCTGTATTTTACAGTTCAAAACCATTGAGCTGTAACAATGGGTTATCAAGTAGCTATTGGAAAATTGTATTTTCTTTAAGCGTTTATTATTTTACTGATTTACTGATGACCTGTGTGAGAAATCTGAAAGTTACAGGTTCCAATCCCACCAATTTCCAATCCATGTAATATATTTGTGTGGATTAGTATAGCTGTTGTAGAGATCACAGCAAGTGGCAAAACCTGAGTAAAATAGCTCAGCAGATAGTATGCATTCAGCAAAGAACTGTATTCAGCCTGCAGTCCAAGATCATAAAGCAAGGAAGATGTCTTAGTAGGAAGTGTGCCTGCAGCAAAGTTGTGTTTGAAATATCGAAATATAGATTATAATTCCTGCCTTCCAACTTTCTTATGTTGCCAAAATGAGTACCATTGAACAGAGAAAAGGTGACAGGTGCTACTCAAGAATATAGCTATATTTTTATAACCAAAATGTGCCAGTCTGTGGCAGCTGAACTATTCCTCCCTACATTAGAGAACAAAAGAGGGATATGTGATTAATCTGATGGGGTCATCACTCCTTTCCCAGCAGAGACCTCTCCCCATGTTGCCAGGGGATGATGGGTGCTATCGAACCCTGACCCTGGGGGCGGCTATATGAGCGAGGATCACATGGGGTGTGACAAACTCTGTGGGAGTGGCAGGGCACCATCAGACCAGGCATGTAATTCCCCTTCCTCTCTTGATGACACTCCATCCATACCCAATGCCATAATGGTACATTGTAACACCACCCCTCATCCATCTAGGATAATACTGAAGACCTTTTCACAAGATCTGTATGGAAGTCTCATTAAAATACCTTTACCGACTCTACATGCAAGCCATTCAGAGCAGTCTTGCCCTTAAAAAAACCTATCCACACTTTTCATTTAAAACACAGAAAATGGACTATCATACCCATAACCACAAGGAAACTGGGAGGAGGAAGATGAGCCGAGTAATGCAGAGCGGAAAAGACCAAGAGTACAGGTAGCACTCCAGTTGTTTTTAGCATATGCCTGTAGCTGGGAGATCTAAACAGCAGCCAGGCTGACTGGGATGTGCTGCTGGAGAAAGAAAGCTTCTTTTCTTGGTTCACACAGAGAGACTGTGAGACTAGAAGAAGTGCTGTGGAGCCAACTGGCTTGGGAGCCAAAGAAAGGGAAGCTGACCCTGAGAAGAAACACGCTGCAGGAATGTCAGAAGCCAACAGAGGGCTCCTGGGCATTCACAAGTGTTTGGAAGCAGCCATCCCCTACCAAATACTGACGACATGAAGCAAAGGAGCCCAGTAGGGACAGCGAGAGGAGCCCAGAATCAGATGCGGCAACAGACGCTGAATGACCATTACCGGCTTACCATGGGAAAAGAATGATATGCCAGCCAGAGCCGATCAGTCCACCCAAAGGAAGCACAGATGCTGGGTCGTATTGGCAGCCATGTCAAAACTGAATAAATATTAACGAAGCACATGAGAGATGAAGAGTGAAAGAGCATTTCTTTGAATGGGGAGGTGGAAAACAAAAAATACTTTCAAGTTTGTGAGTGTATGCAATACACTTGTCAGAGAAGTCCTGTCAGGATAATATACCAGGCAGATACAATAACAGGAAAAGCAAACACAAGAGATTATGACGTGTGGAGGGTGTGCAGAGCCTGCACGAGAAAAACTGTGTCAGGTAAGTATGCCAGTCAAAGTAAAAGTGTAAGAAAGATACATATATATGAAAGCCCTGGTAGGAGAATATGCCAGGGAGTTGCAAATGTGTGCATCTAAAGAAGCCCTGGCAGGATAATATACCAGGCAGTTGCAAGTGTGTGCATCAAAGGAAGCACTGACAGGAGAGTATACCAGGCAGTTGCAAATATGTGCATAAGAGAAAGTCCTGGTAAAAAAGTACACCAGGCAAGGAGAAGCTGATATAAGCAGGGAAGCTGATATAAAAAGAAGTCCTGAGAAAGACTATCAGTTCTAGCAAAAGGCTATGCTGATTATGAGAAGAGGAGTGAAAACTTGGCAGGAAAGTAAACCAGGTATCATAACAAGATAAAGACAAAGAGTGAAGTTGTTTTTTGTACCAGTTGTGTTGCTGACCAAGAGAACCTCAAGGAACTGATATTGCTGAATAAACAACCAAGGGAAGAGAAATCATGGGGAAGGGAATCACTTTGTGGACACAGCACTCTATCCAGAAGGCCAGAATAGTACTTTTAACATGGAACCATTTTTGTTTGGACATTCTGACACGGACAGACCCTTAATTTTGAATTTAGGTAGGCAAACACCTCTTACAGCAAGGACATAGAGGCATTTCCTCACCCCTTTTACAATGAACGTCTTTGACCAAAACCATGAATCCCTTGTGTCTGAGTCTCATTCCTGGCTCCCCACAGATATTTGAGTAAGAAAGTCAAGGAGATACAAGTTTACAATTTAGCAACATTGGACCAAATGGATGTACAAGTGAAACTAATAAGTAAAATAAACATGCAAATGCCAATTAAAGAGAGAACACCTAAACACCACTTGATTGGATTGGACTCCCTTGCTACGCTCAGTCGCTCAAGCTTATTTGTGGCAAATATTTACGCAACTCCAATAAAATAATTACCAGCTGCCATTGCAGTTACAGGCACTGAACATACTCTACTGGCTGAAAAACTTCTTAATTATTTTTAGCATTTACTATTTTGGCTTGTCAAATAAAGATGGTGCACTCAGTTACAGCCATTTAATGTACTCTCCTAGCTAAATACATGTCTAAAAAGTATTAATTGCATCCACTATGTTGTTTCATCAGAGAACTCCACAACTACTAATCTCTCTCACTCATCTAAAAAACGTGGTGTACCTTGTACAGCCACTGAATGTACTTCCTGCCTCCACTCCAGAATATTCTCAGAATGTTTCATCACAAGTCATATTTCGTCTCATCATTTCAAGATGGCATCCTCAGCTAACAACAAAGAATGCGTGCTACAAAGTAACTCAATTTGGCAGTTGGCACTGTGCAAATCAACAAGAAATACATTAAATCATGTTTCTTAACCTTTACTATGTTTTCTCAGTACAAGAAGATGGTGAACTCAATTATAGTGACCAGTTTCTCCAGCCTACACTCAAATGTAAGATGTTTTATTCACAACACCAGTTTATCTTGTGACAAATCTTTGGAAATGTGTGTTTTCTCTCATCCATCACAAAATGGTGGCACATCTAGTAGTACCAATACATGTACTTACTTGCCTCTCAACAATTCACAATAAAAGATAGCAAACATCATTAACAATAAATGTACTATACTGCCTCCTACCAATTCTAAAAATTGTTCAACACATACTAATTTGTGTGAGCCTAAACACTCACTTGAGGGCTCTGAATGTGCACTTCATCCTCCATTTATTGTATTTTTTATTTTATTGTGTATTTCTTAAGGCGCTTACACATCAAGTAAATTGTGTTTCAAAGCTCCCACATGGCAACACAGAGGATCATGGGAATGAAAATCAAATATAACAATGAAAGATAGAGGCGGACCTACTAGGCCTTGTAAGCATTCAGAATCTGCAAGTGCAGAGAGAGAGAAGGGATGAGAAGTGGGCAGGGGTAAGTGCTAGGTGTATCAAGATGGGAGTGCTAGGGAGTGAGCAGCTGTAAGTGCCTAGGCATAGTGGTCAGCTGCCAATAAATAAGTGTAGGCCTATGGTGGCATAGACCATTAGGTGCCAAGGCAAAGTGCCGGCAGGGGTAGAGGGTGGAGGCTGTAGGCAATTAGGTGTGGGAGGCCAGGACCCACAAGGATACATAAGGACCCTGGTCACCAATCTCAGCAACTGTGGGATTTAGCAGAGGAGAGCGGAAGGGAAGCAGGAGGTGATAAGGAAAGTCTTGAGGAGCTTTTGGAATTTGAGGAGATCCAGCTCAAGATAAAGAGGAAGGGGGAGGCTGTTACATAGGAGGGAGGCTACTGAGGAAAGAGATCATCCACCAGCTTGCTGTTTAGCGAAGCGCTTAACACACACAGAGTTGGTGCCGGAGGAATGTAAAGATCAGGAGGAAGAGTATTTAGTGAGAGCAAGTTGAAGATAGCGTGGTCCCTGTTTGGCAGAATTATATGCAGCACCCTTTGGGAACACCACATACAATTAGGACCAAAAGTGACAGTACAAATTCACCTTTGGTACAAGCCTGTACTACACAGTAAAGTGGTAGCGATAGCTAAGCAGTCAGACTTATCTCAAGAGTAAAGTGAGCAGTATCAATAGTTACACAAAGGACAGCAATTAATATGATTCAAACAAACACTGACTCAAGGTTTCTGAGTAAAAGAATATATATTTATTTACACATCGGTTATTAAACATTTCACTATTATTAAGCAGTTGAAAAATCACGTTTCTAATACACTACACCACACCCAATAGATTCTGGACAAGTTAGGGTCAAAATGAAGTGTGAGCAAAATGGCATTGCAGCAATAAAAAGGGAGGGGAAGACAAAGTTAGACAGACGTTGAGCAGCACCAACAAGTAAGTAAGCAGGGCAATCTAGAAAAATGAATTACAGTGAGGAAATCAAATCAAGAGGCCAGGGCCAAAGTCAATGGACCAAAGTCTTTGCAGAGGATCACACAGTTCAGGGTAGTTTGCGGTTAAGTATTTGCCAAGAGTTCAGAACGAAGTTGGTCGGACGAAAAGTTACTTTAAAGAATAGAGAAGGACAAGCCCTCTGATTGGCGAAAGATTTCACACACTTTCACCGCGGCTGTACGAAACGAACAACCGGGTTAGCACAGTACCTTTAGAGCAGAAGAAGGCTGTAACTGCTGCAGACGTTCCTGGCAAGTCCTGCAGGCTCACGGTTCCTGAAGCGACTGTTGGACTGACAAGAAGGAGGAAGACTGGAGGGTCCTGCACTGCCCAGGGAAGAAACCAGCAGTGGAGGAAAGCGACAAATAAAAGGTGCACTCCTTAAAACGCAAGCAGGGTCCGTTCCACCTGGCTATCCTTTTCACTGTAGCTGTGCACAGCAAATTCAACCAGAGGAGGGAGGCCTGGCTAGCAGTTTGGCGAACTGGTTGTTCCCACCAGCTCAAGGGGAGAGGATTCCTTGCAGATCTTCCCTGCCATCGAAGTTTGGAGATTCGGACCCGCAGCAGGGCTTCACCGGGAGGTTCAGTCATGGTAGAGGTCCTCTTCTGTCAGCTTCTCTTCAGTTCTCTCGATCCAGTGGCGACTCTGCCTTCTCAGTCCCAGAGACCTGCTTTTTATGCAGTTTTCCCCCATTCAACCAGCCTGGCTCTCAATCACACAGCAGGGTGGCTGTCTTGCCGGGACAGTCACCACAGCCAATCATACCAGAGTGTGACATGGGTCTCCAAGGAGATCCTGTGCAGGGAGTCTCAAACCCCTCCCTCACATCCTGTCACCCTCAGACATACAGCCACCTAAAGAGGGCTTCTGTGCAGAAGTCTGTGAAAAGCCGGTGAACAAAGGAACCAAACCTGGTTTGGTGCGCAGAGAAAAACATGAGAAAGACTTTTACAAAAAGAAATGGCGAATAAACCCAGCCGGAACTGTATGAAAGTAAATATGGTCCAGCAGGTTTAAGTTCAAGGCAAGCAAGATAGCCTAAAACAATACCAAGACTATTTCAAATAACTGCTGTAGGAGAAATAGGGTAGTTGCCACTGCCACCAGCCAAATCTTAATGAAAAGGAACGAAACAATGTTCCATGAGAAACAGACAAAAAGGCATAACTAGTAACCCGTTCCAGTACTCTATGTAAGATCGGTTGTACTGGGTCTGTGGATTTAAAAAGACTAATAAAGTCAATGGCAACTTTACATGTTCTGAGAGACAGTAGTCAGTCCCAGAAAATGGAGTCTGAGTTGGGAAGTCGAAAAGACAACCCTGTGTCACTGCACTGAAGGTGCTGTTTAACACACAGTAAAAAGATGATGCCTATGGAGTAGGTGGGGCTCCACAGTCTATGAACACAAAAATGTTAAACACACACAGCAAAACACATGTAAGAGTGGGAAAAAAGGCTCACACTCTTACCAGGTGCAAAAAAAAAGAATCCTAGAAATCCAGCAAAGCTGCTGAGGGACTCAGTAGGTAAGGGAAATTAGCCATGTAGCCTTGTAGATGATGCAGAGAGATTTGAATTTAATCCTTGCAGCAACACGGAGTCAGTGGAGAGGGTGTAGGGCTAGAGAAATGCAGTCCCTGGGCTTGAGGCCAAGCATAAGTCTTCCAGCCCTATTCTGGATTAGCTGCAGGGGTTGTAGAGAAGAAGAGGGTAGATGGAGGAAAAGTCTATTGCAGTATTCTATCCTAGAGAGAACCAGAGCTCTAGAAACATTGGGCTTCTGGGGGAAAGTGAGGACATGAAGAATACCTTTGAGGGGGTGGAGTTGAAAGTGGGACTCCTTGGCAAGGTTTTGAATGTGAGGGATGAAGGAAAGAGAGGAGTGGAAGATGACTCCAAAGTTTCTGGCTTCAGATGAAGGAGAAAGAGGAGAGCCCATAGAAGAAGGTCAGAGTGAGGAACAGAAAGAGGAAGCAGGAGTACCAAAAGGAAGGATCTCAGTCTTGCTGCCATTGAAGCAGAGATCATTGGAAGTACACAGGACTGGATGGCAGATAGGCAGTCAGGAATGATGGAGAAAGTAAGAAAAAGATCAGATGAAAGTTTGAAGAAGAATTGTGTGGCATGTTGGTGGAAATGCAAAGGTGGAAATGAGATGTGCAAGCAGAGCAAGGTAGTTGTGAAAGAGCCAGGGAGAAGGTTTTGAGCCCTGGGGGACACCGCAGGTGGAGATAGAGGTGGAGATGAGAAAAAGCCCAGAATAACCTGGGATGGATGGTCGCTGAGGAAGGAAGTCAGCCAGTCCAGTGCCCTCTCTGAGATACCTTGGGTATCGTGCAGCTGTTTTATGAGGGTGGAGTGGTTGACCTATCAAATGCAGAGGAGAGACCAAGTACAATGAGATCAGATGGAGAGTTGAAATCAAGAGATGCAAGCAGTTCCTCACAGGTTTCCAGAGGAGCAGTTTCCGTGCCTCTGGATGCTCAAAATCCAGATTGATGGTTGTGGAGGCAACCAACAAGTTCAGTGTGTTGGGTCAGTTGGGGGGAAGACCAGCTTCTCCAAGAGTTTCCCAAGGAAGGGAGTGTTAGATATGGGGAGGTAATTGGCTGGACAACACAGGTCTGCAGAAGGTATTTTCAGGAGGGGGCGCACAAATAAGTGCTTGAGGGAGGAGAGGAAAGATCCAGTAGCAAAAGAGTGGTTGCAGAAATCAGCAAGTGCAGAGGCAAGGGAGCCAATATTGACCTTAATGGTTCTGGAGGAGCAGGGGGAAACCTGCTTGGAGGAGACCTTCATGGAGCAGACAACGCTGGTGACCTTATTAGGTGTGATAGGAGAGAAGGAGGAGAGAAACACAGTGGGAGCATGGGAGGCCATAGGAGGGAAGGGGTGGAGGAAGGGGAGGGTGAGAGGGATGCAAGGGTGCACAGGATGTCCTGAGTTGTTGCAGTGAAGTTTGTGGCCAGTGCATTGCAGAGGGCTTGGGAGGGAAGAGGTGAGGAAGAGACTGCAGCAGGGTTGGCTAGTTCCCTGCAGATTAGAGGTCAGCTGTGCTGTTGGATGCACCAGCGATGCAAGCCTGGATGTGGGCCCTTTTCTTGGTGCAGATGGAGAGACTGTATTGCCTTTGGATCAGGCAACAGACCAGTTTGTCAGAGGGTGAGCCTGAGGTCTGCCAATTATTTTCTGCAGCTTTGCACTTGTGTTTCAGGGGTGCAACTTCAGAGTTGTACCAAGTTTACGCTTAAAAGCAAGAATGTCACAGGTATTAGTAATGGCAAAATGGAGGTTGCTGAGAGCAGAGGCAGAGGTAAAGTCTGTGGTGGTGAGAGAGGGGGATGAAGGTAGCTGGGAAGGCAGCAGTCGGCACTTATTTCATCGGACAGATGTTCGTGAATGAGGTTTGCATGGCTGGGGGAGGTGCGGCCAGAGGGCTGAGAGGACCCAAGTGAGAGGAGAGGAGAGAGTGGTCTGACCAGGAGAGTGGGGTGATCAGTGGGGAGGAGGGTGAAAAATCAGTGTGGATGAAGGCATGAAGAGTCTGTGCAGCCGAATGGATAGGACCAGAAGGGAGAATGAAGAGGGAGAGTGAGGTGCAGAGGTCATGGAAGAGAGTGGATGTCATGATTGAGGAGTCAAGGTGGATGTTAAAATCTCCCATGAGAAGGAGTTTAGTGGTGTTTGTGAGGAGAGAGAAGGAGAAATCAGCCCATTCAGAGAAGAACAGGGTGCTAGATTGAGGTGGCCTGTATATGGTGGCAATGGTCAGAGAGGAGGTGGAAGAGATGACCAGCTTGCATACCACGTTCTCAAAGGAAGATTAAGGCTGGGTGAGCATGAGGGAAGAAGGGACCCACTCAGGGAAGATAAGTGCAACCCACCACCTGCACGGATAAGAGCAGGGATATTGAGGCCAAGCTCTTCAAGAAGGAGGCAGCTGCTGGCTTAGTATTTGATAGCATATAATGGCAATTTCTCATTAGAAAAAAAGGCATGCTCATTTATAGCCACTTAATGGAGTCTGTTAAATACTCTAGACAATTCTGGAACTTTTTGCTCACTCTCTTACTTGCTGCCAAGAAATTTAATTTGCATGGATGTTATGCACCAAGGTCACTTGGATTCATCCCACCCTTATCCTTCAAAATAGTTGCAATACCAAGTTCAAACAGTGAATGTACTTTCATGCCTCCAAACCATTCTAAAAATGTTCGCTTTGGAACTACTATTTTTTCTCATCAAAGAAACAGGTATTTTTGACTCACTACCTGGTCACTGAAAAGAGACTGTCACTTGCATGTATGTTATGCAACGTGGCCATTGAGTTGCTTGCCACCAAAATAGAAATACAATGTTGGCATTCCCTAGAAACACTTGTTGATGTACAGTGTGCCTTATAAATGCCCAATACATAAATTAAAAACACTTAATTTACTCGGTTGTGTCAAAAATGTATATGATTTGTTTTTTGCAACTACTTTTTGTCTTGCAACCAAAAATGTACCATTCATTTACATCCACTGAATGTAATATCCTGTAAACTCCAAACAATTCTGGGATTTCTTTTTAACTCCTTAGTCACTGATTATAAATGCCACATATTTCTGTCTTGGAATGTGGTCACTAGGATGCTCTCCATCCTCACTGCCACAAAATGAAGGCCTATCCAATATACATTTTCCGTTCCTCCTCCCACTAACGCTTTTGTTGAGTGTTCTACTTACCCCACAAATAAATCTTATCTTAATTTTCTACCTCCTCACACCGAATGAATACCTATTTTAATGTTCTATTTTTCCCTCAATAAATCCTAAATTCATGTTCCTTCACTCCACCTGATAAATCTTGTTTCAGTAGTCTAACTCTCTAACAACTTCCTGCCAATGCCTTTGCCTAAACCTTGCCTGAATGTTGATCATGAATTTGAACCTGCCCAAATTTTGGCCTAATCCCAAAAAACGTTTGTAAAATCTTGATCGGACCCAAAACAGACAATATTCTCATGATTTCAAAGTGTATAAATATATATACCAGGGCTATATAATGATACACAAGTACCTTTTAAATATCATAGTTTTAGATGATGTTTAATATTAACTGTCATAAACACTATTCTATCTGTCATTGGAGCGTATTAGCAAAATGTATAGCACACTATTTGACAATGTATGGTAACATCGCCTAATGACATCATGCACAACATTGCATATTACATCAAAAATTGCATAATATGTTTACCCTTCTTACATCAAATATGACTTTGCATATAAAACCATTGCTAGCTTTACCATTCACATGATATCATTACGAATTGACTGGGGATACTCCTTGTAGGCGAAATCTTACAAATTGCCAAAAATATCCAATTCTCATTCATAAAAACATGTGCCGAAATCCATGCACAATGTACGTATACATAAGAATCGTGTGTTTTTATGAGTAGGAGTGGAAACAAATAAAACTATGTCTTCGTGTTTGTAAATAATAGCTTGTGTAAATTAATGGTTCTGAAAAATAATGTTCTTGTATCATATTTGAGACATAAGGGTGGTACATTTGTGATCTGTAAAATATGAGATGAACAATGTATGAAATACTGTGCAAGCGCGGACATGCTCTTGCAATCCACACCATCAAAATGTACTAGACAAGAAATGAATACGCTGATCCTTCCTGAGCAAATAATCAAAGGACCACACCTAGAGATGCTTTCAAAATGTCCTAGCACATTACAGGTGGGGTGTTTCCAGATTATTAAACAGGGATGCATGAAGACTTGACAATACATTCTTACAAGAGAAGTACATTCGCTCTCGATAATGAAAGGAAAAAAAGAAATCATGCCAAGCTTTTTCAAGCAAGAATTAACTTGAGAAAAATGGAATAGAATTGGAATTAAACATGTTTCGTAAAAGGTTTGCACCGTGAAGCAGAGGTCTCACATCAAGGAAAGGAGAGACACCCATTACATATCTCTATTTAGCAAGTAATGTACACGTGTTAGTATGGAAGGGTTGCCAGTACTTTTCTACTTCTTTATAGTATGCCATATTATCCAAGTACACACTTAATCTATAAACCGCATGGTTGCTGTTGTCCAAAATTATGTGATCAAGGATGCAAATATTCATGCAAACAAATACCTCATCGATGAGGGTATTAGTGATGTTTCCAGTGATGCTACCATGAATGGTGTCCTTTATGAAGAGAATGAGCAGGGTGTATGGCTATACACCCTATACACAAGGGTTTACTATAGCACAACCCCAGCTAAGAAGCAGTGGAGCACTCTCCACTAGAGGGGGAGGAAACAATCATAGACGGGTTGGGGGGGGGGGGGGGTGGCGACATGGCCATTGGACATATACCCTGATTTCTGTTGACTGCAGCTTACTTCATGTTATTTGTAGAGTAGTGGCTTCAGTTCTTTCCTGTGTTGACCAATGGTCGGAGTTCAGTTAATTGTTCTTATGCCTTCTGCGAATGAGTGACGTGTGTGGATTTGGATGAAGAGGGAAACGTGGCTTTAAAGATAGCCTATTCAGCTAATTCCCTGCTTTCAATTGCATGTTCTATAGATGTCCTATCTCGATTGTTAAACATAATACTCAATGTTGTGGTGTGCACATATGATGCACTTGAAGTCTCTTCATAAACACAACTAAATATCGATAGCTGGAAGGATAAACTAATCAAAAGATCTGACTTTGCTCTGTGCGACCTCCCAGACCATAGTTTCAGAGCCTGCCATGCTAGTAAAGAAGGGGAGAGACCATAGGCAAATCAGGCTTTGTTCTTCCCCAAAAAGGATGTCCAGCCTGAAATGCTAGATCATATCCATTTCGCACAGGACCATGAGAAAACCAAACATACTCCCACCTCATTGGGCATCGTCGTGAGAGACGCTCATGGATTATGTGCTATATACATTTAAATAAAATCACATTCAAAATTAACAATGGATCTCTATGCGCAGCAGGCAGTGCAGTTAATACATTGGTGCAATGGAGAATATCACTTTTCCAACCATGAGTTGACTGGGAGGTGCCTCACTCTAGCCGGCCAGATAGCACAGTGAGCTAAGCTCTTGCCCCTGATATATGGGTGCAGCCTGCTGTGGCAGGTTTGAATCATGACAGGTTCAACTCAGCCTTTCATCCTTCCGAGGTCGATAAATTGAGATTCACTCTGTGGGATAATAATGCCTTCTGTCATTTCAGGGCTATGACACCTATGGGTATATAGTGCTATATAAAAATATACATTATTAGTAGTTTTATGGGCTGATAAATGTTGAACATCTCCTTCGTATCTAGCAGCTTGGTGGTGAATTCATGCAGTTCCACTTCCACAAGAAAGGTGAGAAGTAAGAACACTGCAAATAACAGCCCAGACATGGAGGACAACTTCTCCATTTGCCTTCACCTCCACCGCGGAGGTGAAGTCACATGCTCCTCATGGTCTTTTCACTCCTGCAGCTGCAATTGCTGTGTGCACTATGGATGTCACAATTGATCAGTTGGGGGCATTATCCAAGTCATATTTCATTTCCCCTTTTACAAGTCACTCTAGGCACAAGAAAATGAACGAGTATTGTACCATGGCAGGGAACATTCACAAACAGTGGCTGCCTGTCAATAGGGGGCTCTTCTTCCTGACCTTTAACATATCTTACCACTGCGGCTCCCGTGTGCCTCTGACCACTCTGCTGATTAATTGTCGATGACCCATTAACGTAATATACTTCCCCTGTGTGGAGTGCATCCTCACTCCCCTTGCTGCCTTCTTCAGGAGTTCCTTCATACACTGCACAGTCATGTACCTGATCTTGTGACTCAACAGGTTTGGCTACAAATGTTGCTGGATTCACTTTGTGAAATCTAATTATGGTGATGGCTGGGCTGGACAATATTACCTCATACCCAGCTGCTCTCTGTGTGGCGAGGGTTGACTTGTTTCGTTTCAGAATTGTAAAAACTGCATGCTCAACATATAATGTTACTGGGCATCCGATGGTAATCATGGCAGATTCCTGAATTGCAAATACAGCGGCTGCCAGAGCCTGCTCGCATTGGAAATACCCTTGCATTACTTTATTTCTTTATTGAACAATTTTATGGTGCCTATGTAGCAGAAAGCATTTCCAGGTGTCACAAGACTAAGGGGGGAGGGGAACAAAGGTGGATAAACAACAATAAATGGTTTTACTAGGCCCTGTGAAATTTGGATAATGCAAATGCAGCAAATAGGAAGTGCCGGGGCTGGGGATGAGTGCAAAGGGAAGGTAAGGCAGGAGTGAGGGGCCCCTGGGTGCTGGGCAAGTGTTGTGGGGGGGGCACAAGGGGCTGGGTAAGTGCTATGGGGAGCCCAGAGGGCAAGTGCGCTGGGGGACAGGATAAGGGTCAACTAGTGCGAGGAGGTGGGTGGAGCAGAATCAGTAGTCTAGTCAGGGAAGGGTGCTCAGGGGCACGTGATGGTAGGGAGGTGCTGAGGCAGACTGGTCGAGGGAAGGCAGGCCCCTATATGACTCACAAGAGGCCAGGCAGACAGTTGCAGCAACATGGGGGCTTAGCAAGGAAAGAGGAGAGGGAAGGTGGAGAACTAGAGGAAGGTCTTGAGAAGGTTCCGGAATTTAAGGAGTTCCGGCTCAAGTTTGAGAGGGGCAGGGAGGCCTTTACAGAGGGAGGCTCCTGCTGAGGAAAGAGGTCTACCCCATACTCTCTGCTTGGAGAAACATATGACCTGCAGAGAGTTAAAGCTAGAGGACCAAAGGACTATAGCAGGGAGGTATTAGGGAGGAATGTTGGATGTAGCGTGGTTCTTGGCCCCAGAAAGCCTTATGGATGATGCAGGTGGTCTTGAATGTGATCCTTGCAGCCACCGAGAGCCAGTGGAGAGATTTTAGGGCTGGAGAGATGCGGTCCCTGGGCTTGAGGCCAAGGATAAGTCTTGCAGTCCTATTCTGGATTAGTTGTAGAGGGCAGAGGGAGGAAAGAAGAAGATTGAAGAAGAGACTGTTGCAGTAGTCCAGGCTGGAGAGAACCAGAGCTCTAGTGACATTGAGATTCTGGGGGAAGGTGAGGAAAGGGAGGATGCCTCTGATGAGGTAAAGCTGAAAGGGAGCCTTCCTGGCAAGGTCAGGGATATGAGGTGAGAAGTAGAGAGAGGAGACGAAGATGACACCCTAGTTTTTAGCCTCACAAGAGGGTCAGAGGACGGGGACCAAGAAGGGTGGCCAGAGAGTAGCAGGCGGGGGGAGTCCCAATGACAAGGATCTCAGTCTTACTCTCATTAAGACAGAGATCGTTAGCAGCACACCGTGCCTGAATAGCAGTCAGACAATCGGGAGGTAGAGCTGAATATCATCCACATAACACGGCAAGTCAGGATAGAAGGTGGAGAGCAGGTGGGCAAGAGTGGCAAGGTAAATGTTAAAAAGCCACGGTGAGAGGATAGAGCCCTGTGGGATGCCTCAAGTGGAGAGTGAGGCAGAGGAGAGAAAAGGGCCCATTTGAACCTGGGAGGGCCAATTTGAAAGGAAAGAGGTCAGCCAAGCCAGTGCCTGGTCAGTGATGCCCAGAGTATGGCAGAGTTGATTTAAGAGGGTGGCATGGTTGACAGTGTCGAAGGCAGAGGACAGATCAAGGAGGATGAGAAGAGAAGGAGGGTTGAAGTCAAGGTTTGAGAGCAAGTTGTCAAGGGTGTTCAAGAGAGCAGTTCCTGTGCCTCTGGCTGCTGTGAAGCCAGACTGGTGCTCATGGAGACAGCCAACAGATTCAGTGTGATGGTTTAGTTGGGAGATGATCAACTTCTCCAAAGGTTTGCCCAAGAAGGGGATAGTAGATATAGGGCAGTAGTTAGCCTGGCAGGAAGGATCCACAGATGGCTTTTTTAGGAGGGGTACACAAGGGTGGAGCCATTGGAAAAGAGTGATTTCAAAACTCAGCCAAAAAGAGCGAGGGTGGCAATATTGACCTTGATAGTTCTAGAGGAGTAGTGCAGCACCTGTTTGGAGGAAACACTCATAGAGCAAACCATCTTGGTGACCTCTTGCGGTGATATGGGTCAAATTACTGGGCCTATAAACCCACTGTAGTATGGTAGGGTTTAAATTTCACAGATTATCGTTGTCTGAGGACTGCTGTCCATATGAATGTGAGAATAAATAGAATGGTTTATTGTAATCTGGTGTTGCTAACACTGGGGCATTGCCGATTGCTATTTTGAGGTTTCAAAACATTCTGTCATCTCCTCTGTCCATTCAAGAGTTCCTTTTCTTTTTGAGCATCTTTTAGTGCTTGCAGTAAGGGCCTGCCATACATGGAGTAATCAAAAATAGTTCCAGCACCCTAGGAACTACTGCATTTCCTTGACTGTGCTGGGCTGTGGTGTGTTTCAAATTACTGTGGCTCTGTCTCTGGTTATTCTTCTCGAAATAGTTGGTTGTAGAGGTGCACATGCGATTCGCTTAAAAAAAGTAACTCCACATTCTGTATAGAAGTTGACAAGACTTTTACTATATTGGTGAGTTTTACATTCATTGTTTATGAATATGTTTTTAAGCAACCGTGATTGTTTGCCTACATTTCCTCTGGTCTGGTCTTGGAGCAGGGTACGGCACTATTACCAGCGACTTGTCCCGCCACAGGTCAGTTCAGAGGTATGATAGGTAATAACCAAGATGCATGTACTTTTGAGTAACTATTGCCACATTTTTCATCTTTAGGAGCGGCATACCTCTCTGGAGCAGTTAATGATTAATACATCTATTTGTAAATAGTGTCGTCACAGGTTAGTGAAGTGACCCCGTAAATGTTACTTTGTATATAAACCCAGAATCGTAAAAGAGACAGCAATTACTAAAACATATTGATTTTTGTTAAAATTTTCAAAAAGAAATATCCACAATATCAATACCTGAAAAAGGGCAACATGCCTGAAACTTGTAGTATTATGACAGTTAAGGAATTCAAGAGAACATTTAGATAGTAATTCCCTGTCTAGATATCAGGATACTACCGAGTCCGAACTCTGAGAGGAGACTGGTATTTTTTTTTTCTCTTGAGTTTGAATGAAAAAGGGTTTTTTGATTTTTACAAGGGTCTTCGAAACTTGAGGATCCGCGAAACAAAGCGTGTTTTATTGTGTCTCGACTTGTCGCCTTCCAGATTTTTAGTGTACAATTGACTCGCTCTTCAACTGATGTATATTGGCCAGACTTTTGTCCGACATAGAATGGCCCTCTAGGTGTGCGAGCCTGCTCTCTCCGTGGTATCTGATAATGCAGCCACCTCTATCAATAGGTGGTTTATCATTTTGAAGGCGAGTTCTATTAACTTCAACGTTGTCAGTGTCTTTCTCGTTGTCTCTCCCGAAATTAGCCTGTTCCAGACTGAAACTTCGTCCAGCGTTACCGCCCCCTGCAAGCGAGCTTGCAGATATATTTCTCTGTTTTGTTGTGTGTTAGGGCACTGCAACACTAAATGTTTCAGTGTTTCCACTTGGTCTTTGTTTTTGCACAGATGACAACTATTGTCCATCGACGGGGAGCGAATCGCCAGGATTTCGTTCGTCGTCAGCAAATTGAGTCTTGCTTTCAGGAACGAACCTCGCATACGTTTGATTGGAAATTTTGTGCAGTAGTTCTGAGGTTTTTTGACTTTGTTAAACGTTGGTGGGAGATGAGTCAATAATTTGTTAGCGCTAGCTGTGTCAGTAGTCTTGATCCAATCCATCAGTTCCATTTTCAGTTTCACTAAGTCTAGGTTGGTTTTCAGATCTTCTTCTGAGCATGCTATTTCCCTCAGGATTTCTTGCTGTCTTGACGCCCAGTTATTGAGTGCCTTGCATGTACCGCTCTTGAGCTCTTCTGCAATGATGTTATAAATTGGCAAGGTATTCGCCATCAGGATTTTTCTGAATAGTCTCATCTTGCTCTGCTCTACCAACGATGCCAAGGAAATGAGGCCCAGTTCACGTCTGATCGCGGGCATGGATGTCGACTTTGGTACGCCCATTACTGATTTCCAGACATGGCCTTCCAGCTTCTGCCATATCGTGCTTGGGATGTTTAATGATGCTTCCATGCCATGGATTATAGACGGGACGACCTTAGCCTTATAAAAGTTGATAGACAACAAAAGCGAAAACTTCCCACATTTATTGTCCACCGATCTTGTTTGTGCTGTTAGTCGTCTCACCTTGATCCATAGCTGTTCTTGCATCGCTTTGTCTTTGGCCGACCCGTCAACGGTTAGCCCTAAGTATTTGAACTGATTGACAACTTCAATTTTTGTTTTGTCCAGAAACCATTTGGGCGGTCTAGGCATCTTCTTGGTTTTTTTGTCCAGGACCAGTACTTTCATTTTTGTTATGTTAATTTCCAGATTGTTCTCTTTCATATATCTCGCCAAATTCGTTAGTTTCCGTTGTAGGCCAATTTATGTTTGGTCGATGATGATAGCGTCATCTGTGTAAAGGAGTCGCGATATAGTCGCTTTCCCGATTTTTGGTGGGAAGGCTCTTATTTTCTCCTCGTCATTTTGGTAGTCACAGAGGAAAGCAGTAAAAAGGGCTGGAGCTAAGGGGCATCCTTGTTTGATGCCTCGCTTGACTGGGATCTCCTCAGACAGTACTTCTTGTTTGTTTAATTTCACCCGGATTTTAGTTTTGGCGTGCAGAGCTTTTATTGGACTTAAAATCGGCGATGGACATTTCCAATCGATTAATTTGGCCCACAATTTTGCCTGGTCTATTTTGTCGAAGACTTTCGATAGGTTGACAAATGCAAGATACACTCTTGGTGCTCCTTCTCTAACTTTAGCCTTCAAGATGTTTATCAGTAAGATGTTTATGGAGGTACTTCCGTTTTTCTGGAAACCTGTTTGGAACATATCACTGCAAGGAGCATTTTTGGCCCAAGCATCTGAAGTGGTCTAGCAGCTGTATAGCAAAGATTTTAGCCATTATGTCCGAGAGTGCTATGGGTCTGTAGCTTTCCGGATCTTCCCTGCCACCTTTTTTATATACTGGGACAATTATAGCGTTCAGCCAGGTTTCAGGAATCATTTTTGTATTTTTGCAATGGCTGATGATTTTGCTGATTGCTCCCGTCCATGCTTTCGGTGATTGTTTCAGATCTAAGTTGGTCAGGCCATCCGGGCTGGGGGCTCTCAATGTTATGAGTTTATTAATGGCTTTTTCAATATCATCCACATTCGATACATCAACCCATGGTGCGATGGCTTCTTTGTCTTCCTCAGGTGCTCTCCCCTGTGGGAGGTCAAATTGGGCCACAAAGTATGTTTCCTATTTTTCTTCTGACACAGCGTTCGAGATTTCTGTGGATAAGGGTGAGTTCATTGATTTAATTAGTGCCCAGAAGTCGCTCGATTTTTTTGTGCTTAGACTTCTCAGCATCTTTTCGGTGTCTTGTTGTTAAAGGAGAAGTCTATGATGTTTTAGCCAGTGTTTATAAGCCTTTGTTTCAATTTGCCATTTTTCCCATGCTTCTTTAGTATTCATATTTTTTCTGTTCTCTTCCATTTCCGTACCACTTTCCTTTTTTCGGCCACCAATTTGTCATAGACGTGCTTTGGTCGCGTCACCTTGTTCTGTTGGCCTGGGGCGGTTCTTCTCTATGGGAGTAGTAGGGGCAGATAGTTTGGGTGCTCCACCCCACCATCGGGTGTGTGTGATTCATCGGGCAGCCCATATTTTGCAGTTATCTTTATGACATCGGCTTCTGTCAGGCATAACCTGGATTGTTGATTGTTAACCTCCACGTTGAACTTGTAGGTCTGTTTGGCTGGCTGCTTTCCTTGCCATGCGCAAATCAGAAGGTTGTGGTGACTGTGCGTAGTTCTTTGGACTTTATATGTTAATTTGTTTAGGGTACAGTGCTGCGATGTTATGCAGGTTTCTTGGTTTGGTGACAGACCTCCAGGCCTTTCCTCGTTCGTCTGAGGTTCCTTGTGTTGCCCGATCCTTTTCGTCGTCTTGGGGTCCGGTGAAATTGGCGCTCAGGTCACCGCACACGATGATGTTGATCTTTTCGAACTCTGCGTCAATCCAATCAATTGTTTCTTCCATTTTCGCGTAGTAGGCTTTTGTTGTAGTCCTTTGGGGGTTCCAATATGTGTTTATTATTGCTAATTGGGTAGTGTGTTCCTGCTCCGGCACTGCAGTTTGGTGGATCCATGTTGTCAAAATCACCAGCATCTCATATGATTAGCTTTCTCGGTGTAGTTAATCCTGAACCCATTTTTAATGCTGTCAAGAGTCCCGAAGATGGGCGACCCAGCAGGCCCTTTACTGCTGGAGATATTTCAACTACAAAACCATCTAGGGTCGGTTTTTCTGACAGCCATGTCTCTTGGAGACATACGATGTCCAATAGGCCTAGATCAACATCGCCCCAAATAGTCAGATGTGCGTGACCTCTCGTGTTCCATGATCCCAAGGTGTGTCTTTCAATACCTGCATCGGTAGATGTGTTGGCAGATCCTATGGGAGTGGGTTTCCGGGGTCCATTTCGTTGCTATCTCTCTGGTTTCGGGTTCAGGGTTGTTTTGAGCCATGACCACGGGCCTTGAGATGTTGTTGCGGCTTTTGTTTGTCTTGAGTTTCCAGCACGAATTTTGTTGGTTGTCTGCCTGCGTGTGGTGTTCTTGGGACTGTGGAGGAGTTGACTATGCTGATCCTCTGGTCTGGACCATGAAGTATAATCGCGCTGTCCTTTCTCATGTCTTTCACTCCTTTCCTGTACCTTCTTACTTTCGTTCTCATAGCTGGACTGGCGATGTCGATGGTGTTGGTACCCTTGAGGGTAGTGCCTGTTTGCAGGGAAGTTTGTCTTTTCCCCCTGCCCTTTGCCTAGCCGTTTCGTTTGGTAGCGCTCTTCTGTTCTAGATGTGTATCGATATTTCCATTCTTCCGTGCCTTTTGAATGGCACGCTTTGTCCTCTCTTGCGCTTGGAGGTTTAATTTCCGACAGTTTATTTGTTGGATTCCTACAGCCTTGACAGGGAGGTATGCTTTGCTGTGTTTCCTCTATGATATGGTTCGACTAATTTAATTTCTTCTGACTTGATAACTTTCAGTGTGGTTGTTTTACTCGTTATTTTAAGGATTGTTTTCCTATTCAGAATATTATAGCCTTTGATTTTTTTTTGATTGTTCTACTTTGAATTCATCGTATCCTGCCCTTGTATTTTTGCTTTGCTGTCCGTTTCCTCTTTTTGGTTCTCTTTTCTGCTCAGGAGTTACGTGCCTACTTGGTCTTCGCCTATCTTCTTTTATATCTGCCTCACTATTTTGTCATTTCTTTTTTTCGTTGATAGGTGACATTGACTCTTGAGGCTCTTTGGCGGCCGCTTGATCTTTCTTTCCATTGTCTTCACCCACTTCTTTTTTGCTGGTGGCTGGATCTTGTGTTGATGTTGTTTTTTTTTTCAGGTTCAATGATGAACACCTCTTGATCAAAATCTACGGCGATGTCTTCCCAATTTTGCGAGAGGTTCATCATATCCGTATCTTTCAAGAAGTCTTCTACTGATCTCGGGGAGCTGCTAGTGTTTCCCACCTTTTTCCTTGGCCTTGCGGCTTCCAGAAGTTCATTTTCTTGGATTGATTTTTTCTGGTTTGCCTTTTTCGGTTCTTGGTTGCGTCCGGTGAGCGTTCTTGTCATCGTGGTCGCCGGTTCTTTGCTTGCTAATTTTAGTACCACCGGGTTTCGTATGGGTGTGTGATTTGTCACTCCCGGTTTCACTGATAGCATGCTGCTCAATCTGGATGTATCGCCGATCTTTTCTTCTGCCTTTTCTTTTGCCTCATGCGGAGCATCTGGTTCTTTCACCGTTTCACTGACATAACTCTGGCCTTGATTTGTTTTCGCCATTGTCGTTTGATTTTTCTTCTCTGCTTGGAGCGACTCTACCAGCTTTTTCAGATCCTCAACTTTTTTTTGCCAACATTTTTGATGGTTACTGTTTCTTTCCTCTAAGGCGGTGATATAGCCTTCGATGTAGGTCATTGTTGTTGTTAAGTTTGTAAGAATGGAGGTGTTGTCCTGGACTCCATCTTTTATAGCCTCGTAGAGTTTGCAGAATAGGGCTAAGGCGATCGTAATAGCTGACATGACGGTTAACATGTCAGGTTTTTTGCGTGGTGAATCTTTTTTGAGTTGTTATGGATATTTCGCTCAACCGTCAGTTCTTAGGTGACGGTATTGTTGTCACTGGTCTCCCCGGTGTTCTTGGCACCTCTAAAATCGTGTTGTCACTTGAGTGGTTGACACACTGTTCGTACTCTGACATATCCACTGTTATTGATCCTCTTCTCGCTTGACCCAGGTGCTTCTTAAGGTTCTGGACCCCCGTTTTGGCTGGGGTAGAAGGTATTTGACTCATGCAGAGGTGGATTTTGGTCTAGTCAAGGCGGTGGTCGCTCGTCTGTGAGTCCTTCGTTCTATCCACCTGTTTTGGCAGTGGGATTCTGACTCTTGGCATCTGGTCCTGTTGTTTTGTTACCTCCTCCCGGAGCTTTAAGCGTCCCTCTTCCTGCTGCTGCTTCTCCGTTTGTTGGATTGCTTTGTTTGGCGATATGTTCTCGTCACCTTGGTTGCCCGAGTCTAGTTGTTTCCTGGCGGGAGTAGGCGGCAGGTTAATCCCCCTTTGTGTTTGGTTTGCGTCTTTGTTTTTTCTTTTTGGTGGTGAACTCTGGGGGGGTGGGGCTTCATCTGGAGGTAGGTTTAGGTCTTGGTCCCGCACTGGATCAGTTTTATGAAGTTTTTTAGCTGGCATCATTTCCTGGACAGCTTCTAGAATTTCTGCATCATACAATTCCGATTCTGTGTCTGGTTTGCGTTTTTGGTGGTTTCAGAACAATGATTTTGGGGTACCCAACATCAGGGGGCTTGGTAGCCATTTCGGCTGTGCAGCATTTCATTTATATGGTTTCTGGTGTCTGTTTGCTGCTGTTTCGCCCTTAGTCAGTGTCTATTTCATTGGTTGCATCTTCAGGCCGCTCCTTTTTTGCGCACTTCCTCTCTGTGTAATTAGTGTGCCGTGAGGATTTCACGTTAAGGTCCATTACTCCCTTGCTCACCGCAGATCCAGTGGACTCCAGCAGACTCCAACTCTCCTCACAACTCCGCTCACCGCTTCGCTCTGGGTGGGAGTTTTTAAGTCCTCCCACACTAGCAGTAGACAGGGGAGAAAGACTGTAGGGACTCTAGCAGACTCCAACTCTCCTCACAACTCCGCTCACCGCTTCGGTCTGGGTGGGAGTTTTTAAGTCCTCCCACACTAGTAGTAGACAGGGGAGAAAGACTGTAGGGACACCAGCAGACTCCAACTCTCCTCACAACTCCGCTCTGGTATTTGTGTATATGATGTGTATTTGCTTTGTTTATGAAATTACAGACTGTTTCTGTTTTTGAATGATTATGTGTATACATAATACATGCAAAATACAAATATTTTTTATGTTGAATTGTTTCGAAATTTGATGTAAATCTCATTCCCATTGGTGAACTTAACTACTAGTAACAAATATTATTGTATCCTATGTGATTTTCTTTCAAATATTTCAAAAGATTTTGATAGCCTATTTAGATTGGGTTATTCTACTCCCTGCTGAGGATAATATCTGTCCTAAGTACACCACCTACCTTTGGCAATATAATTTCTCTTTGTCAACTTTTGTATCTCTTGTCTACGAGTAGTATTAAGAGTTGTATTGTGCCTTCCCTACACTGTCCTTCTGTTGTGCTGAACACTAGCAAATCATCTACATACTGCAAAACTGTGCTTGGTATTTGTATGTTTCCTAAGTCCATCTGGGGGACTCTGTTGAAGACACTGAGGGACTCACAGTACCCTTGTGGTAAACAGGTATGTTGGTATCACCACCCACAATACGTGAACATGGTGAGATACTGAGAATCTGAATGCAAGGGCACTGAAAATAATTGATTTTCTAGATCAATCACAGTGAAATAAACTGCATCTGTGGGTATATTACATAGTATTGATGCTGGATTCGGCACTAATGGGAATTCTGCCTCTACTATGTTATTTAAAGGGCAGATATGTTGTATGAACATCCACAATGAACCTTTTGCTTTTTTCACAGGGTAGATAGTCATGTTGCATGGGGCGATTGATGGTACTATGATGCCTTGCTCAATCAGTGCTGTTCTGGTGTCATATATCCTTTGTCTGTCTCACTGGATAGTGGGTATTGTTTCACTCTAGGGAGTATTGCACCTGGTTTGAGTTGATTCTCACTGCTCCTATGCTGTTCCATAACCTTAGATCATGACGATTGTTGGTCCATAGATGACTGAGCACTCTTGCCTTGTCCTCATATAATCATGATGGGGATGCTATGACTGCAAGTACAGTTTGTGGTACTTCTCTGTGTTGTACTGCCATGTGATAAGTTATGCAAATCTCTATCAGGATTTCCCTGTAGGTTTTTGTATCTGCAAGTAATTGCCCATTAGTTACTTCTCTTATTGGCAGTGTGGAGTCTCTGCATAATACTGTGTGTCATTCTATTCCCTCTTCATCTGTGCCTGTTAGAATGATTGAGTCTTTTCTGGTGATCACTGATTCTATATGCAGGTTAAACATCGCTCCTGATGCTTTTTCTAGTGGGACTGCTAGTGTAAATAAAGATTCTGCGAACAAGCGGACTATCATATTTTTCACCCTAGGAAGCCATCATATCAGGACTGTCACTGCATTCATGAACATTTGTTTGTGTATGGGTAATGCTTGAATTGCAGTGTTGCTGCATAGTACTTGAACTACTGCCTCTACACTGGTGTAGTGCATACTGGTATAAAGCACACCCCCCTTTGTCTGTGAATGAAATTGTCTTATTCAATTTGCTCAAGAGATCTCTTCCCAATAAATGTATGGGTTTCTCTGTACTGTATAATAATGGTTCTAAGATTTCCTGTGTCTCTATGGTAATGGGTCGATCATCTGTGAATGGAACCTTGGTAATATCCCTGGAGAATCCCTGTGTGTCCATAGTTATGTTGGTCACAGGAAACCTCTCTTCCATTATACAGTAGATGGTGGCTCCTGTATCCACCATTAAGGTGAACATCCTGTCTCCCATTCTCACTCCCAATTTAGGTTCCTTTTCTGGGTCTGAGGTGACTGATAGGACTGGACATGTCATGTCTCGCTGTTGGCTGTCCTATTGTGAGTACATGTTTGTGCCTGGGTGCGGAAAAACATTGCCACCCAGGACACTTGCGCCTGTGTAATTTGTCCCTGTCCATTGCGGTAATGCATTCTGGTACCATGGCGATGTGGTAGCTTGGGAAGGTGAATGCTGTGAGACATTCTGAATCACATTGGGGCTTGGATACTGTATGGGATGCCCATGTGTGGGGGCCATTATCTGCATTGGGCATGAATGTTGTGGTTATGCGGACCCTGGACCATACATGGGGCTGGATGCGGCTGCGAGCCTGGGCCATATGCAGCATATGCTGGTAGCTTTAATTGTGGAATATAGGCAGAATACTTATTTAGGGTTTGACCTGGATGATACTGCATGGGAAGCCTGCTTTGACAATCTCATTCCATGTGTCCCATTTTTCCATATGATCAACGAGGCCCTCCGATCATGGTCTTAATCTTCCAAATCCCCCTCCTCATCCTCTCTGGGAGTTACCTCTTGCTCCCCGGACCACTCTAATGTCCTATCTGTTATTCCTAGTGTCTCCTGCCCAACCTTGTGGTTGTTCTTGTTCCTGTCGCACATCTAACTTTGCTTCTGTTCGCTTTGCGTGTTCTTCTTTCACCCTTTCTTTCTCGTGTTTTCATTTATAATAATGCACTATATGCGCTTGTATCCCACCCCATCCTTTCACTTTGAGGCCCACTATTTTGTCTAAGTCTGCCTGTAGCTCTATTGGAACATCTCTGTGTAACATATGATAAAATATTGCTATACTTTTATCCCAAGCTTTCCCTATCTCTTCTCCTCACAATTCCTGAATTGAATAGATGTATAATGCTGTGTCTTCATCGGGTCTCATTGCGCATGCCATGATAGATCCTATGTCAGGTTTGTCTGGGTATGCTCTTCTCAAAGCATCCCAAACAGGGGCTTGGCAATTAATAAATGGAGACCCATCATGTTTGTCACTCTACAGTTGGACCCCTGAGTATCCTGATTTTTCTCATATTGTATTTGTTTGTTCTCCTAATATAGTGGCAAGCAGGATCTTCATGTCTCCCACTGCTAAGGTGACTCCCGCAGTCAGGGTACATACTTTGATCTCCCTATTTCTTTCTAAATTAAGGGACATTGTATATCCCTTTTCCCTTTTTTAGGTGTCTTTGCACTTTTCATCCCTCTTGCTACTGCCATTGACCATTTTTGTGGGCTGATCCTCTCCCCCATGGTTTTCTCTCCCTCTGTTCTTCCTCTGTCTGCCAATCTTCCTCATTCTCCACCTGTTCTCCCTTGCTTTCTGATGCTTCTGACTCGTACCCAAAACCCTGCCGGTTCTGCTCTCCATATAATGTACTCTCTTCACTTCTACTTCCCGCTCACATCACCTCTTCTGTCTCTATGTTCACATCTTTGATCACTGTGCTATTCATTTTCAACAGGATCTGCACTGCTGTCCAGGAATTTACATTTATTATTGAGCACAGTCCTCCGCTCTCCTTTCTCTTCGTTACCCTCCAAAGCTCTTCCTCTGTCTTTGGGACAGCTGCTTCTAGGTGCCCGTGTACTTTATTTGCTAACTTTGTTATAATCGGGTCTTGACCTTTGTTATTCACTGCAGCGCCCCATGATGTTTTTGGTTCTGAAACTGCTTGCAGTTTATACCAATGATTAGTATATCCCATGGCAGAATTAACGGGATGTGTTCCAACTGTGGCGTGGCTGACGGCTGTGCAGGCACTGGAGCATGTGCCGAACCGGTGCTTTCTTCGAATAGGGGAACAACCGTTGATTGTGCAGGTCTAGAAGCCTGTGTTGTGCTGGTGCTGTCTCTGGGAAGGGGTAGGCTGTGACTACAACAGGTGCTTCTTCTCCTTGTTCATTTCTACTTTCTGGCACCCCATCTACTTTGTCATATCGTTTCCATAGTTCTCATATACTTTACCTCTTTCTTTTTACCTTTATATGTTGACAACAAATGCATGTACATATGAACAATGATTCCCTTATTATGCATACCTTCCACTGGCCATGCAGTAAATGTTTTCCCTCTGTCTCTGTTCCGCATCCATTATGGTATTTGAGGATCTTCTCCCTTTATGTCTGGAGGTCCGTTCACATGTGCCCAACCGGGATACACAGTTTGAATAACACAAAGTGTCACAATGATGTAATGACCAATAACAAATTGTCACGACAAAAAAAATTTCCAACTAAAAGTCTAAAGAGCCCCACAAGGCACACCCCTTATTAACACCAATAAACACACAAAGGGACGCACAAAATCACTGTGCCTCTTCACACAACAACACCCAACAAAATTCTCCATACCACAATACCTTCTCTACCCCACATTCTTAAATACCAACACACCAAACTAATCTCATCTCTAATTGAACAACACCTGTCTAACTATATGTCATACAACAAAATCAATAAGTCACCAGTTATATACACAATGGTTTAGTATTCCTGTTTTCACCCCTTACCTCGAGACAGAGTGATACAGTCTGTGGCACTGCAAGACTTCCTTTCTTTTTTAAGCAGCACTGCCCTCCCTCCTCTGTCAAGGGACGTTTCACTTCTCTGCCTCTTTTTTTCACTATTACTACTTCTACTATGACGTCACCCCTCTTCTGTGCCAGAGCCCGTTCTTTTACTTCTACTCAAAATTAAAACTATGTACACCACGTGGATCACCCTCTCTCAAACTCCTTACTCCTGACAATTCTCACTCTCTTGCTTGCTGTTCTTGTGTCAGGTGTCCACTCATTCTCTATGTTCTTCTGAAGACCTTTGATGTTGTCTCTCCTCCTCAAAGAGCCTGCAGACCTCAGAGCAGCGCCACTACCTGCAGTGATGAGGCAAGCATCTGAATAATCTGGTGCTTGCTGCCCTTCTTGTGGTGTGAACCATTTCTGCTCTCTGCAAGCAGGCACAGCTTGCCCAGGTAAATGTGACAGAGGAGGTCCTAGACTCTCGGATGGGTCTCTAATCACGTTGCAGATCACCAAATGTAACTTAGGCCAACAAACCCGAATCATAAACGAAAATAATCCAATGGGCCAATAAATTGTATGAGAATTACGGAAAACAGAAGTTTATTTCATGCAGCCTTAGGCAGGAATAATCCAAAAATCATTCAACATTGCAACATTAAAATGTGGCTTGAAAAAGGGGAACAATTGTGTCATATTTCATACTTTGTTTCGAGATACCTGTAAATTCACATTCCTTGAGTGGATGGTGGTTGCTTCTCTATAAGGTAATCTATACAATGCCTTGCCCTTTTGGCCTATTCTATTCCTCGTGACCATGTTAATGACTTCCTCTTGACAATGATATAATAATGGCATTATCCAGTTTCTCCAGTTTTAATTGGGCAACAGACATGATAACATTTTGCAACATAAAACTCAGTTGTTCATTGGCTGTTTAGCCTTGAGTGTTCCTGGGTGGATTGCTTCCACCTTAATTGACCAATCACTTTGTGAGGTGTAGACAGTGTGGAAACAAAAAGAATGCCTCATCTACTTCTCATGGGACCCAAAGGATGGCACCATCTGACTATTCTTAGCCTTGTGACTGCCCAACTGACAGTTAATATTGGAACTTCTCATTGGAAACATGTTGCACTTCTTTGTACTTCTCCTTCCTTTGCCATGATGGAACTACATGGTTTCATTGGGCGTATACTTCTTAGCCCTTTTATTTGGGACCATGGGAAATTGATGTGTGGGTTGGCCTGAGTGGCCGTAACTCTTGTGAAGATACCTGGTTTTATGAATATCAGAACATTCAATGCATTCCCTATTATATTTCCTAAATTGATCTTGGTCTATGGTTAGGAATACCTATTTCTTTGTATTCTCAGTTGAAGAGCCCATGTGCTTGGTACTCATAATTCTGAACACTGAAAATGTGAATGTTTCTCTGCGTCCTAGTTTTATAACTACTGTGAAGAGCTGCATCTGTGAATTGCCATAGCATTTCGGTGCTGGACAGCCCATGTGGGTGGAACAAAGACTGATATGCAAATGGTTATTTCCCATCTGTGAAAGGTACAGTGAGCAAAAAGCGTGTGCTGCAAACTCTCATCTCAGAACAGGTTACCATGCCATGTTATTTCTGGAGAGGAGCGCCTGCTACCTTTTTTGAAATATTTGCAAGGAACTTGGGGTTGGTCACCCTAAGTTACCTGGGGGCAACCAGACGTGGACTCCCTGCTCACTGTGCTCAGAGAGGCACAGCTTCACCTCACTGATGAGGACCAACAAGGCTGAAACACGTGTATGGGGTTGCTGTTGATACTTTTGTTCAGAAGGGAATTGCCATAGCATTTCTGTGCTGGACTGCCCATCTGTGAAAGGTACAGTGAGCAAAAAGCGTGTGCTGCAAACTCTCTGAACAGGTTATCATGCCATGTTATTTCTGGAGAGGAGCGCCTGTTACCTTTTTTGCATCTTCTCTCATGAAGAATGACCTTGTCTGGGGCATGCTGGAATACGCTGTGTTTCAACACTGAAAATGTGAATGTTTCTCTGCGTCCTAGTTTTATAACTACTGTGAAGAGCTGCTTCTGTGAATGCACTTTCGACTCTAGAATGGGACAAACATCAGCTGCTTCACGTTACCTTACCAATATGAATTTCTATATGTTCCCTAAAATGATTTGACTGTCGTCTACTACATTTGTCTGACTTTTTTCCAGTATAAGGATTGTTCATGTGTCTCCTATTACTTGCAAGCATACTCTGTTGCTACTGTTCTGCTATATGTTAGTTGCTTCCTTTGTTACAGTCCACAATTTGCACTCTTGATGCTAAATGCTTTCCGGTGTCTGATGTATATTTCGTTATTGAGTATTCTCAGAAACTCATCTATCCTTTTCTCTGCTGCACATGAAGTCTAGAGGTTGTGTAAATTAACAAGATGATGGACCCTCTATGTGGTTCATGTTGGATTTTAGAGAGATGTCCTTAACTTGTACTTTCTTTCACGTTTGAAACCTTGAATTTGCATCCCAACAAGTGCAATCAGATGTGATATAGTGCGAACATTTCCCACCTACTCAAATGAGGTGCAAGTTAATACTACCACAGCAGTTTTTAACAAGTGCCTTATGTACCAGCACCTCCATAAGGTATGCTGCTTTTAACCACTGCTATCAGATACCACATGCTGCCAAAATGTCACAGTAGCAACTGCTATCATATTATATGTAGTGCCAACATATTATACCTCCCACATGAAGTGCACTTAATCCTATTGTGTAATTATATTTCAACTTACTTGGGACTGCTATTACACCTATGCATTTCCTTGCCTTTTACTAAACTCCTGCTAAAAAGAGCAATTGAAATTGCAAAACCTTTCCTTCCATATGAGTCTCCTGTTTTGCAACCAGTGCAATCAGCTGTCATATAGTGACAACATTTCCCAATTACTCAATTAAAGGGCAAGTTAATACTACAACAGAAATGTTTATCAAGTGCATTATGTACCAGCACCTTCATAGGGTATGCTGCTTTTTCACCACTATCAGATGCATTGGCATAACTCGGCCCCCCGCAATCCCTGTTGTGCAGGTGGCCCAGTGGGCTTCCACCCAGGGGGAGGTTAAGCAGTCTTAGCGCACAAGTCTCATGCTTCCTAAAAAAAATGAAAATGAAAGAGATGCAAACTCTGCAAAGGTCCTACAGACGGCTTTTTCATTTTTGCTTTTTTTAGGCTTTTTTTAGGCAGCGCAGAGTTTAAACTTTCTTTCACTGTCACCTGTTGGTGGTTACTAGGCAACCAAGAGCCTGGCCTTCCCGAGAAGCATCACTTTTTGCTGCCATTGCATCCCTAGTACCCGGGTCCAGGACTGCAGACCGGAAGAAGCAGCAGCGCTGAATGAAATTCATCTGTCAAGGTAAGTTTAAAAAGTGTTTGCATTTGTTCATGTTCATGCAGTACAAAGTGTGCGGGAATTAAAGTGTATGATGTTCCCTTAGTTCGTTCCAGAACGGAAAGACATCTTTGGGGGTTTACTGCTGCCCTACTTGGGACTCAAACCTGGTCCCTGTTGTTAACACGACAGGGCCCCAGTACCCTGCTCTATCTAGCAAGGACTGGCCTGCTTTTCTTTATTTGTATAGACTGCTGGGACCTATACAATTAACCATGCATTGCTGCAGACTGCAGACACATTGGGCCTCATTACGAATATGGTGGTAAGGCAACAACAACGCCGGTATCGGTACCAGCACTGTTGCTACTGTACCGCCATACTCTGAGTTCTGCTCGCGGGTGCCCTTGCAGCCACGAGGTCTGACCTGGTGGCCGTACCGGCACCCACGAGCAGAACTTGATGGTAGCAACAGTACTGCTATTGATGGTACCATTGCTACCTCACTCCCCATGCTCTATGGGGGCTCAAATAGGAATGGGATGCACCGAGTTTGGCATGACCCAGGAATTCCCCTTTTGCGGGTCCCGGACCCGGATTCGAGTTTTGAGGTAGCCTTGCCACTAAAACCGACGAGGCTTCCTCCAACCACGTAATGAAGCCCTTTGTCTGTAAACAGAATTGAGGAGGGGGCTTAGGGGTTGGCTATAGTCCTGGGCATGCATCTCAAGAGTTGTGAATGATGGTTTATGGTATTGGAAGAGGGATACTACTTAAAGATGCACGCTGGAGGGGGAAACGAAAAATTAGTAGTTGTCATATAAATGCATTTTCTTTCATTTTGTTTTTGTCAGCCTGGAAAGTACTGTTGTAAAACACACTGGTGTGTGGTAGAGTGGAGGGAAGGAAGAAAGGAAGGAAGGACCCAGGTATAGGGTTTGAATTGAGGGGTGAGTATGTGGAGATGTTAAACGGAAATCATATTATGTCTCCTTTTGATTTATATTGGCCTAAGCCTAGTTGCTCCATGGGGAAAACCGCGTTGCAAAGTTCTGAATTAGAATTGACTTCAAGCGCCATCTTAGAAAAAGTCCTCCATCTTGGTTCTAACTTCTGCTCACTCTTCAGTAATAATTATGTATGTTTTCAGCTGCTAGAGCAGAATCGACCTTTGAGCCTATGTCAACACTAGGGCTGGCAGAGCAGACTATTTGTCCTGTGCAAACAAGACCTTGTAGTCAGAACAAACTCTTATTCAAGTGTTATCTATGTCTACAAAACTCATCCTCCCACAAACAGTGTCATACAATGAATGTAAACTTATGCTGTGTGTTTTTGAAGGAATCCTGTGTACATTTCTGGAAATAGAATTCATTTTAGAAAGCTAAAGATCCACACAGCTGACAACAACAAAGTTTGTCAGTATGTTTAAGGAACCTTGGAGCTAAAGTGAACTCCAATTTAAAGTGTTTTCTGTATCAATAGCCTTAGCCATATTCAAACATAAGAACTGAATGTTAGACAAACTAGAACTGTGTACCTTAACAATAAGCTATTGAATGTGTTTCTTGAAACTATAATCAGCCTAAGCTGGATAACCAATATGACCAGACAGAACAAAGTTGTAACCATTGTATTTTGAAGATGGAAAACACTTGAAGTATGTAAAGACAATATTGTTGTATTTGCCATGTGAACTGGGCACAAACCCACATTTGTAATCTATTAGTTTGGAGATGGGCTGAGCTATGACCAGGACTGTGTATAAATACTGCATGTTTTTGTGATGACCAGGACTCACTCCCCTCACAGTGTTAAGGTACGCACTGTGAGGTGCTGTGAACCAGATAGCTTTCTGCTTTGATATTTGAATCTGTACAGAATAAATCTTTGACTTTGTGATGGGCGGATCTAATTTTTGGTGGTACCAAGCCTCAATATTTGCTTGATCTTACAAGATGGTGCCCGAATAGGCACCCTCAAGATTGATGCCATCTCGTTGAAGATTTGATGCGGCTATCGAACTGGGATTGGACGGTGAGAAAGGGGGCCCCTTCTTGGATGAGACGCGACACCTCAACAGTACTGCACAGCCCGATCCCTTGACGGTGAGCTCGCGGTCCGAGGCGGCATCTTGACGAGGGTCCCCATATCGAGGCGGGTATTTTTGCCGGAATTGCCAGCCACGTCGATCCTTTGTAATCTGATCGGACCTCCCTTTGTCCTTTGAATCAGGTCAGTCGTGCCCCGATTCTTAAGTATCCTGATATTTGATTTGGCGCATTGTCCTCACGAGTACAATTATTGACAAGGTAACACCAGTGATCTGATATGCCTGAGAAATTGTCTGCCTGTTTCAGGGCATTATTACGCAGAGACAGACAATCTTTGGAATTTGGACGTCCGGCACCACAAGAGGGGTCGCCGGCATGTACTATGTACTGTAAGCATAGCATTGGTAGTATAGTGTTTAATGATATTTGGCACAGACAAACTAGACATGCTTCTGAAATTCAGTGGCCAATCAATGGTAGCTTTGAGATTTTTCGCATAGAATATTTAGAATCTATATTGTTAAAGAAAAAAGCTAGACCTTCATCGTTTGATGTATTACAAAATTGGAAAAAAGAAACTATGCAGCAGCTTAAAAGTAGAGAGAAACATGCACGCCGACATATGTCGAACGCCGAGAAAGCGTTATTGTATTATCAACAAAAACAGTCAGAGTCAGTTAGAAATATGGATAGGGCTTTCCAACGTGGCATTCAGAAAATATACCCATCTAAAGATTTCCATGCGTCAGATGAATTCATTGACAAGCTTTCAAATGAACGGAGGCCTGGTGCCACTGAGCCACCTCGTTATGTACCTATTCCTGTTGTTTTACCTCTTCCTGCTGTTGTTTCTCCTCCCGTAGCAATTCCTGCTCCTCCTATCGTTCCTCTTATTGCTCCTCTTCCTCCAGTTATTGCTCCTCCTCTTTTTGTTGCTCCTCCACCGGTACCTCCACCTTTGCCAAATGCTATGGGTTTGGTAGAGTCGTCTTTTCCACCAGTGATAGCACCTTCGTTACCTAGTGTACAAGATTTGTCTTCTCTTTCTCTTCCAAGTGGTTCTGTTCCGCTTGTAGTTGATAAGGGAGCGGAATTGAAAATTGTAACTCGTAATACAGTGTCTAAAGAAAGAAAGCAAGATCTGAATGTATGGGCTATACAGTGCATGGAGAAGGGTGAACAGTCTGATGTTTTTGCTACACTCGCTAATCTAGAAGGTTTTCCTGAGAAAAATGTCTTTATTGAAGGGTTGGGAATTAATTTATCCATAATGTGGAACGGACTGAATGATGTACATCTCCCACAAGGCTTGAGTGATCTGAATGTTTTAGCATATTCAAGAGATACTGCGGAGAAAGTATATGAGCACGTCGAGAGATTTTTTGAGTATGGAAGGGAGTTAGAAAGGTTATGGAATGATGAAATAGATGGTGATAGTTTGGGCTATGTTTGTACAGAAACGGTTCCTTCCTCTTTGTAAATCGATGAGTGAAGAAACCTGAAATTGCACAAGAGATGGATTTCAGACATGTCGATATCTCCCGTAGAAGTATATGACACGTATAGTCAGTATACGCCAGGAATGCAGAGGAAAGTGATACAGGTAATGGTAGAATACCTACAGGATGAATGTACAAAAAGAAAGATTTGTTGTCCCGCAGAATTATTGAATATCTATAAGAGAGCTTTTTCGTGTGACACTCCTTCAGCTGCTTTAGCGCTCGATTTAGCTTTGTTGCTCAGTAAGCGTTTGGAGTTGCCTACTTCTCAGTTGCTATGAGAGAGGTTCCTCCGACATTTGTCCCTAAAGTTGAGGTCCCGGCTAAAGCTGCAACGGAGGTAGCCGCCTATGACATTGATGCACATTATGTATCACAGGAGGTGAATACTATTACACAATCTATCCCAGAAATTAGAAAGAATCGACAGGGTTCTATAAAGAAATGGAATCTGTCTTGCAGTTGTCAGTATTTACTCTGGGTGACATAGATTTGTTATTTCCTGTGCTCCTACCTGCCGATTTGTGGAAACAGATTAGGCCAGTAGATGATGTAGCAGGGTTACGGGACACATGGGATAATTTGGAGAGGCAAGATAGAGAAAGGAAAGCTGGTGAGAGACCACCGCAGGTAATACTGACTTTTCCTGATAGAATAGTGACAAAACTGAAAGCCTTAATTCCTGAGAGAAGGATTGGTTGGGACAAACGTACTGCTTGTGTCCAAGGAAAGTCTGATGGTGCTACCGAATTCTTTAATCGGTTTGAACAAGTATTTTCAGATTTAGTGGACAAGATTTAAGCACAGAGTCTGGAAAACTATTATGTGTGGACAAATTTGTGCGTGGATTGTTACCTGACATCCAGTCACAAATTATGACTTCTGAGAGCGCTTGGCAAGCTAAGTCTCAGTCTGAAGTATTGCATATGGCTCAGTATTATGAAAACCGAGTCAATAATGAGAAGGAAAGGATTGAAAAGAAAAAGGGAGACTTGAAAACTAAGGTGTTGTTGCAATAGGCTGTTAGAGGTCCTAGAGGGGGTAGTACACAGTTTAGGTGACAGTATGTTCCACAAGGTAATGTGCTGTTGGGTCCTGTACATGCAAACCAATGTGCTTATTGCAGACAAGAGGGCCATTGGCGAGCACAATGTCCGATCCTCCGGCAGAGGTCGAATAACACATATGGTATCATGGGTAGATGATCCAGAGGTCGCCATGGGGCAGGGGGTCCTGGTAGAAGCCAGTTTTCTCAGAATCCTCAGTCCTTTTCGCAAGACAATCAGCCACCGAGTGTGGATAATAGAAATATTTTTGATCATCCTTCCACTACTTATCTCTCTGAAGAACTTCCCTTTGATGATATATTGTTTCGCTAGGATTGCCCGAAGCAGGGTGTGGAACAGACGCCTATTCCCGTTAATCAGAAAGGTCCCTACGTTGAAATGATAGTGGGAAATAGGAATCTATTTTGATAGATACAGGAGCGCAGAAGTGTTCCATTGACCATTCACGGGTTCCAGACATTCCAGACATTCCACTGTCTGGGCAAACTAATGTTTCTGTAGGATTTTCTGGTATGCCAGTGGTTAGTCCGGTTTCTCTGCCAGTACCGATTTCACTGGGTCCATTCATGGATCACTGTCCGTTTCTTTTGACATCAAACTGTTGTGAGAATTTGCTGGGGTTGAATCTGTTGAAGGAATTAAATTCGGTAATTCATTGTTCTTTGGATGGAGTGCGTTTGACAATTTCACCACAGCAATTTTCTGTCTCACAGTTTCTGTCTAGACCCTTGCCACCGGAATTTAGTGACATTCCGGAGTGTTTATGGGCGATGGATGATAATGATGTCGGTGTTTTACAGATTGAGCCTGTTAAAATCATTTTGAAACAGGAGTAAAGTTGCCACGTATTCCACAGTATAAATTATAATTTTCAGCTGATGATGAGCAAGCTTTGAATTGTATAGTTTCTGATTTTGTGCACTGTGGGGTAATTGAAGAACTTGCAGGTAGTTGGTGCAATAGTCCGATTTTACCAGTGTATAAGAAAGGTGATAATGCAATTCCTTTCTGTTTTATTATTGATTTATGCGCTATCAACCAGATTGTTGTTCCACAATTTCCTATTGTGCCTGATGTGACAACGATTTTAACAATGATTCCATCTTCTGCTAATCATTTTAGTGTTGTAGAGCTGAAGAATGCCTTTTTTAGCATTCCTATACACAAGGATAGCAGATACCTGTTCGCGTTCACCCTAGTTGGACGCTCTTTTACATTCACCCGTGTGCCACAAGGGTACACGGAAAGTCCGACCCTTTACAGTAGGGGTTTGAAAGAGCAGCTTGATACACTTGAGTTGCCTGCTACTTGTATATTGCTTCAGTATGTTGATGACCTTCTTTTAGCTGCAAATTCAGAAATTGCCTGTAAGGAGGGCACTGTGTTGTTGCTTATTCACCTAGCAAAGCATGGACATAAAGCTTCACTGAAAAAGTTTCAATATTGTCGACAGTAGGTCGCCTATTTAGGCTATCTCCTGTCAAAGGAGGGAAGAAGATTGATGTCTGAACTTAAAATCATTTCTAGCATGTTTGTCCCAAATACACAGAAGGAAGTCAGAGCCTTGATAGGAATGGCTTCTTACTGTAGATAGTGGATCCCAAACTTCTCACAAGTGGTCAAACCCATGTTGGCTTTGACAAAGAAGGGTATTTCTTTGCCATTACCATGGAACTTGGAACACCAGAAAGCTTTTGATTTGCTCAAGACTGCACTGTGTTCAGCACCAGTTTTGGGCACACCAAATTATGAAAAGGCCTTCGAGTTGTATGTGCATGAACGTGATGGATATGTTTTGGCTGTGTTAACGCATGAACATGGGGGAAGAATAGGCTGTGCGGTTACTTTTCTTCCACTCTTGATCCTGTAGCATGCGCTTTGCCGAGATGTCTGAGAGCTGTCGCTGCTGCTGCTGCATCTGTAAAACAGAGCAAGGGTATGGTCCTATGCCATGCTTTAACATTGTTGGTACCTCACTCTGTAGATGTTCTATTAAATAGAACGCAAACACAACATCCACTGCTGTTTCATCCATCACTACACTAAGCACGATTGTGGAGACCAAAACAATTTCGCATAACTCCGCGCAGGGCGCAGAGATTATTGCATTGACTCGAGCTTGTGAACTTTCCGAAGGGCTTAGAGTAAACATATATACTGATAGTCAGTATGCTTTTGGGGTATTTCACAACTTCGGTAGACTTTGGGCAGAACAAGGTTTCTTGACCTCACATGGAACAAAGATCCAATATGGCACGTTGATAGTTCAGCTACTCTCAGCGCTTGCACTTCCCACTCAGTTAACTATTATGAAGTGTGCACACATCAGAAAATCATAAATGATGTAGGAAAAGGGACCACTTTCGCTGACCAGATAGCCAAACAGACTGCTGCTGATCTTTATTCAGATGTGTACACTAAAAGGGAAGCCACAAATGTCTGTACCATTGATGAAGGAATTGAGTCTATAAAGAATATCCAAGCCGATGCCACTCTAGAAGAAACTAAGCAATGGGCTGAGGGCTTGGCGAGGTTGGATGATGATGGGTGTTGCGTGGATAACCTAGAGGGAAAATGGATGCTGCCAGACGCGTACATCACTATGATAGTTTCTATGGCTCATGGTCCCACTCACATCTGCGCTAGGAACATTTGCAAAATGTTAGAAACTGTCTGGGTAAATGTTAACATCCCGAAAACTGCTGAGCGTTTTGTCCAGAGTTGCATGGTTTGCCTACAGCACAATATAGGGAAGGGTACATCTACACCAAGGGGTAGTTTTGGTCCACCTTCTGTCCCTTTTGAAGTGATTCATTTGGACTTTATTGAAAGGGAGCGTTGTAATAATCTGAAATATGTTTTGGTTGTTATTTGTGCTTTTAGTAAATGGGTTGAAGCCTTTCCTGTAAAAGACGCCACAGCAATGACAACGGCGAAAACCATGCTTAAGGAATATTTTCCTAGGTTTGGTTTGCCAAGGGTCATCTGGTCGGACAATGGTCCACGTGTTATCACTGCTGTAAATCTACAGATATGCGCGGGATTACAGATCGATAAACGGTTCCATTCGGCCAGACATGCTCAGAGTGCTGGATTGGTAGAGAGACACAATGGAATCTTGAAGAACAAGCTAGCTAAAACATGTGCCGGCACCAATTTGAAATGGTTGGACGCCTTACCGATAGTGTTACTCTCGATGCGCACCACCCCACAGACTAGGACTGGGCTCTCCCCACATGAGGTGGTAATGGGTAGGCCAGCTAACATTTGGAATCTTCCAAAACCTAGGGCATTGAGGGATATTGAGCATTTACTTCTTTCTGAATATTGTGAACGGTTAACTCAAAATCTGTATTTGATTCATCAACAGGTGCGAGAAGCCCTCCCAGCTAAATACGAGGGGCCAGGTCACAGCATCCGACCTGGCCACTGGGTGCTTACTAAATCGTTTGAGAGAGCATCCTGTCTCGCACCAAGGTGGAGAGGGCCCCACTAGGTCCTCCTGGCCACACAGACGGCGGTACGAGTAACTGGGAGAAAACACTGGATACATGCGTCGCATGTCAAGAGGATACCTTTCCCTTTGCCACACGACGAAGAAGGTAAGGAGAAACGTATTTGCTCTTCTCCCAACGATTATTCAGTACTGAGCAGTACTGAGAGTGCTTCGGAGACACTCCCTGAGCCTGTGGGGCCTGGGGAAACAGCTGCTTCATCTCCACATTCTCCTGTATATCCTTTTGCATCCTTGTTAGGTTCTGCTGCAAATTCATAACTTCCACCAGGAAGCAACGACACGCTGTTCGCAGATCACACTGTACCAGGAGTCACAAGATACAATCTGTGTCCACGGAGCTAGACTTACTGCACGGTTCGGCTGTGCCCACAGGAAAATAAATATAGGGCTTATCGTTCGCCCCTTCTTTTGCATCTGAAGGAAAATAGGTGGCTGGGGATAGGGGAAAGACTAAGAAAACGCATGATCAGGAGATCACCAGCAAACAGACTACATAGTTTTCGTTTCAAAGGAACAATGCCTGTTATTGACCCTACTCGTACGGAACAAACAAGTGACTGTGTGGCCAACAATGACAATGGACGATCAAATACATGGTCTTTTAAAACGTGTTTTTTTCTTGTAATTGCGTTAACCAGTTTCACAATATTAGCTGCCTTAGGATTTTGGTATATGGAAGAAGTACGCCCACTTGAAACATTCTTGCCTACTGATAATGTTCTTACTGTATCTACACCTTTCGTGCACCTGTACACTCTATCTCCTAGAGACTCTCAACATAGACAAAGCTATCATAACAATACATTACTGCTTATAATGAACGTAACTCATGCCATTTTGAATAGGACAAATTGTTGGATCTGCTCCCATTTACCGCAACATGGGGAAAAAGGGTTGGGCTGGTATATTCACCCTTTGCCTTTAACTACTGCATGTTATGCTTCTCTAAGGGCAGTATTCTTTGGCCGATGGAAGGATAGCATCTTGGGGAACTTTGATGGAACGAATTTGAACGAGTTTGAAAGGCGCGTTTTAACGCCTCTGGATGCTTCCTCTTCGCAAATAGGAGCAAGCTCAATGTTGCTTCTATTAGGCCTTCTGATAGCTTGTCCCGACCTTTTCAATCTTTGATTTCTTTTAGGATGGCTCCTAGAGGCAATAGGAATGCCATGCCAACTTCTTACACTGTTAACCATAGCCCCAACTCAGTTTCTTTCTGCATACAGAGGAATGGTACTCAGTCAATGGGTGATTTTGAGGGTTGCACTAGTGTTGCAAACTTGACCAGTGAGGACAGACCTTTGTATGTAGGCAAACCTGTCTACTTCGTTTGCGGTAATGAAGCTTTTCCATGCCTACCTAGGGATTGGCAGGGAAATTGTTATTTGGGAATTCTGCTACCTGGGGTATATGTAGCCAGTACCACTGAAATCTCTAGGGCTCATCTTAGGCGAGAGAGAGAATGGTGATACTTAGTCACAAGTTCTGGGCGATGTAGCGAAATCCTTTGTACCTTTTTTGGGGCAGATTGTGAATTCCGAGGATATCAGGAGACTAGCAAGAGAACTGGAGAAAACCATCAACCGGACCACTGACATACTCTATAACATGACTCTAGAGCAAAAGGTAATTAGATTAGTGGCGCTACAAAACCGGATTGTATTAGAGGTCATCTTGGCTGAGCGTGGTGGAGTATGCAAATTAGTGGGGTCTGCTTGCTGCGTTTTCGTACCAGATTCTTCCCCAACCATCTTTAAGGCAATACAAAATCTGCATGTCCTAAGTTCAGAAGTGCATGTTCCCGAGGGAAATTGGGATCGTAGTGCTTGGTTCTGGGACTTCTTACGATCTTGGGGATGGAAGCTTCTCTCGGTCTTATTGATAATTCTGGGTATTCTGTTTTTTTTGCTGTTGCTGTATACAATGCCTTCCTGCCATATGTTCAATGTTAGGGGGATGTTGTGCACAGACTATGGGAACGTTAGGGCCAAAGGTACATGCACCAGAAAGAATGAGCAACAAATTTGTGATGAAGGAAATTTCTGCCGCAGATCTTATGGCAATTGATATATCTGATGAATGTGATTCAGGATGTATGGACATTGAGACATGGAGTTACTCGCAAAGCAACTAGTTTTTAGTTTAGCACTTGGCTTAGGCCAAAAGGAGGGTTTGTTAAACGGAAATCATATTATGCCTCCTTTTGATTTATATTGGCCTAAGACTAGTTTCTCCATGGGGAAAACCGCGTTGCAAAGTTCTGAATTAGAATTGACTTCAAGCGCCAGCTTGGAAAAAATCCTCCATCTTGGTTCTAACTTCTGCTCACTCTTCAGTAATGATTAGCTATGTTTTCAGCTGATAGAGCAGAATTGACCTTTGAGCCTATGTCAACACTAGGGCTGGCAGAGCAGACTATTCGTCCTGTGCAAATGAATGCAAGCTAATGCTGCATGTTTTTGAAGGGATCATGTGTACACCCTTGATCCTGTAGCATGCGCTTTACCGAGATGTCTGAGAGCTGTCGCTGCTGTGTCTGTAAAACAGAGCAAGGGTATGGTCCTAGGCCATGCTTTAACCTTGTTGGTACCTCACTCTGTAGATGTTCTATTAAATAGAATGCAAACACAACATCTCACCTCCGCACTATTAACGAGATACGAATTGATCTTTGCACCGCACATAAAAATTCAGAGGTGTTATGTATTGAATCCGGCTGAATTATTACCTTTCCCGCAAGATACTGCTTGCAGTGACGAAATGTCACATGACTGCCTTTATACCACAGAACAAGAAACTAAAGGCAGGATTGATTTGAAAGATACACCTTTGAACGATCCACAAGGGGAGTTGTTTTGCGATGGCTCCTGCTTCAAACTTCCGGATGGTACATCCACTGCTGCTTCATCCATCACTACAATAAGCACGATTGTGGAGACCAAAAGAATTTCGCATAACTCCGCGCAGGCCGCAGAGATTATTGCATTGACTCGAGCTTGTGAATTTTCCGAAGGGCTTAGAGTAAACATATATACTGATAGTCAATATGCTTTTGGGATATTTCACAACTTCGGTAGACTTTGTGCAGAACAAGGTTTCTTGACCTCACATGGAACAAAGATCCAATATGGCACCTTGATAGTTCAGCTACTCTCAGCGCTTGCACTTCCCACTCAGTTAGCAATAATGAAGTGTGCGCACATCAGAAAATCATAAATGATGTAGGAAAAGGGAACACTTTCGCTGACCAGATAGCCAAACAGACTGCTACTGATCTTTATTCAGATGTGTACACTAAAAGGGAAGCCACAAATGTCTGTACCATTGATGAAGGAATTGAGTCTATAAAGAATATCCAAGCCGATGCCACTCTAGAAGAAACTAAGCAATGGGCTGAGGGCTTGGCGAGGTTGGATGATGATGGGTGTTGGGTGGATAACCTAGAGGGAAAAATGGATGCTGCCAGACGCGTACATCACTATGATGGTTTCAATGGCTCATGGTCCCACTCACATCTGCGCTAGGAAAATTTGCAAAATGTTCGAAACTGTCTGGGTAAATGTTAACATCCCGAAAACTGCTGAGCATTTTGTCCAGAGTTGCATGGTTTGCCTACAGCACAATATAGGGAAGGGTACATCAACACCAAGGGGTAGTTTTGGTCCACCTTCTGTCCCTTTTGAAGTGATTAATTTGGATTTTATTGAAATGGAGCGTTGTAATAATCTGAAATACGTTTTGGTTGTTATTTCTGCTTTTAGTAAATGGGTTGAAGCCTTTCCTTTAAAAGATGCCACAGCAGTGACAACGGCGAAAACCATGCTTAAGGAATATTTTCCTAGGTTTGGTTTGCCAAGGGTCATCTGGTCGGACAATGGTCCACATGTTATCACTGCTGTAATTCTACAGATATGCGCGGGATTACAGATCAATAAACGGTTCCATTCGGCCAGACATGCTCAGAGTGCTGGATTGGTAGAGAGACACAATGGAATCTTGAAGAACAAGCTCGTTAAGACGTGTGCTGGCACCAATTTGAAATGGCTGGACGCCTTACCGATAGTGTCACTCTCGATGCACACCACCCCACAGACTAGGACTGGGCTCTCCCCATATGAGGTGGTAATGGGTACGCCAGCTAACATTTGGAATCTTCCAAAACCTAGGGCATTGAGGGATATTGAGCATGTACTTCTTTCTGAATGTTGTGAACATTTAACTCAAAATCTGTATTTGATTCATCAACAGGTGCGAGAAGCCCTCCCAGCTAAATACGAGGGGCCAGGTCACAGCATCCGACCTGGCCACTGGGTGCTTACTAAATCGTTTGAGAGAGCATCCTGTCTCGCACCAAGGTGGAGAGGGCCCCACCAGGTCCTCCTGGCCACACAGACAGCGGTATGAGTAACTGGGAGAAAACACTGGATACATGCGTCGCATGTCAAGAGGATACCTTTCCCTTTGCCACACAACGAAGAAGGTAAGGAGAAACTTACTTGCTCTTCTTCCAACGATCATATAGCACTGAGCAGTACTGAGAGTGCTTCAGAGACACTCCCTGAGCCTGTGGGGCCATGGGAAACAGCTGCTTCATCTCCACACTCTCCTGTAGATCCTTTTGCATCCTTGTTAGGTTCTGCTTCAAATTCATAACTTCCATCAGGAAGCAACAACGTGCTGTTAGCAGATCACACTGTACCAGGAGTCACAACGTACAATCTGCATCCACGGAGCTAGACTTACTGCACGGTTCGGCTGTGCCCACAGGAAAATAAATATAGGTTATCCTTTGCCCCATCTTTTGCATCTGAAGGAAAATAGGTGGCTGGGGATAGGGGAAAGACTAAGAAAACGCGTGATCAGGAGATCACCAGCAAACAGACTACAGATTTTTCGTTTCAAAGGAACAATGCCTGTTATCGACCCTACTCGTACTCAACAAAAAAGTGACTGTGTGGCCAACAATGACAATGGACGACCAAATACTTGGTCTTTTAAAACGTGTTGTTTTCTTGTAATTGCATTAACCAGGTTCACAATATTAGCTGCCTTAGGATTTTGGTATATGGAAGAAGTATGCCCACTTGAAACATTCTTCCCTACTGAGAATGTTCCTACTGTATCTACACCTTTCGTGCACCTGCACACTCTGTCTCCTAGAGACTCGCAACATAGACAAAGCTATCATAACAATACATTACTGCTTATAATGAACACAACTCATGCTATTTTGAATAGGACAAATTGTTGGATCTGCTGCCATTTACCGCAACATGGAGAAAAAGGGTTGGGCTGGTATATTCACCCTTTGCCTTTAACTACTGCATGCTATGCTTCTCTAAGGGCAGTATTCTTTGGCCGATGGAATGATAGCATCTCAGGGAACTTTGATGGAATGAATTTGAACGAGTTTGAAAGGCGAGTTTTAACGCCTCTGGGATGCTCACTCTTCGCAAATAGGAGCAAGCTCAATGTTGCTTCTATTAGCCCTTCTGATAGATTGTCCTGACCTTTTCAATCTTTGATTTCTTTTAAGATGGCTCCTATAGGCAATAGGAATGCCATGTCACCTTCTTACACTGTTAACCATAGCCCCAGCTCAGTTTCTTTCTGCATACAGAGGAATGGTACTCAGTCAGTGGGTGATTTTGAGGGTTGCACTAGTGTTGCAAACTTGACCAGTGAGGACAGACCTTTGTATGTAGGCAAACCTGTCTACTTCGTTTGCGGTAATGAAGCTTTTCCATGGCTACCTAGGGATTGGCAGGTAACTTGTTATTTGGGAATTCTGCTACCTGGGGTATATGTAGCCAGTACCACTGAAATCTCTAGGGCTCGTTCTAGGCGGGAGAGAGAATGTCGATACTTCATCACAATATCTGGGCTTTGTACCTTTTTTGGGGCAGACTATGAATTCTGAGGATATCAGGAGACTAGCAAGAGTACTGGAGAAAACCATCAACCAGACCACTGACATACTCTATAACATGACTCTAGAGCAAAAGGCAATTAGATTAGTGGCGCTACAAAACCGGATGGTATTAGAGGTCATCTTGGCTGAGCGTGGTGGAGTATGCAAATTAGTGGGGTCCGCTTGCTGCGTTTTCGTACCAGATTCCTCCCCAACCATCTTTAAGGTAATACAAAATCTGCATGTCCTAATTTCAGAAGTGCATGTTCCCGAGGGAAATTGGGATCGTAGTGCTTGGTTCTGGGACTTCTTAGAATCTTGGGGATGGAAGCTTCTCTCGGTCTTATTGATAATTCTGGATATTCTGTTGCTTTGCTGTTGCTGTATACAATGCCTTCCTGCCATATGTTCAATGTTAGGGGGATGTTGTGCACAGACTATGGGAACGTTAGGGCCAAAGGTGCATGCACCAGAAAGAATGACCAACGAATTTGTGATGAAGAAAATTTCCGCCGAGGATCTTATGGCAATTGATATATCTGATGAATGTGATTCAGGATGTATGGACATTGAGACGTGGAGTTACTCGTAAAGCAACTCGTTTTTAGTTTAGCACTTGGCTTAGGCCAAAAGGAGGGTATGTTAAATGGAAATCATATTATGCCTCCTTTTGATTTATATTGGCCTAAGCCTAGTTGCTCCATGGGGAAAACCGCGTTGCAAAGTTCTGAATTAGAATTGATTTCAAGCGCCATCTTGGAAAAAGTCCTCCATCTTGGTACTAACTTCTGCTCACTCTTCAGTAATGATTAGCTATGTTTTCAGCTGCTAGAGCAGAATCGACCTTTGAGCCTATGTCAACACTAGGGCTGGCAGAGCAGACTATTTGTCCTGAGCAAACAAGACCTTGTAGTCAGAACAAACTCTCATTCAAAGTGTTATCTATGTCTACAAAACTCATCCTCCCACAAACAGTGTTATACAATGAATGCAAACTAATACTGCATGTTTTTGAAGGAATCACGTGTACATTTTTGGAAATGGAATTTACTTTAGAAAGCTAAAGATCCACACAGCTGACGACAACACATTTTGTCAGTATGTTTAAGGAACCTTGGAGCTAAAGTGAACTCAAATTTAAAGTGTTTTCTGTATCAATAGCCTTAGCCATATTCAAACCTAAGAACTGAATGTTAGACAAACTAGAACTGTGTACCTTAACAATAAGCTATTGAATGTGTTTCTTGAAACTAGGATCAGCCTAAGCTGGATAACCAACATGACCAGACAGAACAAAGTTGTAACCATTGTATTTTGAAGACTGGAAAACACCTGAAGTATGTAAAGACAATATTGTTGTATTTGCCATGTGAACTGGGCACAAACCCAAATTTGTAACCTATTAGTTTGGAGATGGGCTGAGCTATGACCAGGACTGTGTATAAATGCTGCATGTTTTGTGATGACCAGGACTCACTATCCTCACAGTGTTTCTGGTATGCACTGCGAGGTGCTTTGAACCAGATGGCTATCTGCTTTGATATTTGAATCTGTACAGAATAAATCTTTGTCTTCGTGACTGGTGGATCTAATTTTTGGTGGTACCAAGTCTCGATATTTGCTTGATCTTACAAAGAGCAGGGTGGGGAGCATAGGGTGGGCAGGGGGGACTTAGTTCAACTACCTTTTCTTTTTACAGTTCGAACAGGGGCAAGCACTCAGATTTATTTTTGAGTACTCCGACTTGGCCTCCAGCTTGCACCGGAAAGGAAAGAAGTTCTTTGTGATGTGCCACGAGATTTAGTTGCTCCAGCTCCACTGCCCATGTCGGAAACCAGGAAGCTCTCCCTAATTGAAAGCTTCTTGTTGAATCCGCTGATGGAGGCCTGCTTGAGAGGAGGCCTCTGGCGCTGGGCGACTGGAAACATGTAAGAAAATAATGAGCTTGGTGTTCACGTGAGGGTGTTGCATGTTTGATATGTTTGTATGTATGTATGTATACTTGTGTATGATGTATGGATGGCTGGGTGCACGTGTGAATGAGCGAGTGCATGGTGTATTTGTATGCATGGGAATGAGTGAGATAATGTGTTATGTTATGTTATGTTACTTTGCATTTATATAGCACCTTATGTATCATTGGTTTGATCTCAAAGCTCTGGTAGGTTGAACTCCCTCGGGAACCGCAGTTCAAGTCAGTAGAGGGAGAGAGAGAGAGTCATAAGGTGCGTGGGTGCACCGGATATGTGTGCAGCTGGTGTGGCACTTGTATGATAGCAACTTCTTAGCGGTAGGTGTGGTGATTGGGAGGTCAGGAATATGTGTTCATTCTGGTGGGTTGATACCAAGACTGATTTCTGGCTGCGTTAGGCTTGAGGAGACGCTTAGGCTAGAAGTGTGTTCTCAGCTAGCTGTGTTTAATTAAGATGATGAGGAGTGTGTGGCAGGTGTTAGTATGAGAACAGCTATACCAAATGTGTCATAGTATTGCTGTGTTCTAGTTGAGTGGTGGTGTATAGGAGAGAGTAAGCGTGGTGATGTGATATGGTGGTTTTCAGTAAGGCGCTTGAGATTGGGCGCTCATCTGTACCATCTATTCTATCTGTTTTATTCACTCTGTCTGTTCATTCAGCTTCGTCTGTTAATTCAGCTTCGTCTGTTCATACATTTCTTCTGGTTCATCATTTAGTTTACTAGTCTTTCCATTCATTCCATCATTCAATCCTTCATCTTCATAAACTACTCCATCCAATTTGTTGATCCATTGCATCCTTTCCATCTGTTTAGTGTGTGCCATCTGTTCCACCCTTTCTATTTATTCCATCTGTTCCATATGTTTTACTCACTTCATCTGTTCCATCTGCTGCATCCGTTCTATCCGTTCCATCCACTCTGTCCATTCCATCCTTTCCACCCACTCCATCCGTTCCATCCACTCCATCCATTCCATCAAGTCCATCGGTTCCATCCGCTCTATCCATTCCATGTGCTCCATCCGTTCCATGCGCTACATCCGTTCCATGTACTTGCTCCATTCTATGCACTCCATCCGTTCTATCCGTTCCATGCATCCATCCGTCCATGCACTCCATCTGTTCCATGCACTCCATCCGTTCCATGCACTCCAACCGTTCCATGCGCTCCAACTGTTCATGACCTCCATCCATTCCATGCACTCCAACCATTCCATGCACTCCATCCGTTCCATCCACTCCATCCGTTCCATCCGTTCCATCCACTCCATCCGTTCCATCCACTCCATCCATTCCATCCACTCTATCCATTCCATCCACTCTATCCATTCCGTGCGCTCCATGAGGGATTGAATGTTCTCAGAATATGTGTGTGTTTGTGTTTGTGTTTGTGTTTGTGTTTGTGTTTGTGCTAGGCCGAGAAGGTGATTTTGGCAGGTGGAGGGCAGTGGTGGTAGAGGATGGGGGGAGGGGGAGGTTTGGAGGAGCATTTCAACTGCGTTTTTTGTGGGCATGCTTGATAAAGCGAGCATGATGTATATTATCACATGGTTAGACTGTCATTTTGTTGCAGCCTGTCAAGCGATTTCTTACTGTGGCATGACATTTTTTACTGGTCACCTATAAAAAAAGCCAGCATGATAAGTGTTACTTCCTGGCTAGACTGGCATTTTTGTCCAGCCAGTCTAGCAATTTCCCACTGCAGAATGACATTTTTTACACAACATCTATGATAAAGCAAGCATGATTAACTGTTCTTATGTGTCTACACTAACCTTCACTGGAGCCAGTTTGGACATATTTTTGTTTTGTGGCATGGCATTTTTAATGGCAAAGCCAACAGGAGTATGTGCTTATGTGGGGGTACTGGCATATATTGGTAGAGCCAACTTAGATGTGTTTTCTTATAGTATTACTGGCATTATGTGCATAGCAAACATAAGTATGTTTTTATATGGGAAGATGAAAATGATTTGTATAGTGGCATATATTCTGGGGAAAGGCATGAACATGTGTTGGCAAATACTGTTGTGCACTACTGGTGACTTGCATCTATTGGGTTTTTTCATGAGTTACCCTACAAAACTATTGCAAACTGTCTGGCTTTTCACCCAAAATGTTCCAATTCGGTAAAAGTCACAAAGGTGTGCTGCATAATGCATAATTTTAACCCATTATTAAAATATGTTGTTGGGGAGGAACCGCACCACCACCCTCCCTGAACGCCCTTTCATGTGTTCTGGCTTCCTCACTATGCTCAGTCGCTCTTGCATACTTGTAGCAAATATTTACGGTCTCCAATTAAAAAACAAATGTCAAACCGCTACTACTGCTCAAACACCTATGCATTGTATGTCTTCTACTGAAATGCCGTTAAATATAGGTATTCCTAAAATGCATCCAATTTACATACATATAAGATTATACTATTTTACAGGCAGTACTACCACATAACCTGTATTACCCACATATACCACCAGCATCCAACAAATGCAGTTACAACTACTGCAAACATATGTGCACAGCCATTTTTCTTTTAACTACTGCTACCCCATCCCATGCAGTGCCAACATTTCACAATTGGCACCGCAACCACATTACATGTAGTGTCAATATATAGCACCTGCCCACATCAACTGCCAGTTAACACTATTGTATACAAATATTGCAACAGCATTTTACTTTCCTGTGAAAAAAGTAAAATGGCAGGGCATATGCACTGCATTCATTTTAATAAACTCCTGCTAAAAACAACAATCCTAAAGGTAAAACATTTTCTTATATATGAACATCTCCTGTTTTCCAGCCCGTGCAACCAGATGCCATATAGTGCCATTTCCCACCTACTGAAATGAACTGCAAGTGAATACTACCACAGCAGTATCTATCAAGTGCATTTTCCGTGCCTTAACATTTCACACTTGACACTGCTATCACATGCCACGTAGTGCCCACACATACCACAACCTTTACCACAAGTGCAGTTAGTAATATTACAGAAATATCTGCAAAACCATTTCCCTTAATTCTAAAAAAGATAGCAATCTCCCATGTAAGAACACCCCTATTACTTAACCCACTCCAACATTATGACATTTATGTACAACCTTTGTTTTACATTTTCATAGAAAAGGAAGATTTACAAAGACACCTACAGGACAAATAAAACACTTCTACTGGTACAAGGCAAGCATATTAATATACTAAATATGTCACCTTAATTATACTAAGATAATTAAGTCAATACACATCCCTTATTTCCCTACACCAACACCCAGCTAAGCCTTCTTTAGTTTAAAATACACACTTTTGTTTTTCCAACAGATACAACAAAATGCCTGGTAAAACTCAACTCCATAGAAAACAAATCAAAGCTAGACCAGATACAAATAAGGAGAAGTCATATAGTCACCCTCCACCAAAGGAATGTATAGAAAACATTCAAACAGAAGAACTAGTAACCTCTTTAAGCAAACTGAAACAATCACTAAAATACAAATACACCTCCTTACAAAAATAAAAGTTAAACACATCAACCACAAATTATGTCTACCAATGTTGGTGTAGCCACAGTAAAATATTTTAAATGTTCCATTTTACAAAATAAATTCGGGTGCAAAGTTTTCAGCAATCGGATAAAACAATCTGAAGTCATGTTCTACACTTAAATACTACAACAGAAAAATATTCCTTGAACCTCTAATTGACAGCACATTTAAAATAAAGAGAACATTCTTCATATTACTTTTAAACAGAATGAAACCACTGAGTAAATTAACAAAGAAACTACAAAGACAACTTGTAAGCATGCACAAAGTCACTATAGATACCTTTTCTAACTTCTGTGCCGGTGAATGCCCCGCCGCCATCAGAGCTGAAGACTCCTTCAACACCTTCAAGAATAAAACCAAATCTTGGCTCTTTGACCAGCAATAGTTGTGTTAGACATCTGTCCTACTTACTCAGCCCGCCTGTTCCCCAGCATGATTTCCGGTCTGCTACCTTCCCAACTACCTCAGGGATACTTCCTCTGCGGAGCCTAGGGACACTGTACCATGTGTAATATATGTAATTATTAAGATTGTTATTATGTTGTATTGGTATACTTTTATTGTAATCTATCTGCCTGTATGTTCTTTTCTTGCAACCCTGTACAAATTGCGCCCTGATGCCCCCGGGCCTGATGGTCTGCGCGTTATAAATAAACAAATACAAATACAAATACAAATGGTTTCACACCACCAGCACAGAACAATACATCAATCTAGAAGCATGTAGACAAGAACAACCAAACCCAATTGCTATACGCAATAATGAAAGAGGCTAAGAAGTGCTAGCAAACACCATTATGGCAAGACAGACTTTAATAGAAAGATCTTCCCCAGCAAATTTGCAACCAAATGTTCCTTTTTTCTAAACAACTCCGTCCAGTATACAAGTGGACATGCAGCTCAATATGCAATGTGCACCAACAGTCAATCTAATAGTTACGACAATTCCTCCATCAATATGTAAAACTAAAAGACAAACGTAAAATTAAAACTTTACAACCCATGGACTCCTGCCCAGCATGCATCCACACAGGACTACGAGGACATTCATTAGGCTGCACTTCAGAAACTTTCTGTAAAAGCACCGTTCATCATATAAAAATGTTAGCAACACAACATTCTGTTATGCAAAACCTTGTCCATATATTAAGGAACAGTCGAAAAAGGACAATAAACTAAATATTTTGGAGCTAAAGTAGATTTAGAAAATACAGTTAGTTTAGAAAACATCACCTAACACCTTACCTACAGTAACCTCCTTACAAACACATTAAAAAAAGTAATAGCAAAGTTTCAAAGCACATCTGTAGAGATTCCAGACAATGTATGTGTCTGTTGTCGCTGAACCTTTCATAAAAAAGAGTACAAAATTAGTACATATGGCCTAAAAAATAGAACAGAATGAAGAATACCAATGGTTCCAATTAGCTTTATATCTAACAGCAGAAAATAAATAAAAAATAACTGATCCTTTAATACTATGCACATACTGGAATACTAAGCTTGATAATAACCAAATGCCATCACTGGCTCTCAATAATAACTTGGAAATACTTCCACTTCCGCAAGCTCTCCAACAACTTAACCTGTATGAGAGCATCATAATTGAAACAGTACACCCATTTGAAGCTATAATACGTCTCCAACCGAAAAATGCCAAATTGCCACCATTAGAATTCCTAAAAGGCATTTGAGGCAGAGTAGTGTATTTACCATTAGATCTAGAATATAGAAACTCTGAGTAGGTCGACCACTACAACAATCTTTGATTGTACTAGTGAATCGAGTGCCAACAAAAGACAATATTTACCAACAACTAGTTGACTTAAACAAAGTTAAACAAGCCCTAGAATATCTTAAGGAAAACAATGAATACTATAGAAATATAAACAAATTAAAAGAGAACACCCACATTTTTGAGGCTGTACCACAAACCGACCAATTTCAACATGTTGATTCTATTGCTGCAGGCAACATTTTAGACTAGTATACAATTCACTCACTACATTCCATAGACACCATTGAAGATGCAGTAGAAACATTTTAAATGTGTCAGCCAAAGCCTCTTCAATGAGCATATAGGAAAAAAGTGAAGAAGCACATTGTTTTCCATTACTCTTTCCCACAGGAAGCAGAGGAAGATACGATGACAGTTCAACACAAATCAGTGCATCTGAATATCTTTCCTAATGAACATATTCTGAAGACCCAAGATTCCAGCAAAATGGAAAATACATTGTCCACCTCTTGATTGAAAGTGAGCTACACAGATTGCAGCCTTCTTACCATGTTCAGAATCAGAATCAATCAGTCAGAATTGCTTTATTTCAGCTCAAGGCCATAAAAGTGTGCAAAATCATAACAAAACACATCACTTTCTATAATTAATTGATAAAACATCACAAATATTTTAAAAAGTACATTGCATTAGATGATAACATAAAAAGAGCGATACTCTTTCCAGTCGATGGTCATTACAATATATTGTCAGAACAATTTTGTTTAACAATTAAAAACTCTTTATTCTTTCCTAAATCCTGAAAAGCAAAACCCAGACATTAACAACGGGAGAGTATACTCACAGCCCTGAAGTCCTTATAACAAAAATGTGTCTTGGCAACCGCAGCACGATCTTTGGTATTTTTACAAACTTCCCAAGCGTCCCATAGTGTACGAGTTCCTGTTTGCCTAAGCAGCAGTTTCAAGAGCAGCATTATGATATATTTCAATGCATTAAACAGTAATAAGAAATGGACCATTGTCTCCTCACCAAAAGCATGAAGAGGACATGGATTAGACCCATTCCCTATCCAAGACTTTGTAAAACTTGCAAACTTTATGATACCTAATCTAAAACTGAAATACAGAGATAGAGCATACAGAAGGAGGGGGGCTAATGCCATCCGAGTATTCCTCAAATCCCAAATTAGATTTGATTATCACCCTGGCCATCACAACCATTTTCCTCCTATTGACTTCCAGGGATTTTATCTTCACCTTAATTAAAACTGTCCTATTTGGACTTGCGGGATCATTCCAAGCCTCTGCCTCATCCAGGTCAAACAAGATTCTTTTTATATGCACAAACTATAGAATTCTTTTCCTTCCTGGTAAGCTGAAAAGGTGTTTCATGGCCTCCTGATAACTATGTAGCTCCTCAATACTCCGTAAACAAATCCAATAAAAAACAGATTTAATATGGTCTCGTCCCTAATGAGACAAACGTCAAATTCAAGATGAATCAAGGAATTGGGAGTGCTTACGGAGACATTGAGCAGACTTTTGAAGTGTTTATTTTTAGCTATTTCCAAGTATGTAGAATCTGTATAGCCCAACAGTTCTGCTCAATACAATGAGGCTGGAATAGCTTGTCTTCAATAGAGTTCTAGAACAGGTGAAATGGCGCCTCTGCAATGTCCTGAAAAAAGGTTTCTATACACACCACTATATTTACTTAAGGTGGTGCATGCCTTTTCCATTTGCATAACCCTGGAACCATTTTCATTAATTCTCTTGCCTAGATAATGAAAAAAAGGTTAATTGTTCCAGAAGATTTCCATTCACATTAAAGTACATCTTGCAGAATGTTGATAGACATGGTCTAAAATTTCCAGATTATGTTTTAAACCTTGGTGGGATGTCGATAAGAGTACTGCATTGTTGGCATAAAACAACACCGAGTACCTGTCCAAAGCCATTTTTTGACAATCTACACCTTCACTCGTTAAGGAGTCAATTACCATTTTCAACTAAGTAACTAATAGGGCCTCATTCCGAGTACGGCGGTAGGGGGTTAACGGCACCAGTAAGGATGCCGGTGCCGTTAACCCCCTACCGTTGCATTCCGAGGTCCCTTAGCAGGTCCCACTAAGGCTGGCTGGTTTTACCAGCTGCCCTTAGCGGGAGCCGCAAAGGGACCAAGGAGCTCATAACCGTCCAGCTATTTGCGGGCCCGTTATTAGCTTCTTCCCCATTCCCATTGAGCCCTATGGGGGCTCGAATGGGAATGGGGAATGGTATTCAGAATGGGGACTTACCGGGTCCGCCAAGGTCGGAATGTCCCGGTAAATCCTCATTCCGACACCACGGACCCAGACACGGGTTTGGAGGCAGCCATGGTGCTATTAGCACCATGGCTGCCTCCAAACTCGTAATGACCACCTAAGTGTCCATGCCCAGTATCAATTACTATAGGCATATTACTGGGCAATTATTGTACCCCCAAGAATCTGGACACTGGCCATGAGCATGGCCACAAAAATACTTTTCAACCATGTCACAAATACTGTAGACACTTCAATAGACACTAAAATATCACATATATCTTACACACACTCATTACTTTCATGAAATATGTATAAATATACCAAGACACAGAACACCTCTCAGTCCAGATGATGTTTGTTTTTGCAGCTCAGAATACGGCTGCAGACAGCAAAATTACATAATCGCTGTGCACATATTACTGCGGACATGGCCAGTGTCCACATTCTTGGTGGCATAGCCTGCAGCCATGCCCCCAAAAATCTGAACACTGACCATGGCCAGAACAATAACCTTCAACCATGTCATAAATACTGTACACACATCAGCAATACCCGTCAACAATGTTTCAAATACTGTACACCGCCCCTATAAAGCCATACTTACTGTGCACATATTAATGTGGCCGTGAATGCCATGCCCCCAAGAATTTGGGACAATGGCCATGGCCACAACAATACACTTCAACCATGTCGCAAACACTGTAGACACTTCAATGGCCACTAATATAATATATACATGTTTATTATAAACACATATATATTATTCACACTCACTTCTTCATGAAATATGTATAAATATACCAACACACAGAACACCTCCCAGTCCAAATGATGTACACAACAGATGTTCATGTTTGCAGCTCATAATATGGCAGCAGAGAGTAAAAATGACTGCAGACTCTGTGGAAACTCCACAGCCATTTCCACCTATATAAATGGCTCAGTCTTAACTGTTTCCCACTCCCCACGCTTCCTACTCACTCTTTCATGCAAAGAATAACCGCAAATGTATATTCAGGAGCTTTTTACTGTCGTGCTGTCTGCAGACTAAAGCCATGTTTCGTGCATCCAAGAAGGCGACCATTTCAGAAAGTTTGACGCAGCTCATGTTTTTCATTAACCAATCAGCGTGCCTCTTTGACATACGCGATCGTCACATGCCTCCCTGATTGGTCTGAATCAGGAAATTAGCCTGTGGACCAGGTGGAGATATGACTTATTTTTATGGACCTACATTTTGGCGGTTTAGGCTGTAAGTGTGAGCAAAAGATTTGCAATGTAGGCCTATACAGATTTCAAATGTTTTGGGAACCCCCCTAAAATGTTGCCCCCCTTGACAAAACCGCACCAAACTTCAGAACATCATTTGACGGTGGCCACATACTTTGTTTGCAAAGTTTGGTGAGAATTAGTCGAACAGCGCCAACGTTATAAACTGCCCAATTGAGCAACTTAACCAGATCTACAGTGCTGCTATGGCAGGCCTGCAATATATATTATTGGGCTGTGGTCGCTGCAAACAGAGTTACATAGGAAATCGAAATAAAGAATTTCTGATAATGTTTTACTCGTGCAATAGATTTGGCTGAAATCTTTAAACAAAACACAGTTTGTCACGGGCCCCTCCAGACTGAAAAGTTTCAGAAACATTCTTTAAAAAATCAAAAAGTTATTAAAACAAAAAAACACTGATTTGGCCTAGTCCCCATTCATTTTCCCATAGACAAAAAAGGTCAATGTTTGTCGAACTGCACAGCCAAAACCGCTGGACAGATTTGGATCAGATCTAAAAGAACTTGGGCATGAAGCATTGACCTGCAATCCTTTTTTGGTTCGGGATGATTTCGTCCAGTACTTTTTAAAGTATTTGACGGAGAAGATGAGGCTCCCTTCTCCGAAATATATAGCTATATCTAGGGTAAATTGAGAAGAACCGGGTGTTTATAAATGAAACAGCCGCCCTATTCTGTTTTTCAATATGAGAGATAGCCACAGTTATACCCTAGGTCATACCCCAGGTCATAGCCAAGGGTATTGGAAAATGAAATGCAGGTAAAAGCCATTTGCAGGTAAAAACATGGAAATGCCATCAGGTTAGAGGTGGGGGGAGGCAAGAGGACACCAGGTAATAATTGGGAATTGTAGGTGGGATAGAGGCCAAGTTTGCAACACAAGGTTGGGGGCAAATCTTTTCTGTTGCCATTTTTACAATATTAGCTTTAAGACTACACATAGCCGCGGCTATCTGTAGTTCATACAGTAGAACTAGGCATCCAGGACCCACATCCATGCAGTAACCAGGGCCGACCCTGCTTAGCATCAAAACAAGGAAGGGGCAGACCTCCTCAGGACATGTTGCCTAATAAATGAGTGCAAGTTACAAGACCACTTAGAGCAACATGGCCTGAGGGAGCAGGTCCCTTCTTTGCTTCAAAGCTAAGCTGGGCGGTCCTGGTGATTGATTTATATATTTGAGGGACACAATGGTATGTGTACTTTTCAAGTTATCTTTAAAAGGCAGAGTATTGTTGAAAGCCAGATATCAGGCTGAGGAGGGGAAATGATGAGAGGGCAAGTAAGTCATGAGTATTTGTCCACGATGGGGCAGGAGAGGTTGCAATCCTGGGCACTGGTGCATTTATTCTCCCCTAATTGTGGCTGCTTTTCATGGCACAAGTAAGGGACACATGTTGGTGGACAGCGTAACTTCTTTTCAGAGGGCGGACACAACCCCCTGTTTTTTTGGCAAGTTTCCTCAATTATTTGGCTACCAGGATTTTACTCAGGTTGTCATGTCCCCAGTGCAGACGCTTACCCACCGGACCTTTGAACTTGTCTTGCATTGCGTTTTGGTTTTCCTGGGAATATTTCACTACAGATTGCTGGGTTTAAAAGATGAGCACCAGCATATTTATTGGAAAAATTCCCCTCTCAGGTTATTTTTCTTGTGTACATTACTCTTTTTAAAAGTCCAATGCTATTCTGTTTTGCAAATTTTCTTCTAAGGGGAAGGTCAATTGAACTACATTTGTATACTTCACTTTAAGATATATGTTCACTTACCAGCTTTTGATTTTTTCTATGGGGGCAAAAGTACCTTGGCATATGTTTTTCTAACAGCCGGTTATCTTTTTCACATTTCCATGCTGCTCAACTGCGGTTAGTTGGGGTTGTGCGATGTATCACAACAGTCACCAAGAGACCAGCCATAAAACAAGGGGCTTGTAGCACGCTACTTAACCAAAGTGTGTGATCCATGGCAAATCATTTTATCTCACTCTTTATTGCCTGAGAAAATCCTGAAAGACTGCCATCTTTTATACATACCAATACCACTGTCAAAATAGGTCAAAATCAGTCTGTAATTGATGAACATATTTGAGCGATGGGATGCAATTGTTTCAAAATATGGGGTGGGCACGGCCAAAGGACGAAGGCCTTGGCTATTGGTCTGGTAGTGAATTAAAACATTTGTGGGCACAGCAACATGGCCTGAGGGGGACAACCCCTTCCTCGCTTTGAAACAATGCGTGTCAGTCTAAATTACCTCATGGATAGGATTCATGGATGTCTATCATGTCACTGGCCATGGCCTTTGACCAAAAAGTGTACTATTGGGACAATATTCCCCCCATCTTCACTAGGAGACTTCAAATGCCATAATGCAATTCAGCAAAAAGGCAAACAATTCTCTCAGAGAGCACTTGGAACAAAGGGAACGGGCCAGCCCCTCAGGCCATGCTGCTCTAAATGGTCTTGTAACTTCTGCTCATTTATTTAGTGGTCTGGTAGTGATTTAATATATATAGTGGGCACAGTAACATAATCTGGGGGGCCAGCCGATTTCTCACTTTGAACCTAATTATGGTCAGTCCCGATTACTGCATGGATGGGAGTCCCAGATGCCAATCAAGCCACTCGCCATTGCCGCATGCTAATTCACCCCGACGCCACCATGTATGCATAGTGGGTGGAATATCAGTCGAAATCCATCCACTTTTATCAATTGCTAAACATGGACAGATTACATTCAAGGCCAATTAATGAACCCCTGCAAAACATACGATGCAGTAACTGCAGACCATTTTGTTGATTGGCATGGAACGGGGAGCCATACATTTTGCCATGTGCTTCTACTTCACCTACACAATTGTTTAAATTCCCCCCAGAATCTTAAAGCGTGCATAATGCCATGCATAAACCATTTATGCACGGAATTAAATTACACATCCTTCTTTCCCAGGAGTGTCATGTAATGTGTTCTCATGCTAGACTACAAAACTGATTCACAACTGGGTGAGCATTCACTGTGGAATCAGAATAGAAATTCAGGATGTCCATGTACAGAGAATAAGTCATCACTTGCCTTCCCAATATATTCTGAACACACCTGGTGTAGCCCTGGTGAGATTGTAACATGGATCTAATTTGCTGTGTTGTCCAATCAATATGAACACAGAAATCACAGCCAATCCCTCTCACTACTACGGCCTCTACCAACTGTACAGCCGGGTTGATGCCAGAGAGATCGGGGAAGGGGAGATGGAAAGGAAAATGTGGCCCTTCAGCCAGCTGCCATAATGCCTGTGAACACACATTTGAAGAAAGAGAATCAAGATATTAGTGTAATTTCCAACCACGCTTTAGTTAAATATCATGGACTGAGTAGTGGAGCCATTCTATAGACTGGGTAAGCAGTGGTCATAGCTAACATGTATCTTGCATAATTTCTCCCCATACTGCCTGTGCTTGGCAACATTCAGTTCAACAATTGTATATCAACATAATCTAATATACAGAAAGAAAAGTAAGTGAAAGACCATGACAGAGACATATATGTGGCCATGCAGGGTGGTCCACGTGTTGATATGCCAGCAGACTATGGCATGATATCACAGCACTCAGCTACTTGCAGTGCATTATAACTTCATAACTCAAGTGGAATAGTGACCTCTGCGCAAGTGTGGGTCCAGGACCATGGTAATACAAAGGGGGTTGGTGATGTGTGGGATTTCAATGACAAATGTGCAGGTTCATTGGCTCGGGGAATTGGGCTAATCTGAATTAAGCTGGATTTGCAATTAGAGCAGCATTCCTAAGGACTTTCATGATGGTATAATGATGGAAGAGATCGTCTTGCCAGGTCTTACTTTAAAGGACCATATCGTCAATGTAAGCTCTGCAAAAGTCCAAATAGGGTTATAGGATTTCATCCATAAGATGTTGGAACATAGCTGGTGCACCGTGCAGGGTGAAAGGGATGACTTTAAACTGGAATAACCGTAGGAATGTTGAAAATGTCGTTTTTCCCTTATCTGGCCCATATACGGGGACTTGCCAGTACCCCTTTGTTAAATCTTGGGTAGATAGATAGGTGGCTGTTCCTAGTTTGTCAATTAGGTCATTGATGCGTGGCATGGGACAGGCATTGAAGTTTGATATGGCATTGAATTGATGAAAGTCGATGCAGAATCTCCAGGACCGGTCGGGTTTAGTGACACATGATAGGAGAGAACCATGGACTTGAGGAAGGTTCAATGATATTAGCCTTCAACATTTTGTTGACTTCCTCGATCACTACCTGTTTACGTGCTTCTGGTAGATGATAAGGTTTTAGGTGAACTACTTTGCCTTTCTGTGTTTGAATATAATGATATGTACCATTTACTTTTCCGGGTTTTACTGAGAATACATCAGGGGACTATTATGTCCATTAGATCTTCTCGTTGTTGGCTAGATAACTCGGGTGAAATTAAGTAAAATGATCTATATATTTAGGAACCAGGCAGGCTAGAACTTTGGCTTGGGTTACTTATGGGTCTTCTTTCCACTCTTTTTGGAGGTTAATGTGATATAAGTTGACTTTCTGATTTCATCTGCATGAGCTATTTTATACGTGCACGTTCCTGTTCTTTCTATTATCTCATAAGGTCTGTGCGACTTGGACACAAGTTTCCTTTCTGAGGTGGGTAAGAGGACTAGTTCCCACTTCCTGACAGAAAAATATCTTAAATTGACTTTTCTGTCGTAACTGGCCCTTTGCTCGTTTTGGACCTTTCCCATTTGAGTACAAACAAAGTCCCGGACTAATTTCATGTGTTTTAGCATTCTCGTAGCAGTTTGGGATACTGGAATGGGAGCCTCCTCTTGTTCTTCCCAGGTTTCCCGGAGCATGTCCAGAACATCTCTCGGTTATCTTTCATAGAGTTGCTCAAAGGGAAAAAACCTGTGGAAGCTTGGGAAGTTTTTCTCACTTCAAATAGTGCCCATGGGATCATTAGGTCCAAGTCCTTCCCGTCCTTGTCTACCAATTTCCGTAGAATTAGTTTCAAGGTCTTATTGAATCTTTCTACTAAACCATCAGTTTGGTGATGGTATACAGCAGTTTGTAAGGTGGTAATATGGAGTAGCTCATTGATTTCGGCCATAAGCTTACTCATAGAATTTGAACCCTGATCTGCTAGTATTTCATTGGGAAGGCAAATCCTAAAGAAATATGGTAGAGGAAGTTTCAGGATTTGCTGAGTGGTATTATTTCGCATTGGGAATGCCTCAGGGCATCGGGTCCCATAATCAACGATTACCAGGAAATTAAATGATATTTTATTTATATCACGCTCGTACACAAGTGTTTCAGAGCGTGACCAGGAAAAAAGGGAGGGGAACAAGGGAGAAAAAGCAATAAACAGCGATCTTACTAAGCCAAGTGACATTTTAAGAAGGCGCAAGTGCATGGAAAAGGGAAACGGGGGAAAGTGTGTGGAAGGGGGGTGGGAGTGGAAAGTGCGAGGCAGAGGAGAGAAAACATAAGTAAATATTAAATAAAATAAATAATAAATAAGTGCAATAAACCATGGTAGTGCAGCCAGCAAGTGGCAGGTGAAAGTTAGTCAGAAAGGTATATCTGATAAGCGCAGAAGAAAAGTGGGAGGGGGACTGTATGGGTACAGATACAGAACCCTAATTCAGAGGGTGGCCTGGAGGCAGTGCAGGAGGGTGGCCGGGTGAGCAGGTACCTGGGCTCAAATGACAGAGGGGGGTTAAGTGCATGATACCAAGAAATAGATCACCAGGGGACAAGGGGGCAAAGGCAGAGGCAAAGAGGAAGGTCTTGAGATACTTCCGGAACTGGAGATGTTTTTCCTCAAGTTTCAAGGTGGCCGAGAGGCTGTTCCAAAGGGAGGCACCAGCTGAAGACAGAGGCCTACCCCCAGCTTGTTACTTTGCAAAACGACTAACCCTGAGGGAGTTAGAAGTAGAGGAGCGAAGGGCTCGATAGGTGAGGTATTTATGGAGGGGTAGTTGAAGGTATTTTGGACCCACAATCCAGAAAGCCTTGTGGACAATGCAGAGGCTTTTAAATTTAAACCTTGCATCCACTGGGAGCCAATGGAGGGATTTCAAGGCTGGAGAGATACGATCCTAGGGCTTGAGGGGGATACTGAAGGAAGCCTGAAAATGAGTTGGGTGTCGTCAGCATAGCACTAGAAAGTTGAGCAGAAAATTGAGATGCAGTAAGCGAGAGTTGCCATGTATTGATTGAAAAGCTAGTGTGAGAGGTTAGACCCCTGGGGGACACCACATGTGGAGAGGGAGATTGAAGATAGGAAGTACCTAGGAGGGTTGATCCGAGAGAAAAGAGGTCAGCCAGGCCAGAGCCTGATCAGTGATACCCAGGTTGTCAAAGAGACGATTGAGCAGGATGGTATGGTTCACCGTGTCGAACGCAGTGGAGAGATCAATTAGGATGAGAACAGAGGGAATGTTAGAATCGAGGTTGGAGAGCAGGTCTTCACGGATGTTCAGGAGAGGAGTTTCCATGCTTCTGGCCAAATTGGTGGTCATGGAGGGAGCCAGCAGAGTCAGAATGGAGATTAAGCTGAGAAATGGCCAGCATTTCCACAAGCTTATCCAAAAAGGGAGTAATTTGGCAGTAGTTTTCCGGACATTATGGATCAGCAGTGGATTTCTTGAAGAGAGGATGCACAAGGGAGTGTTTAAAAGGGGAGGGGAAAGATCCAGAGGCAAAGGAGAGGTTGCAGACATTGGCAAGGGCCGGCACAAGGTTGTCAATGTGGTCCTTAATAGTTTTAGAGGAACAGGGGTGGACCTGTTTTGATGAGGTTTTCATAGTTCTGACTTTTCTATCTACCTCATTAGTGGAGAAAAGTGGAAAGGAGGAGAAAGGGGGAGAAGGGGTAGCTGAGGGAGGGTCAGCAAATTGAGGAAGAGGGGGGAGCGGAGGAGAGGATGGACAGGATGTCCTGGGTTTTAGAGACAAAGTGAGAGGCAAGGGCACTACAATGAGCATGGGAAGTGAGAGGAGGGGTGGAGACTGCAGCAGGGTTGGCCAGCTCCTTGCAGATTTTGATGAGTTCAGCCAAATTGTTAGATGCCACCATGACGCGGGCTTGTATGTGGACTCTCTTCTTAGTGTGGACAGCAAGTCGGTATTGCCTTTGGAGCAGGCGGCAGGCCAGTTTGTCAGAGGATGAGCAAGAAGCCCTCCATTTCCTCTCCATCGCCCTACACTTCTGTTTAAGTGGAGCTTGGTCAGAGTCATACCAAGAATTGCACTTGGCTTTGGACTTCAAACGGATCCTCATGACAGAGGCAAGAGTGTCAAGAGTAGCAGAAATAGAGGAGTAGATACGAGAGAAGGCTGTGTCAGGGTGTGAGCCAGCCTGGGGTGGAGGAGGGGGGAAGAACGTTTCAGCGAAGGTCTTGACTGACACACGCTTCGTGGGCTGGATAACTGAGAAGGTAAGTGGCAATCTAGGAGTGAACTTGGCTTGGGGGGAAGGGATGGAGAGATGAGAGGAGAGGAGACAGTGATCACTCCAGGAGAGGGGAGTGGTAAGGGGGTTAGAGAGGGGGAGGCCAGATGAGATCAAGAGATCAATCATGTGGCCAGCTTAGTGAGTAGGGAAGAATAGAGAGGGAGAGTGAATCACAGTGGTCGCAAAAGAGTGCAGATGAGGGACAGGTAGACATACTTGTTGCCCAATTTAGATGTTTCCAGAGGTCGTATTATGTCCATGCCAATTAGTGAAAAGGGGACTTAGTTGGCAGCGGGTTCATAGGGACAGGTAATGGAAAGTGCAGGTTGGTCTTTTGACATATGTCTCATGTTTTTATGAACATTTTGATGTCGGCATGGATTCCTGGCCAGTAAACCTGTCCACTAATATGCGCCTTGTTTTTAGCTTGGCCCAAATGCCCTCCCGTGAGATGGGAATGTGCGATCTCTAGCACAACCTTTTCTGTGACCTTTAGGTATTACCAGTTGAGTTTTTATTAACCCTTCAGGGCAGGTTTCTTTTCTGTAAAGTGACCCTAGTTTTAAGAAGACAAAGAGACTTCCCTTCTATGGGCCTGCTCCTTCAGGAATTGCTTGTAAAAAGGCCTCAGTGAGGGCTGGATCATTGCACTGGGCAAATGCTAGCTGGGGATAGATGGTGGGTTCCTCTACTTTACTTTCTCAAATGGTAGGGAATTTATTAGTTTCTCCAAAGCCTAAATTATCTCTGTCTGTTTCATTTGGTTCACCTTCTTGGAATTGAGGGAACCAAGCTCTCTCCAAAATTCCCTGTGCAATTTGGTGTCCCCGACATACCTCAAAAGGGACTTTGCCATGATTCTGTAAGAGCACATTCATGTCGCCTCTGAAATCAGGATCAATAACGCCCGCTAAAGCGTCTATCCCGAACTTCCCTGATAAGCCAGATTTTGTGGCTAATTGTTTGTAACACCTCAGAGGGGAAATCAAAACTAAATCCATAGGAATCATTCCTCTTTTGCCAGGCGGAATTATAGCTTCCCTACTACTACCGATATCAAACCCTATTGATACCTTGGTGGCAATGTGAGGGTTGGAGACTCTCTGACTGAGATTTTGAAATTGTAGGGTTCCCCAATTTGTTTCAATTGAGTCACAATGTGAAAAACTTGTGTACGAGCGTGATAGAAATAAAATATCATATCATATCATATCACAACCCACCCTGACACCATACGCGAGGAACTCATGGTGGCAACAAGTAAGACAGACACAAGTGATCACAGTTCAAGAGTGGTTATTGAACAATGAATGCAGATTGAAAAAATGCCTATTCTAAATCTAAATCTAGGATGGGAGCAAGCATCGCCCATCAAATAAAAAATAAGGCAGTCCTAGTGGGGTTGTGTCAAAATAAATGCCCATACTAAGAAAAGTGAATAAAATGAATAACCCCTCGCACTTTGCGCTTGGCCAATGTAATTATACAGTATCTATGGAAAAATAGTCCATATAATTAATGTCCTAGAGTCTTGAGTCAATTTCTAATCCAGTTCATTTTCTGGTAGTAGCTTGCGCAAAGACAGCCAAAATGTGTTTCGACTAGAAGTCTTTCTCAAGGTCATACGTTTCTTTATTCAATTGTCAAAGTAGTAAATCGAAGAGTTCTGTAAACAGTCACCTTCGATGATGTAAGGGAAAATAAAACACGTTTTTCGACTAGAAGTCTTTCTCAAGGCTGTGCATTCATATTTCACAAACAAATAAGCAGTCAATAGGCAGTAGTAAGATTTTTGTCATATTGGGTAGTTAACACAATCAATTGCCAGGTTCAAATAAACACAAAGTTAGGTACCGCATATTGCAAGCATAACATAGAGTCAAATATGTTAGAAATGATTCATGCATACCCCCAGAAAGCAGGATTCCAGCTAGAGGAAAGAGAAATATACATACACAAAAGTAATTCATCTTATGTTTTAACTATTGCCATGTGCAGTGTGATCAGTGTGCAAATAAAGAAATCAAAATTGTGAATACACTCAAACCATTTGAAGCTCCATGCAGTGTGAATGCCTGATCATTCATTGAAGCACCACATATATGTAATGTCACTCTTCCTTGCCAAAGTGAGCTGTGCTTCCACCACTTATATTGTAAATGCTACTTAAATGGCAGATGGAATCTCCCAGGCTAAGTAATTATTATAAAGAAAGTGCATAATGTTGAAAGGTGAGTAAGGTATATTAGTCTAAACCAATTGGGGACTCACCCATACGTTTCTTTATTTAATTGTCCTGTTGGCCAAATGAACAGACATTTGTCTGAGTATCTTCATGGCTGGTATTGATTGTACATTCCGAGCACTATTAGTCAGGTTTTTTAATATACTTGCTAAAGGTTGTCCTCATTCCACGGGAGCCACCCAGCATATTATTATTTCATTTTCAGAATGCTCCACGCGGTGCATCATCACGTATTGCAGCATGTGGCTAGATGGGAAATGTGGTCCAAATGGCCACTGCTCTATGCAGTGCCTCGTACTATGGTTCCTGATAAAAGTCTCTAGTCCAGTGCCATAGTTTTAGTGCTAGCATTAACCCATATATTTTAAAAGAAATTTACGGATTTAAGCCCAGCTCCATTTTGGTGTACTAAATATGTTCACTAGTGTGTAGCTCAAAAAGAATGAGGTGGCCCAAGGGGGTGTCCAATTCAATATCACATGAGCCTACAAAAATATATGAATGTACTGAAATTGCATCACTGCATTGCCAATAATTACTCCATGCTGTTTAGTAAGTGCAACATTCAAATATAAATATACAGTGAAGTCTCTGTGCATTCAATAGCAGCTGTAGAGCCTGTGCATGGCAGACCTGTGTTTCATGTCCAAAAAACATAATTGTGTAATGTTAGTCTCAAAACATATTTGCTAGGGTACCTATACAGGGCAAACCTATGCCTATGAGACAAACAAGCCTGTACATGAGTATTTTTCGTCTCAATGCATGTGCATATGGAGCCATTATCATAATACATGCCATAATAGGGGATTCATAATGTGGTCTTGTATTCATTTAAAAAAATCATCCATTTCATGTTCTTTATTGAGACCCTCTGTTGTACATCTAAAGAGACATATACATTTTGTTTCCATTCTACGCAGTTTCAATGTGAGATCACCTCCCCATTTATTAAACCTTGCTTTCATCAAACCAAGGAATCTGATATCTTGCCTGTTAGCCATTTGAAGCTTGTCATGCCAGTGTAGTGCTAAAGATAGCTGAGGGTCCTGACTGCCAAGGTTAGCCAAATGTTCCTGAATGCGGGTGAGAGTTGTCTAATAGTACTTCAAATGTATATCTTGTGGCACACACAAAAGATTGTATACACCACATGAGTTGTCTTACAGTTAATGAAATCATTGATTTGGATTTCTATTCAGTCCTTATATTTAGAATGTTGACAATTGGCATGTGCAAATTTACACATATTGCAAGTCCTGCATTTATGAACGCCATTGGTCTTTGTTAGCCAGTCTGTGCCAGACAGAGCTTGTTGTGTATCCAAAAAGGAGGGACATAGTTTGTTGCTCAGTGTTGGAACTGGAGTAAACATGAATTGTGGTCCTTTGTCAATGTAAGGTGAGATATCCTCATCCATATGTAATAAATGCCAATGCTTTCTCATAATGCTATATAGTGCCATACAGTCCTGAGAGTATTTTGTAATAATACTGATTGGACTACTGTAATCTTGAGCCCCATTAGCACAGGCCTATGGTGCACACACTATCATTTTCAATCTATCAATCCCACTGATTTTGTTATTTGCATCGTTAATTGTTTTAATAGAATACCCCATGCTCAAAAATCTCTGTGTCAGAAGCTCACACTCTTTACCATAGTCACCAACGGTGCTGCAGATCCTACGTGCTCGATAGAATTCCCCTTTGTGGATGTTGATGATTGTAGATGCCCTATGACAGCTAGTCACATATAATGTCGAATTTACTTCTGTCCTTTTACGGAATGTGGTTGTTTCTATGTGTTTTTCTTTAAGCTAAATATGCAAGTCCAGAAAATCAATAGATTCTGGATCACAGTGCCCAGTAAACCTAAGTTCATATGTATTGTTATTAAAAAAAACAGATATATTCATCAAAAATGTCCTTAGTGCCTTTCCATATAATAATAACATTGTCAATGTATCTCTTCCACATAACAATATACTTGACGTAATTGTTGGTATTCAGAGCGTGTCGGTCTTCAAATTGTGCCATAAATCAGTTGGCTAATGATGAAGCAAATGTTGCCCCCATGGCTACGCCCTTGGTTTGTACATAATACACTCCATTAAATAGAAAGACATTGTGGCTAAGTGTAAACCTGAGAAATTCATTGATCATTGTAACATGTTCCCAGTATGAGGATGAATGCCTACAGACCATATATTCAATAATCTGAATGGCTAGATCATGGGCTATGGAAGAATAAAGTGCTGTCACATCAAGCGTAGCTAGGAAGTAATCATTTTCCCACTTTAGGTCTTGACTGATGGATAGGACATGTGTGCTGTCCCTAATGTATGATGGTATGTGAGGGACACATATTCTAATTATGTTATCAATATATTTGGAGAGATTTTCTGTGGCCTCACCTATTCCACTCATAATGGGTCGGACCTCTGGTAAGCCAGTTAATTCTTTGTGAATCCTGGGCAGAAAGTAAATTGTTGGCATTACTGGGTTTTTGATGTTTAGACATGTTTTTTCCTCATCGGAAATGCATCCTCGTTGGTGCCACTCTTGTAACATGATATGCAATTCTTGAATGATAATTGGTGTTGGATCTGAGGGAAGCTTGCTGTACCAACCCGTTGTTCCCAAATGTGTAGTTCCCATTTTTATGTAGTCTGCATGATTAAGAATGACCACATTGCCCCTTTGTCCGCCTCTTTGATTACTATATTATGGTCACTGGTCAGCATTAGTAATGCCATGTGCTCATAGGGTCTTAGATTCTGAAACGTGTGACTATTGCTGGATGTTCTAGTGTCCAGAAAATGGTGTATGTCTCTTGTGACTGCTATGTGAAAAGTGTCAGTGACATTCTCTGTTGCTAATTGTGGGGCGAATTTCGATTTGGATTTGAGTTCAACAGTATCAAGTTTCCTTGGATGGATTCCAAGTTCTAGTTGTTGCTCCTGTTTCAGAGCAAAAGGAGGTATGTGTTTTCAATGTCCATGATCGTGAAGTCACTGATTGGTAATCGTATTGCCTTGGGTACATAAGTCTTGCTTTGTGTAGCAAAAAGCTTTTTAAGCTTCAATTTCTTTATGAATTTAAATAGATCAATTTGAAAATTAATGAAATCAGTCTTACTAGTGGGTGATAAGGATAAGCCTCTGTAAAATACAGAGACCTCCATTGCCATGAGGGTCCGATCTGAAAGATTAGCGACTATATTATCTATCAGTTCCTCCCTGTCTTCTTCTTTGTTGCTGATCTTGTTAAGATACCTGATGGTCCTGTGTCTTCGTCTGGGCTTTCCTCTTCCTCCCCTCCTGCCCCTTGTGGGGTGTTCGGTCTAGGTGTGTTTGTGATATGGGGGTTTGAAACCTTACTTGCTTGCCTGTGTTTCTCTGTGCCCCTCTCCTCTATCTCCTTATCGGTTCTAAAAAACTCCTCTTATTTGTTCTGGCTCATTGGATATGGTAGTTGTTTCTGGATCCTTATCCAGAACCTGCTCCCCATCCGATTCTGCATCTGAGCTTGATGGGGTTAGATGAGGGGTGCTCTCATTTGATTTGGATAGAGGACCTCCATCAAATTTTGGCTGAAAAGTATAAACTCTACCTTCCCGATAATCTCAATCATCTCGGTAGTACTTTCTGAATTTACGTATTTTCATTTTATTCCGATATATTTTTAGAATTTCATACCTTTTAGTGTAGTTTTTTGTTTGGAACTTTCTGCGTTAGACATCTCTTGTATCTCGTGTTTCACTTTCTCAATCTGCTCTAAAATCCTAGTATGCTGCCTTGTGGTATGATCAATCATCAGTTGTATGTAAGAAGCCTATTGCCAAACCTCACAACTAATACAAAAAGGGTTGTGGGATAGTTGTCAAGAAAAGAAAGAAGTGTTTTCAAATGATATGTCAGGAGGCGGTAGATTGGGTCTTCCTTCCCCATGTTTTGGACATGAGGTAAAATGGAGCTTGGATCACGGTACAGTCTCGGGCTTCTCCAGCACGAGACAACAGTTCTAATGTCAGCTCTCTGGACACAGTCTCAAGCTTTCAGATATCAGGGCCATCAATGGGCAAGTCTCATTTCACTTGAAAGTTGCTTGCCTTCAAGGACCTGATGGGTTCAAATAACAGAACAAAAGTTCCTTTAACAAATGAAAAGTTGATCTGAAGTAGTTTCACACTGAATTACATGCAAAACATCATCTGAACAATACTCGGTGTGCACCAGTAATAACAGTGCAATACATTTGTGATGCTGGAAATGCTTTAGTGGGAAATGTCCTCCCCATCCTTATCCTACTACTTCCTTGGTGTGTGTTTTCTGTATGCTTTCTGCACAGGAGTCCAGGTTGGACTCCCGCCAGTGCAGTTCTTTATCTTTATCTCTGGTGAACCCGCTATGGCACCTATGGGTCCCCCTTCGTACCCCTAGTGTGTGTTTTTGGGCACCTGTTTGTTTCCCCACAGAGTGGGGTATGGGCTGGTGGCAGCTACATGCTGACTTTTCAGTGGCTCTGGGTCTCCTCCATTGTTGGGACACAAAGGCCCTGGCATAGGAGTCAATGGATTCCTGAACAAAGGCAAGATGACCACTGTAGGTCTCATGGCTTTCTGCCGTTCCCTCTTGTTCTTCCAACTCCAGAGAAGCCCTGTCTCTGCCCCCCCCCGCCACCTGATTGGATGTTTGGTGGAAGGACCACATGTGGCTCTGCTAAATTGCCCACCCTGGAAACTGCTTGTTTTTTGGTACACCTTAGAGGTGGGACCTGACAGAATCGAAAGAGGCGTCAACTCATATTCTGTGTTGTGGGTGTCTGGTTTTGGTTGTGTGTCACAATGCCTGTGGTCCTGCCTGAGCCAGCCCTGTCTGAAAATGAGTGAAAGCATAACCTTTTATTGCAGGTTGCCCAGGTAGAGGGATCTCCACACAGTGTTGTCTTTTTACTCTAAAAAGCATTCTGCCAGTGCTCTGATGTAATTGGTCTCACCAGGCGTTCCTTAGTGGGTCCCGCAGCAGTCCTCGTAATAGGGCAGCCCGTAATGAACGGTGCCAGTCCCGTACCGGCACCATTCATTATGTGACCGCCAGGGTCCTAATGAGGCCCATTGTGTTTATTGTTAGAAATTCCTGAGTATAAAGTGAGCCTTACTTATTTGTATATATTCACCTAAACCTAATCTTTATTTAATACAATAACTGTGCTAGTACATACCATAGTGTGCAGACATTCCCTTGCAGGGGCTTGGGGATTCATTGTACCTGAGAACCAACCTGCTTCCCCTCCCTGTGAGCCTCAGCCTTGGCTGCTTGTCCATTGCTAACCTTTGAGAGCCTTGGTAGGGGTGCCTTTGCGTCTCTACAACAACCATAGTGGGTAGTAGCACAGATAAACCCACCTCCAGTCTTTACAACCTTGACAAACAAAATAAAACTAATATGCAGCCACAAATTTTGACAAATCAACGTAAGTCAGTAGATGAAAAAGCAACATTCAATAGGTTTTCTTTTAAACCTGTTTTAAAATGATAACATAGTGTGCAAGAGTAGAACATTCCATAATATGGGTGCCGGAATTGAAAAGAGCAGAAATGGAAAGAGGCACACAAAGGGATTTGAAAAAAGAATATTAATCATTGGGAGTATGAGTCTAATTATCTAGTTGGTTGATGTGAAGAGATGAAACCAGAAAGATAAATTGGAGCTACATTATGTACATTTGAAAACAATGGATACAACTTAAATTCAAATCTATTGGCAATAGGCAGCCATGTTAGTTGAGCAAGACATGGTAACACATGAGATGAAAAAAAAACTACAGACATCAGAATACAAGATGGAGTGAAGCAGAAATAAAGCATGTATGGAATGAGCATAATCCTATTACCATCAGCTGGGCATGTGAACAGGCTAGGGAATTCAAACACTACAGAACAGAAGAGGTTTTGATTAGACAGTCAGCTAATCGTCTGAAATTGACACTGTGAATATATATTCGATAAATATTCAGGCTAAAGAACTAATAATAGGTCCTATATTGATGCTTATCAGACATTTTGAGAGACCCTTACAACATCGACAGGCAGCTGTAACAAAAATACACTCTGACATCTACAAAATAGTTCTCAAAAACAAAGGTTTGATCTAAATATACAAACAACTAAACGGCAATTGCTACTCTAAATCAAGCGAGACTAGTCAACAGCTGACTATTGCCTGTAAACATGGGAGAAGGGTATACAGGAATTGGCTGAAAACTTTCATTGAACACTTACACATAAACAGTGGCATGAAATGGTTAACATTTAAAAAAAAGAATGATGCAAGGCTCTTCTGGGCACGAGTCTATGGTGATAATAAAGCGACTAACCTAGGCATTGGTGCATAAAAGCAATGTTGGAAACAGTCCACTCATGACATGCGAGAAAATCTACCACTGTTTTCAACACCAATCACTTGGTTAAATGACAACTATTGGCCACTGCAGCTGACCATGAGGCCATACAAACGATGCTAAAACAAATAAATGGATTGCCCCAGGTCCTGACAGACTATGTAATAAACTGCTAAAAAAAGACTGTAGACTCTGGAGTCAGATATTGCATATACTGTTTAGCCAAACTGGTAATGTGGTCCACACAGTTGGAGGGACATCATTGCTGTGCTGGTCTTCAAACGCGGTGACATAAACAGAACCTTCAAGTTACTGCATTTTGGCAATGCTAGACACACCCACCAAAGAATTTATTTGAGTTCCTTTGAATGAGCTCACGGTTTGAATGGAGGATAATCAGATTATACTGATGCAACAAACAGGGTTTAGAAAGGGAAGTAGCACACTCACCAACATATTAACACTGACCACAATTGTTGAATATGCTAAACTGCCATACAATGCCACTGCATATGCAGGTTATAAAGATCTAAGTGTGGCATTTGAATCAGTAGACAGAAATCTGCTCTGGTTCAAACTGCAGCAATTGAGGGATTCCAGAAGGTCTGCTATCCATGATTAACATGCTGCACAACGACACCACTATGCCAGTCTGATTAAGCAGACTAGGGCATTTGAGTGATTCTATTGCAACATCTACTGGCCTCAAACAAGCGTGTATTCTCACTCCAACTTTATTTTATCTGTATATAGCGGATATGCCCAATGCAATTGCATGAAAATCCATATATCCACCTTCTGGATTACAAAAGCAAATTACTGCATTGCCAGAATACACTAAGTGGGTAATTCATAGAAATCAGCGCACAAGTGGTGCACGCGGCTGGCCCACAGGGTCTGCGCCATCTGTGTGCGCCAAAACCCATTTCAGCGCACAGCGTATTCATGGATTTCAACATCCATAACCAGTCGTGGCGCAGAGTGGCGCAGCGACCCTGCAGCGGTGCCAGTTATGCCCCCAACCCCGCCCGTGTGCCATGAACAGTCACAAATCTAGTACAGGGCGCAAAGGCCAGTGGACCAGCATACAGCGCCCCAACCACGAAAACGCGTGTAACTCTCCCCGTGCACACCCCAGAATACATGTACCCCGCTTGCGCCAGGTAAATTGCGTAGAAAAAGCACCCCCCTGTGGCATGGGCTGCCTGTGGGGCATGCCCAGGGTGGATGGGGTGCCTGCGTGTATTTGGGGGGTGCGCGGGAAATTTCACATGCGATAGATCTTGTGGGAGTGGGGTACGTGTATTTGGGGGGTGCGCGGGAAGTTTCACACGCGATAGGCCCTGTGTGAGTGGGTTACATGTATTTGGGGGGTGTGTGGGAAGTTTCACACGCGATAGGCCTTGTGGGAGCGGGGGACATGTATCTGGGGGGTGCACGTGAAGTTTTACACGCGATAGGCCTTGTGGGAGCGTGGGATGTGTATTTGGGGGGTGTGCATGGGACGTTTCACACGTGATAGGCCCGGTGCGAGCGCAGTATGTGTATTTGGGGGGGTGCAGGAAGTTTCACACGCGATAGGCCTTGTGGGAGCGGGTTACGTGTATTTGGGGGGTGCGTGGGAAGTTTCACACGCGATAGGCCCTGTGTGAGCGGGGTACATGTATTTGGGGGGTGCACGGGAAGTTTCACACGCGATAGGCCTTGTGCGAGCGGGATACATGTATTTGGGGGGTGCGCGGGAAGTTTCACATGCGATAGGCCTGTGGGAGCGTGGTACGTGTATTTGGGGATTGCGCAGGAAGTTTCACACGCGATAGGCCTTGTGGGAGCGGGGTACATGTATTTGGGGGGTGCGCGGGAAGTTTCACAAGCGATAGGTCCTGTGCGATCAGGGTACGTATATTTGGGGGGTGTGCAGGAAGTTTCAGATGCAATTTGGCATCGTGGGCCCTCCCGGGTGTGTGGTTCCCCCCTCCACATGCCCTGCAGGCAGCCGACACCACAGGGGAGTACCCTAGAACCCTCCCCATGCCCTGCAGGCAGCCCATACCACAGGGGACTACCCTATAACCCTCCCCATGCCCTGCAGGCAGCCCAAACCACAGGGTACTACCCTACAACCCTCCCCATGCCCTGCAGGCAGCCCACACCACAGGGGACTACCCTACAACCCTCCCCATGCCCTGCAGACAGCCCACATGGCATCATGCACTTGTGAGCACACTTGTGAGCCCTGACTCATTTCCCCCTGCATCCCCACCCACCCAGCAGTGACGGGCACCTGCCAGCAGGCCCCGACTCATGTCCCCCCACCCACTCACCCACCCAGCAGTGACGGCACCTGCCAGCAGGCCTGACTCATGTCCCCCTGCACCCCCACCCACCCAGCAGTGAAGGGCACCTGCCAGCAGGCCCCGACTCATGTCCCCCCACCCACTCAACCACCCAGGAGTGACGCGCACCTGCCAGCAGGCCCCGACTCATGTCCCCACCCCACCACGTCATCACGATCCACACTCATGGTCCTTATGGCCACCCACATCCCATCCCACACCACCCCAGTCCAAACATCCAAACAAGTATTCCATCCATCCCCATGTTATGATAGATCCCAAATGGCAAGTATGCACATCAATACATGTCCGTCACACACACACAATGGGTGCAAGTGAATGAGAAATCCCACATCATGACATGCATGAAACCAATGACAGAATACCACACAAATGAAGTATGAAACCAAAATGTATTAAATACAAAAGCAAGGGAATGAAATAAGATCACAAAATAATAGAAATAATAAACAAAAGGCTGCATGTCCAATATAAATGAAATAAAATATATGAATGCTGCATCAAAATAAATCCAAATGAAAATGTCTCCAAAGGGTTTGTCCATCAAACAAAATCTAAATGAAAAAATAAATCCATAGCTCCATGGAAAAAAATGAAAAAAATGAAGTCCAATCCAGTCTTCAACTATATACAATTTCCAAATACAGGGTCCATGAGTCCAACAATCCAAATGAAACCTACCTAAAACCCTACCTAATAAACAACTATCTACAAAAAGGTGGCCATGCGCCCCAAATGAAATGAAAATACAAAGGAAACGTAACACTAATTAACTATATACTATGGCGGCGGGCAAGTCCAATGGCTCACTTGTTGATTTCCCGGGCCAGTACATCATAAAACTCCTGTTCTAAATTCTGGAGGCGGGCCTGTTCCCTGGCTACGAGGTCTCACAGAGATAATGCAATGTCCAGCTCCAACTCCCTGCGAATTTCCTCGAGGCAATCAGCCCGCCTCAGCGCCCTGCGCATGGAGTTCTCCGCCCTGACCATAGTGAGCCATGTCTCTTCTGCCTGCCGCCGCTCCGCATCTATTTGCTGGCCCAACCGCTGCCACACGAAAGACACTCCCAATCCAGGGTCCACCTGCCCTCCGGCCGATGCATGCCCCTCTGATGTTAATGGCCCCGAGCCATCATCGCTCCCACCTTGAGCCTGCTGCTGCTGTGCATGTGCCCTGCCTCTTGATTCCTGCACGTTCTCCTCCTGCTGGGGTCCAGTTGTTGTTTGGCCACCCCTGCTGGACCTCCAACTCCCGACTGTGGCAGGGATGTGTCCTCCACCAGCCTGGCCGCTGGGTCAGAGGCAGCTCCACAGGTTACCCAGGTGATACTTGGGTGGAAGATGGCACGGAGGATGACTGGTGGATAGGGGGTTCAGTTGAGGAGGGGGTCGGTACAAGGTCCAGCAGATGGAGGAATCCAGCACTGGTGACACGTCCTAGTAGGTCGACACGGTCAAAGAGGCATCCCAGATAATGTGTAGATCCTTCACGAAAACCCTGCAGGTCATCTTGGATGCCCCGTTGACGCAACGCCATCCCAGCCAGGACAAGCTCAACATGGTCGGGGATTGCCACGTCCGCAGGGAGAGGAAGGCCATTTGTTGTGCGCGCATCCCCTCCCTGAAAACGGGTCTGGACGAAGGCATCCCTGCTGATGCGGGATGATGCAGTCACAGGATCGGGGACAGGATTACACACAGGCACCTCTGCGGCGGCCTGTGCTGCCTCCTGTCCCTGCCCCTGGACTGCACCACTAGCACCAGTGGAATCCCCCCTCCAGACCCTGTGTGTGTCCCTTCCACGGCCTCCTCCTCAACCAAACCCACCACCAACCTGGATGACTCTGTGCCATCTTCCTCCATCAGACCCTGTGGGGTCTCAGCTGCCCCTTCTGCTGCCTCGGAGTCCACCTCCGACCTCCACCTCTTGGACCTACCCTCAGCAGCTGCAACCACGGATGTGGCACCAGACTCCTCACTCCCCGACGAGATGACAACCTGGGAGGGGAGCTGGGCCTTGCGTCTCCGGCTGGCGATGCGATCCCTGCCGCTTTGCTCCACAGACCGTCTCTGCCCTCTTCATCAGTTGACGCTGCAGACAGGGAGAGAACACAGGCATCAGGGCACTGTACAATGGTCTGATACACACATGACAGTTACACATGAGTGGCAGTGTCAAACTTCACACATGGCATCACACTCCCCAACACACATATCATTTCAAATCACACACATGCGCAAATCAACAGGAATGTTGCAGCAGGCAGCACCATCCATACACATACAACAGCACGAGCAGCCGAAGGTTAGCCTGACATCACATGCAACATGGGGAGTGCATAACACATGCACACACGATACTAGACATACATGCATCTGTACATCTCCACCACCTGTCGTAGTGATATCATCGCCATCCATGTCACATCTGCCAATCAGCCTCCTACATGTCAGTGTCACATGCATCCATGGTGTATAACAGTTGCACATTTGTCAAATACACACACATGCACATGTACATAGTGCAGATACATGCAGGTGGAACCAGCATCCATGTGTGACACCACAAACATGCCAAAGTACATACACAGAAATTGAAACATGTGTGTACCCACACATGCATTCGGCCAGCATGCATTTGAACACATACACCATTGATGTGTCTCACACATGACAGGACTCACATGCGGCAGGCTCATGTCCCTGTACATACACATCCATACATGGGCCTACAAAGACATATGTCCAACCTGCACACTCCTGGCACACCTCAACATGCACAGCGTCCAATCAGTATGCATATATACTTACCGCTCTACTCCGGACGGGTCTGCCTCTCAAGGACCTGGAGATGGAGTGCTGGGCGTATACGATCCAGGACCCTGATCTGGTTGTTGGTAATGCGGACCGGGCCCCCCTCAGCATCTGCTGCCTTCAAGAGGCGCCAGGCCTTGTTGAGTGCCCTGGACCTGAAGTCCTCCCAGCGCTTCCAGACATGTTGAATGTCATGGGCTGCCACCCCCTCCACGTTGATGGCAGCCACAATGTCCATCCAGATCCTCTTCCGTCCTTCATTGTCAGCAAGTGAACTTCCAAAGAGGGCATCATACTTCCCCAGGACTTGCTCCACCAGGATACCAACTTCATTGGCACTGAAGCTGGTAGCCCTCTGCCTCTCTGGCTGGGGTTTGCCAGTGGTGCCAGATGGTGTTGTGTCTGACATGGCAACCCCAGAGGCAGGCGTGGGTGGGCAACTGGGTCCTGGGGCTGGGCTGTGGAGCGATGGAATACCAGTCGGGAGTCTTCAGTTCCAGCAAGGGTGGTCACAGCAACTGGACCCCTACAGATGGCTGACGTGCAGGCACCAAATAGCAGGGCACGTGGCCAGCAGGCAGGCAGGCAGGCAGCAGCAGATGGCAGGTGGGAGTGTGCTCGGGGCTCTGGGGGCAGGAAAATGGCCTTCTGGGCAGGAGCGTGGTCTTCCGTGTGTTATTTCGTGGCCAGCTTGATATGGAGTGATTTGGCATGTGAAAAAACTGCACGTCAACGTGTAATTCGAGGAAAGGCCCTTAGCATGTAAGCGTGTCTGTGACGTTACGCGCGCGGGCGTTTCCTTCGTGACGGATGCACAGTGATTCAGCATGTGAAAAAACAGCACGTCCGCGTGTTAATGCGTGTGATCTGAGGAAAGGGCCTAAGCGCGTAAGTGACTTGACGCTCGCACAGGCGTTTCCCTCAGCACGGGTTAAAGGTGAGCGGGTCCAGCAGTTCGCTGTATGTGCCTTTTGTGGAGACCGATGTGTGTGTTGCTACTTCGTGTTGTTTTGCATGCCATCACAACTTCATAGCGGATCAAGAACGTATCTCCTCTTTTGGCGGGGGTATTGGCTACGCGTGTTTTTCATTATCACGCTAGTCTGACGGTGAGTCATGCACGCTATTTTTCCCACTGCGGGTGCCCCTGTGTATCGAGTACCCGTTTTTTCGAGGTCATAGTAGCCTGCGTTTCCCACGCGTACATGTTTTTCATGTCCCTGAGTGCCACAGCGTACTACGGGAGGTTAATTCCACACACATGGGCTGCCGGGGGGTGCGTGCAGGGTTTTACTGCAGTTTTGGGGTGCCTGATCATTGCCTGACCCATTACTTTATCACCAGGGTCACATGCAGCCTTGCAGGTGCAGGGGTACTGTTAACATCCTGTATCCCACCCCCTTCATCCCAATTGCCCAGGACAATTGTCGTGTACACCTCCCTGTGCAGGCGTTGAGCCCATGGAGGATTTCTTTTTTGTTTCAACATCATCGCATGTGGGTGTTGAGGTGCACCCTGTACCTCCCCCCTGCTGGGTGCCTCCCCCTCGGGTCGTATGTGGCCATTTTTGATTTTTCTTCTTAGTTTAGTTAGTTAATATGGTTTTTGATAGTTAGTTTAATTAGGTAATGTAGGTTTTTTTATAGTTAGTTTAATTAGTTAATATCGTTTAAAAGTGCTTGTCTATTGTGCATTCATGTGACAGTGTGGTGCGTTGTGGCTTTTGAAAGCATCCACTGTCTGTTCCAGCTGGGCCCTTCAAGCTTGTATCGTGTATGTGTTTGCAGATTGGGGTCCTGACTCACATAGGCCACTCCTGGTTCCCTTATCCATGGGCTCGCAAGGATGGTTCGGTGTAACAAACATTTACACAAGGGCTTTGGACTGTCATATCTGTGGCCTTTCTGCTGCTGTACTACTTGTGTTAACACCCCTAGTGGGGATTGGAAGGGTTTTAGCCACGGCATGTCTGTGATCAATTTGGGTGGGTTCATGATTGATGTGTCCATTAATTGATCTAGATTGTGATGTATGTTATTTTCTTTCCTGTATATGTGCTTGATGCACTTCATGCTGTAGACAGTAGCCTGCACCCTTTGCCTGTCAAAGTCACACTGATGGTGGGAGGAGTTCTGATGTAGGTCTCTAACATGGCCCAGTGACAACCAGCATGAAGACACACACACAGGGAACTTTCAAGTGTTATTTATATGTTTTATGCCCTTTCTGCAGGACAATGAGCCTCCAGACCACCTTTGCCAGCAGACACAGGGCGAAGCACTACAGAAACCTGGCTACGTTTGGTGGTGCAGAGATGCGCATGTGTGCGCAAGCAGTAGCACAGGGCTTGTGCTCAGATGTCCAACAGAAACTGATGTGTTTCCAGGAGATCCAAGCAAGGTGAGCAGCACAAGGGGGCCACACCGCAGACAACCTTCCACCAGGCCACTTGCACATGCATGCTAAGTAGCGCCACTGATGGGGAGCTTGGCCAGATATTGTTGTAGAAACGCACAGTACAGCTAAAATGCGTTGAGGGACAAATGCCAAGTAGCTTTACAAGTTTTCAGGGGCACACGCAGGGGCCGTCACACATATCCTCCAGTCCCCCCTGCTCTATAGAAGCTGAGTAATTAGCACAGTAGCGTTCAAGCCAGAAACCTATACAGCGCACAGGGACACCCAGCGAGGCACAGACTTGTTTGCAGTGCATATCATTTGCATGTGAAAATTGCCACTTGCACTACCTATTGTAATCCACGGCTGCCAGAACACGACTTGTACTGAAGTCGCACCTCGCTATACGCGTCTAGCAGGTCACCCAGGGACCATTCTTTCATGTGTGATTCTTGACGCATTGGTCTTCCATTTACCGTGCGCCCACGTGCGCCTGCCTTACTGCATTGACAGTGTATGAACCATCACAGGGGCAAGCTAACGTATACGTATATAGCAGCAGACAAGGGTGTTTGTTTGTGGAGAAGTCACTTACTTTGGGGCAGAAATGTTGTTGTGTGTGTGTTGTAAACACACACAGATTAGTAACTCATGCTCTCTTTGCAGCATTGAACTGATCCTGTTACCGGACCTGAGAGTGCACAGGCAGGAGGCCAGTACTCACCCCAGAGATAAGTCTCTCTTTGTCTTGCATTTCACTCATTTCGTACTATGTGCATGTAGAACATGGCTTCTCTGATTGAGTATGTGTTATTGTCAATAGTTGTATTTTGTATTTTGCCTACTTTCCCTTGCAAATCCAACTCCCCTCTCCTGCCCCTCTTTCCGGTTCTCCTGAATACCAATGCCTGTCCAACCAACGGATCCCTGACCCTCTTTCCCCGCCACGGTCTCGGAGGCCTGTGTATGTTTTACCTTGCAGGCGCCCAGACCACGGAGGGGGTGCTTGGTTCGTGCCACTCCTGCACCTGGAGACCGGAGCTGTGACACTACCCATCAGTTGTTGCTTCCTCATTGTATGTTGTTTCCGAAAAAAGGTACCCTTCTTGTTGAACCATTGTTGTACTGTGCTACTTTGGTAGTTCGATCATTCTGCTTGTACATGTGCCATGACTTTTTTCTCCACTTCGAGTAATCTGCTGGAGACTCTTCCAGGGTTTTTTTTTGTGCTGAGAGGCTTTTTCCCTGGTTTGGGGGTTTGGCTCCTTGGATTTCTCTGCGATTTGGTATTTTGTCCAGTCAAGGAGGCCTCTGAGGGGGCTGGACCTTATTTACACGCAAGGTGGAACATGAAGACCATCAGGTAGGGGGATCCTGTAGCCAGGTAGACTAAAAGGGAGAAGGCTACATACCCCAGACACAGTTGTTCTGAAGGTCATGATGATGTGTAAATGAGGGAGGGCCTTTTGTTGTTGGACAGTAAGCCTGGGCTACGGTGTTTGGGCACTCGCAGACAATGTCATTGTGGGGTACTATGTACATGATATGTTCTGCTGGTCAATGGCTGTCCTGTGTTGTATTTACTTTTCAAGTGTCAGGGGATTTTTGTGGTTTGAGATGCTGGGATGTACACATGGGCAATGTTCACATGTGATGAGTATAGGGCACTGAGGGTCACTTGATTTGACATGCATATTTTGAGTGCATGTCCCTACTGACACACACAGTTGCACAATGCTCCATCACACGTACAACCACCCTTCCATGCTCACAGGTGCACACATATTGCCTTCTCGGGCGTGCTGTATCCCTGCAGCACATGATCAATTACCATTTGGGGATCCTGGACATGCGTCAATGGGAAAATGTGTTATTTTGTCCTTTTGATGTGATGATAAAGATGTATCCCCAACACAATGGCTGCTCACTGTGCTCTGTGCTGAGCAGTGTGTAGCAGGCGACAAACACAGCACACGGGTTAGGGAGTGGCGATTTTGACTTGCCCAATGTGCATGTGAACAGGCATTCAGTGCTGTGTTGAAGCTACCACTGGTGTACAGCATTTGTGTATGACTTGGTATGTGTGGGAGGTTGTTGTCAGTCATTTCATCTGATTCTATGTCAGGCATCATTGTCTCGGGCCACTTTCCATTCATTTGTATTTTTTATTTTGTCTATTTGTAAAGCACAGCCAGGCCCAGGGGCATCCGGGCACATTTTACATAGGTTACAGGACGTAAGCAGATACATACAGTAAGTAAGTAAGATACATAGAGTTTATAGTATGTTACAGTTGCATACAGTGAGAAAGGCAGACAACGAAAAACAGTACAATACAATATATACAAAACTCTAGTGGGGAAATCGACAAATCAGAAATCAGGGAGGTTAAGCTGTTGTAGAGTCCAGGTTCTGAAGCCAACTCTTAGTGTTACGCTTTAATACGTGGAAGGATGGTTCAAATCTGAGGGAGGCAGGTAGTGTATTCCATAGCTTGGATGCCAGTACAGGGAAGCCAATACCTACTGAGTTATGGAGTTTGAATCTAGGAATGGTCATAGTATGTGCTTGGGCCACTCTAAGTGGTCTTGACGACGTATGTGAGGTAAGTTGGTTGGTAAGGTAAGCTGGTGCAAGGTTAGCCCTGGCTTTGTGTGTAAGGGCAAGGGTTTTGAGTGATATTCTGTGGTCCACCGAAAGCCAGTGCAGGTTGCGTCTGGTCTCCGAGATATGTGACTTCTTAGGGATGTTGAGGGCTGCCCTGATGGCATTATTCTGAATTACTTGTAACTTGTTGATATTATTGTGGCTAGTACCTAGATAAATGGCGTTACAATAGTCAATTTTTGACAGAACTAAAGTTCTGGCAAGTGGGATGCAATTTGGGGTGGAGCTGAACAGCCTGTAGGCGGTAATTAGTTTGCAGGTATAAGCGGCTGAAGATGCTACCGCGTTGGTTTGTTTGGATAGTGATAAAGTGGCATCGAGGTAAATGCAGAGAGTTTTAGTGTTGTTTGAGACGGTAATGGAGTTGCCATCTATCGTAAATGATTTGAAGGCAGAGTTTAGTTTTTTCAATTTCGCGTGCGTACCAAGGATAAGCAGCTCCGTTTTTTCATTGTTTAAGCAAAGACCATGTTGCGCCATCGATGCTTGTATCACTGAGTACATTTCGTTAAGGGTATTGCTGTCAGTTCCATAGTCTCCAGAGATAGGGATGAGTATCTGGGTGTCGTCCGCATAGTTAGTATACGTGACACCCAGATGGTCAAGAATATCGAATAGGGGCTTTGTAAAGACGTTGTAGAGTGTGGGGGACACGCAAGAACCTTGCGGGACCACGCAGAGTACTGGAGAAGGATCGTCAGAGTCAGTAGGAGAGAACACCCGCATAGTTCTTTTCACCAAGAAGGAGCTAATCCAAGAGGTGGCTGAGTCGGAGAAATGTGCTGCAGATTTCAAATGATGGCATAGCGTTTGGTGATTGACCAAATCAAACGCTGGTGATAGGTCGAGCAATAAGAGGATTGCAAGTTTACCATTGTCCTTTAGGGATTGAATTTGAGTGGTGAGGTCTATCAAGGCAGTTTCCATGATATGTCTTGGGCAGAAGCCAGATTGCCTTAAACCCAATAGATTATTGGATTCTAGGTATGCCTGTATTTGTAGGTATGCTGCTCTATCCAGTATTTTTAGTAGGAAGGGTACCGTTGTTATAGGCCTGTAGTTGGATGGGTTGGCTGGGTCAAGAGTCAGTTTTTTGATTAAAGGAATGACCCAAGCGTCTTTTAAGTTATCGGGTACTACTCCAGTTTTGAAGGAGGTAATGATAAGGTTGGTGATAAATGGGGCAAGGTCATGCGCTGCTGCTTTGATGATTGGAGCAGGGCAGGTGTCCCCTTGGCAATTAGGGGGTTTGAGTTTCCTTATGATATTTTCCACTTCCCAAATAGACAGTGGTGAAAAACTAAATGGTTTGCAAGTAGGTTCAAAGGTGGAGGACATATTAGGATATTGTTCGTAATCAGGGTCAGAGAGAAGCAAACATTTCTTTGTGTTGATTTTAGATTGTAGCAAAGTTATTTTATCTAGTAGGGACTTCTGGATGTTAGTACACCATAATGCATTGGTAATGCATTTATCAACAAGGGCAATAGGAGATTCCAGTTCTTTTAGGATCTTAAAGAGTTCTTTTGTATTTGATTCCGCTTGTATAATCCGTTTGTTGCAAGTGGCTTTTTTGGCCAATATGATGGCCTCTTTGTAGTTAGCGGATGCTAGGGTCAGCTCCTTTTTATTAGTTGCTGATGGGCACTTTTTCCAATGTTCTTCAGCAGTTCTTTTAATTTTACGAAGATCTCTTAGATGTGGTGTAAACCATGAGTTCAAATGACGTTGTGGTTTAGATTTCCGCAATTTTAAAGGGGCAATGGTATTCAGAGTTTTAAGTATAGCCTGATTGTAGATATCCACTAAGACTGTAGGGTCTGAGGTGGCAGTGTTGTTAAGAAGGGGGAGTAATAAGGGGAGGAGTTTGTCAGGCGTGATGTCTTTCTTATTCCTAGTCTGGGTGGCTGGAGCAATGATAGGTGGAGGGCATTGTAGGGTAGCTTTGATTGAGAATGTTATTGTGTGGTGATCGGACCAAATACATGGTTCATTCAAAAGCAGATCAATAGTACAATTGAGGTTGGTGAGCCAGTCCAATGTTCTTCCTTTAGTATGTGTGGGATCCTGAATGATGTGGGCGTGACCAAGGTCAGATAGAGTATTGGCTAGGTCAAGGGCGTCAGTATTCAAAGGGTCATTAAGCCCCAGGTTAAAATCCCCAAGCAGGATCATTTGAGAGTTAGGTTTGGTGTTAGTAGAAATAAGGGATACAATGTCCTCGGTGAATGTGGTGATAGGTCCAGGGGGTCGGTAGATGAGGTGCACTGTTGCTGTATGGTTAGGTGATAGTGGTAGTTTGATAGACAGGGATTCAGCAGAGGGGATTTGTAAGTCCGGGATGATTCTAATGTCGATGGTGTTTTTGAAAATGAAGGCAAGGCCACCCCCCTTCATCTGGTTGGTGCTTCTATTGCATCTATTGATGACATAGTCGTTTGGTATGGCTAGCGCCAAGGAGGGGCCCGAGGCTGCGTTTAGCCAGGTTTCCGTAACCGCAAGTAGGTCAAGCTTTTCAGAGATTATAAAGTCAGCAATGTCCAGTGCATGGGCAGGGGGGGACCTGGTATTTACCAGAGCTGCTTTGATGAAAGTGTCTTTAGTAGGTGTTTTTGTAGAGGTAGGGGTATGTCGTGCAGAGGGGTAGAGGCAGGCTTAGAATCTGATACAGTGGCATGGTTGACTAGGTTGTTATGCCGACACATGTGTTTATTTCTCTTACGGTAGTGAGGCTGAGGAGTTATAATCCGCAGACAAGCTCCTAATCTGAAGTTTCTGGCTATGATGCTCGGGTGGCAGGAGTGTCGTATAGTTTGAGCATGGTAGTTTGTAATATTGATACGAGGGGAAGGTAGGCTGTTATACAGTTTAGCGTTTGAGCAGTGTTTAGGTATGGTGGCTCTCGAGTTTAGCCTGAGGTTTCTATTAGATGTGGGACAAGGTTGATTGGGAGTAGGTCTAGTAGCAAAGTGATGTATCCATAGTGCAGGATCATCTAAATAAGGGTTAGCACAAACCATAGTATTAAACCACGCGATGTGGGTGATGGCTATCTCGGGTGTGAGGTTGGATGTGTGGTGGCCAGTATAAGGATGTGCCTGGAGTGTCCAGCGACTTGTGTATGTGTACAGTAGATGGAGGAGAGTGGTTAGGCACCAGTACATAGTGGAAATCTGAAGTGCCAGTAGACAGGGAATGCATACTGGTACTTTGTATGTACAGCTCAGTTGAAATGCTATCAAGTATGTTACAGTGATGCTTCAAGAACAAAGGTAGCTAGGCTGCACTTGTGAGTAACTAGTTGACCTGGGTATAGAACAAATCTAATGATAGCAGCTAGTTTCAAAGAAGTACCTTTAAGTTGGGATGTAATAAGGCAGCTTAGATTCAGGGTGATGCAAATGGGCAAAGGGCCGTAGGACTAAGTTCAATGTGGTACACAGGAGTTGAATGCAATGGGTAACGCCTAGGTTCACAATAATTCACTTAGGGTGAAAGCAATGGGATTGTACCTTGATTCAAAATAATACATATGGCTACAATGTAGTGGAGCAATATCTAAGTTGCGGATCGAACATTAAAATGCAATGGCAACATCTAGGTTCAAAGGTAAATGCAACAGGCTAACATGCCTAAAATGGGCAACACCTAGATTCGAAATTAGGGCAGTTGGTTAAAATGTAAGGGCAACAACTAGGTTCAAAGATAAAAACAATAGGCTAACATGCCTAAAATGGGCAACACCTAGATTCGAAATTAAGGCAGTTGGCTAAAATGCAAGGGCAACAACTAAGTTCAAAGGTAAAAACAATAGGCTAACATGCCTAAAATGGGCAACACCTAGATTCTAAACTAAGGCAATTGACTAAAATGCAAGGGCAACAACTGTGTTTAAGGTACGCAATAGGCTAACATGTCTGAAATGGGCGGCATCTGGATTCACCGTTAAGCAATTAGTTGGAATGAATGTCTAGATTCAGAAAAGCATTTGGCTAGTGTGCAATATGGTAGTACCTAGATGCATATTAGTGCTTTTGGCAACGAGCAGAGTGGCTGCACCTGGGCTCAGGATACTATACTTGAGCTGGCATGTATGATGCACAACAAATTGGGTGCAATAGTCAAAGGTAGCTAGGCATACCATGTAGCAGGCAAGTGCAGGACTTGGGCGGCATGGCAACTAGGTAAATCAAAGCAAAGTTTAACGGTTGTAATAATGCACAAGTAACACAGTATGGAACGGGCTTCATATGCGACGCTCGTGGAGTTTGGTAGAGCAATAGTAAGCGTCAAGTCTATGTAGACTCAGGCATAACCGCATGCAGGAAGGGGCTGAATGAGCAAACGTGGCGTGCTGAGGCGGTTGTTGGCGCGTGTGTGCGAATGCTCGTTTTTTGACAGTAACCTGCTTAAGACACTTACAGTGGCGGTGGGTCACCACTGTGGATATCAAAACGAGAAGATGCAAAGCAGTTACAAAGTAAGCGGGTGGTGTGGTGAAGTGCGGGCACAGTACCTTACTAGCAGTCGGCTAGTTTTCAGGGTCCAGAGTGGCTGGCAGGAGGCAGGGCCATGCACGGGACAGGCTCTGGACAGGGTCGTAGCCTTGATTCCACGGCCTTGATAACGACGGCCAGCTACGCCTACCGGCGTACAATAGGTGCTTCAAATGCGCCGGGGACCCAATCAGGGCTTGCAGAAACTGATGAGGCTGCTCGTGGAGGCTTAGGCTACGTAGCCGATTCGGCAAGCCACCATCTTGAAGCTGTTGCCTCCCTCGTGGTCGGCAATGGCGGTGGTGATGTCAACAAGCCTAGATGGGCGCGTAGGAGTGCAAAATGCCTGTGGGTAACTCATGATGCCAAATGGGCATCTGCTGGCATGAATTGCTTAATTTGCAATATAAGTGAAGCGGGCGAGGATTATTAGATTTTAACCCTGCGCAGTATCCAGTGCGCTTACCACATCGCTCATACATGGGTGCGTCCTCTCCTCGGTGGATGCCTGCTCCTGCACGGTTTGGGGGAGATCCTACTCCCAAGGGACGGTGGGCTGGTGTGTTGCCCGGGCTCTGGACAGGGTGGTAGCCTTGATTCCATGGCCTTGATGACGACAGCCGGCTACGGCTACCGGCGTACGATAGGTGCTTCAAATGCGCCTGGACCCAATCAGGGCTCGCAGAAACGGAAGAGGCTGCTCGTGGAGGCTTAGGCTACGTAGCCAATTCGGCAAGCCATCATCTTGAAGCTGTTGCCTCGCTCGTGGTCGGTAATGGCAGTGGTGATGTGAACAAGCCTAGATGGGCACGTAGGAGCGCAAAATGCCTGTGGGTAACTTGTGATTCCAAAAGGGCATCTGCTGGCATGAATTGCTTAATTTGCAATATAAGTGAAGCGGGCGAGGATTATTAGATTTTAACCCTGCGCAGTATGCAGTGCGCTTACCGCATCGCTTGTACATGGGTGCGTCCTCTCCTCGGTGGATGCCTGCTCCTGCAGGGTTCGGGAGAGACCCTACTCCCAAGTGATGGCGTTATTTATTGGTCATGTGTTGGTCTTTTGCTGTTGCATGCCATGTCATTGTGTGGCAGACAAGGGTGATGTGGTTTGGGAGGGTTTGGGTGACATACCAGGGATTGTCATGGCCTCTTTTGCAGGGGGGGGGGGGGGTGATACACACCTTGCATGTGTTCCTTTTGGTCACACAGGATTGGTTATGTTTAAGTAACTAGGTATGCACACAATGAAGCACTCCCATGGCAACATCCTCAGGGTGGTAAGGTTGTGACAGTTGACTGTCTCTTTGTCATCATTGATTGTCACCTGGTATGTGCCAGGCCTGTGTGCACTCTGCAGGGGTGGGAGTTTAGGTGAAAAATGTGGCCACAAGCTGGGTCCAGGCTGCCTCGCCACTTGCCCTTTCCCCTCCCATGGGCAGCGCCTGTGTCTGTGGTTGGGGATGTGGGGGCACCACCATGTCCACCGGTACGCCCTGCCGTGCTGCAACATTGTGCAGGTCACATGCTGCCACAATGATCCTGCACACTACTGGGGGTGCATATAGTAGCTGGCCGCCTGAGCAGACAAGGGAGCGGAAGCGTGACTTGAGCACTCCGAATGTGCGCTCCACTATGGCCCTGGTTGCAATATGGGCAGTTTTGTATCTTACCTGGGGTGGTGTGGTGGGTTTCTGGATTGGCGTCATCATGTGGTTGCTCAGAGGGTAGGCACTGCCCCCTGGGGAGTTCGTAATGGTTTGATTAGTTGGGTTTATGTATTTGTCTGTGTGTGACATGCATACATGTGCACAGGCATTTGTACTCACCTAGGGGCCATGTGTCGCCATGCTTCCCAGCTTTCAGGAGCCTGCTCAGGGCAGTCATTCTGTATATGAAACTGTCATGGGTTGATCCAGGGTAGTTTGTCTAGACAGAGGTGATGATTCCCTTTGCATCGTATACAACCTGCACGTTGATGGAATGCCAGTGCTTGTGGTTTCGATAGATGTGCTCAGTGGCCCTAGGTGGACGTAGGGCCACATGGGTGTAATCTATGGCACCGAGCACTTTGGGGAAGTGTGCCACCCTGTAGAAGTCCTGGACCAAGGCCTGCCTTTCTGCGGGTGTTCTGGGCATGTATGTGTGCCTGCAGACTGAGGGGTGCGCAGTGAGGATTGCCAACACCTGGTGTATGCAGCGTGACTGCGTGGCCTGTGAGACCCCCCCAACTATGGCAGTTGTCCGCTGAAATGACCAAGTGGCCAAAAAATGCAGGACATTGAGCCCCTTCTCCAAGGGGCTCAATGCTTGGGAGCACAGGGTGGGGGATGTAAGGTCATCTTCCCACTCCCTGACCAAGTCTAGGATGATATGAGGTGGAAACCTATACCTGCCATAGACCTGGTCGTCAGGCATCCCAAAAAGGCTGGTCCAGGGCAAAAATATGCAGGGCCTGGCTATTCTCCTCCTCCTGCGGTGTCCCACGATCAGTGCTGCGACAAAAGGGGCATTCATCGTAGCTGTATATACGTGTTTGTTGTTGCACGCACTTTTATACTGTGTGCGGGAACGCTTCCGCCTGCCTTCGTGTGGTGGACGTGTTGACGCCTGTGCGCGTCTTTTCGCATGTGCGGGTTTACCGTTTTCGATTCCATGAATACGTGTCATTCGCGTGCATGTGGGCGTTCTGTGTATTTCCCTGCAGTACTTCCCCAGTTACGCCTTTTTTTTCACGCATTGTTCCCCATTCCGCTTGTTACGCCCCGTGTCCCACCCCCTTTTTGGTGTGTGCACCGACGTTGTGCGCTATCGCTGTGCACGTCATGCACGGCGTTCCGGATGTTGGAATGATGTGTGGGCCCGTGTGCGCCACGCAAGGATTTTGTGCACATCCCGCAGTCAACACGCACAGACACTCCCATGAATCGCACACGTGTGCTTGCTTTTTCACGCTTGCGCCAGCGTGCGCCATGATTTTCGGCACACATTTGTTCCATGTATCGGCCCCTTAATCACATGCATTGGTTGTTAACAGAATGTACACCAAAATTATGACCTTTAATCGTTCCACCAAAAAACAGAAATACACCTGGCACATTGACCATGATAATCTTGAAGTGTTTGAAAAATTTAATTTCCTAGGAGTACTAATAGACAAGAAAATGTCATGGAAAGTACGTATGGAGATCATGCAATCGAGTATGATTTAGCTTGTAACTAGACGCTGCCTCCCCTTAGCTACATAATTACTGCTCATTGCACTTTATCTGCCCATATTGTATTTTCCTGTACCTTACTGTCGAATTGATCGTCTTTTTACAATTTTAATAATTACTATCACCTAGTTTTGAATTGTGTTTTAGCATTTTCAATTGTTTTTAGCCATTGTCATACACTGTTCAATCCTTTTTTACCTTGGGATCTTTTCACCCAGATCAGCCCACTAGTCCCATTGCTAGCGTGATCCTGGGAACCTTACTGTGCAGCGAACTAGAATCCCCAGTGGGCTTGTAGTCCGTGCGCCTATTTGTTGAAACTTCAGGTGCGTCAATGCCAGCGCGTCATGGTCTAGCCAGTCTGTGCTAGTCCGTGCTGGCTGCCTTGTTTATCTCGGAGTAGAAGCCTTATTATACCATGGGCCTCATTACACGGACGGCGGTAAGGGTTTACCGGTACCGGTAAACCCTTACCGCCTTACTACGAGGTCCCTTTGCGGGTAGCTACTTTAACGCCTGCTGTTTAGCAGGCGTTAAAAACCAACCCGCAAAGGGACCAGGGTGCTAATTACGGTACTGCAATTTGCGGCACCGTAATTAGCACCTTACCCATTCCCATTATGCCCTATGGGGCAAAAATGGGAATGGGAAGGGCGAAGGGGGAATTACCGCCCCGCCAACCTTGGAATAGGGCGGTAATTCCCCATTCCACCAAGGCGGTGCCGGTATTTTACCGGCATGGACCAAGGTGCTAACAGCACCTTGGTCCTCTGCCTACCGTGTAATGAGGCCCCATGTCTTCCATGCATGCTAGGTACGGATTCACTCATACTCTCTCTGCCTTGTTTATGCACATGCTGCGTGATGCGAGAAAATGCTATTGTTAAAACCCTGCGGCTGTATCCAGACGTGGGAACTATAACTCTTCTATTTTGCATTTGACCTTAAAGATATTACCAACTATGGGCCCTTTGCTAACTACTGAAATAACTAGCCAAGTGAAGGTACCTTCTATCTATAACGAGGGCACATCCATTGAGGGAAATGGTAGTGAGGCTCTGCCTTCGACTGATTTCGAGCACGATACTGCACCAAAATCATCTGATGACACATATATTCCAAAACAGGAAAATGGTTTTGTGAAACCCATATTGCTTAATGGGTCCACTTTTAAAGTTGCCCTTTTGAACATCGGGGCCATATTACTGTAAGTTTGCACCAGTTCAAGTGCCATGATTTCACGGTATTAGCACTAGGGCAGCAAAGTTAGCCCTATTTTTAAAAACACTGGGACACATTAAAAAACCATTATAATAATAAAATATAATAAATATAATAAAAAAGTTAAAGCATGTTCAGGCAAAACTACGTTAAGGGAAAAAAATATTTTAGAAGAGAAAGAATTAAAGTATGAAATAAAAGTTTTGTTAAAGAAAAAAAGAGTAGGTTGCAAATTCTCAAATGTTATACAATTGAAAACAACTGGAGCAAGAGAATTGCAAAATGTAAGCTTGCCATGCAAACATTGTGTTGAAAATAAAGTCAAGATTGCGATTGGAGGAAATAGAAGTTATTTTAACAAGAGGACAGGAAATTCATAAATGATTTGTAAATATTTGAGAAGTAGCAGGAAAAGAAACATCTGTACTGTCTTTTGGGGATCAAAAAGTAAAAAATGGGTACCCATCCAGGATTCATCAGCAAATAGTCCTTAGATACACTAACATAAAGGGAATCAGTTAATGAAGAAAATGAAATGAAAATGATTTGCATCTGTTTAGAAATATTCTTGAAAACCAAATGATACTATTAATACATTTTAACATGTAATATAAAGTGTGACTAGAAGACATCCCAAAATATAATAGTAAGGAACTCCATGAATTGAGGAATTGGAAGAGGAACCTTTCCAGCTGACCAGAAAAGAAGGATTTTATATATAAGAAGAACACCATGATTGAGCTGTCCCAGAAATACTCAGAAAAGCTGAACAGCATAGAAGAGTAGGGTGCTCAACAGTCTCAAATCTAGCTGAAAGAACTAATGGTATTAAAATGGAAGTGAATTTGGAGTAACAGGCGTAGAGTATATATCCGATATGACCACAAAAGCAGTTCAAGTAGAATGGTTGGACATAAGCATAATTGTGGGGCGAGTGTGGCATTAGATTATGATGATATAGATATGTAGAGGTCTAATGCTTGCACCATTTTTACATTGATTTGGAGAGCGGAGTGCCAATGTCCTTAACAATGGGTGAGAGGATGTGGATATAAGACCATATGATGCAAGGGAGAAACAATGAATCAGAGATGAGTACAGTCGAGCATGATATAGGAATGTGATAGTGGAAGAAGTGTTAAGTTCAGGATGGTGCTGGATAAGTGCTTTGTGGTTGTCATAGGAGAGAGGAGAACAGGGAGGTGTGGTGGGATAGAATGGTATAAAATTGGTTCTTTAGAAAGGAGGAAAGCTATGAGGTTGGAATAAAATAGTGACAGAGTCAGAGTAGTGCAGAGCAGAAGAAGAAGATCATTACATAGTAAGAGAGCAAGGAGAGGATGAGAGCATAAATTAGAGGGAGCACAAGGGGCATGTGAGGTGGCAAGGAGGTGAGCTGAAGATGATCGTAGGAAGGATGTGGAAGAGTATGGAGTGAGATGAGCTGATAGGTAGGGAGGGGCAAAACCATTGTTAATTTTCAAGATGATGAGAATGAGTTTATACTGTACCGTCTCATAGATAACCAGACTAACTGACAATGGGCTGGGGAGGTGGAGGTAAAGCGGGAAAGGTTGAATATTGTACCAACAGCAAAGTTGAGGACTTTGTTGAGAGGTGAAAAAGCATTGATGGGAAGGCCAAAGGGGAGACTGGCACAGTAGTCAGATCGAGAGAGTACTAAGGAGGAGATTAGGTGCTTAGTGTTGAAGGGGAGATGTCTTATTTTGTTAAAGAGATGAAGTACCGTCGCAGTGCCAGATTTGGAATTGAAGAGGGAGAAGTTGTGAGATGAGCCGAAGATGACACCAAGGTTGCGGACAGAAACAGAGTAGGGAAGGTGATCAGGAGAGAACAATAGAAGAGCGGGAGAGGAAGAGGCAGCCTGTTTGGATGGGAAGTAGAGAACTTCAGTCTTAATGGAGTTGAGCATGAGCAAGTGAAATTCCATCCAGTATTTGATGGCGGTGGGACAGTTAGAAATATTTAAGCATAGCTTGTCAGATATGGATGGAAAGGAGAAGAAAATCTGAGTGTCATTTTGTGAGAATGAGATCCTGCCTTGTAGGAGTACAAGGATGATGTTAAGGATTTCAATCAGGCGATACACTCTGCTCTCGGCCTAGTGTACAGCGCAATGGAAAAACTTATTTGATATATAGATTCAATTATTTGAAAGATGTACCACTCGTATCACACCCCTTACTTAAAAATACCCCGGGTCAGGCTGGACCAGGAATCAGGCTGGTTTGTAAAAGGTATTATTTATTTATTTATTCAAGATCACAATATAGATATTAATAGGTAAACAAAAATCACCAATGGGGTGACAGAACACAGAATAATATCTTTAATACACTAGAAATAAGTAATGAGTAAAACAAATGCAGCACAGAAATAATACTTTTGTGTTGGTTCAGATGAGGTAGCGCTATGGTTAGAGGTTCCCCCTGCAACACCCCCTGCAACACCCCCAACACCCAATAGGCAATGCAAAGAGATGGAAGGTGGAGAGAGCAGATATTCAGGAATAGTACAGATCAAGCAGTGTCTCACTTCCCCCTTCCCCCCTTACACAGAAAGAGAAAAACGAAGTGGGTTTTTCAACTGTCAGAATTACTTTTAAAGTGGCTGAGCAAGAACTCTAAATGTGTGGAAAAATGCTTAATTTATTCTAAATTCTTATGGGAGCCGCTTTTAACAGTTGCACACAATCACCAGCAAAGATTTAGTCCAAAGAAAACAAATGAAATTTTAAAGTCCAGGTCGGAAACAAATGGGAGCTATTTCACACGTGTAAAAAGTTCTCAAAATGGGAATTTCTGTGGATAGCTACTGATGTTAGCTACAAGTAGGAGTTGAAAATGTGTTTCTATCACAATAACTGAGGGAGTTATAGAGGTTTTAGTAAAGGTTGTTTTTGCGAGATAGGCATGAGAATGGAAAAATTATTGACTATGGACTAGAGCATCCAAGCTAAGCCACCAGGACGGCACAGGTAAGAGTCAGAAGTGATTTGCGACTCAGTCTTGGTTCCTCGCTGTCCATCTTGGAGCACTAGGCTGGTCACTCGAATTAAATTAATAGATCAAAGTTGACAAAGATGACTAGGTAAAAGGATGCTTTTAAAGATAGACAGAATAAGATTTCACTACGGATTCAGAAAATGTTACTGATTATGGTAAGGATAGTTCAGAGGTTAGGAGGGGACAAGATAATGCACAGGAATCAACAGTTTCTAGCTTCCTGTTAATACTCACAAGACAAAATGGATTTAAGCTTTTGGACCGTCAGGATTCTGGACCGTCAGGATTCTGGACCATTGAATCAGATCTATCAGGGACTGACAGCTGGGCACATGGGACTGGACAGGTCAGCAAGGATCTCTGGTCACAGCACGGCACAGGACTGGATGGAATCTGCCCTTCTTGGCTCTGAGGATATTTCAATTTAGCAAGCAAGCATTAACAGCACGCCCGGCTGTATTACGATGCTTCCCCTAGGCTTTTGGGGTTCTGTTCTAGAGTTTAAGGCCTAGCTGAGGATGGTTCAGCTATGCATGGGCCTTTGCTTTGCCACGTTTCTGGAGTCTGGAACAAGGAAGATGTAGATTTCAGCAGCAGGACGCTCTGCCAGCATCAGTAAAGTGAGTGGATCTGTCTGTGTTTATGTCCTGTCCTATTTATGCTCTAAAATGACATCATAAAGGGGGTGTGTGGGCCGGCTTAGCTAAACCTGCCCCTTTGAGCTGGGATAGGGTGAACACTTCATCTCCGTCTTGCATTTGGGGTGATTGGATCAAGGCCGGTTGATGTCACATTTTATGATTTGCTTTACAGTCCTCAGAGACCTCCCTTTAGCCACTGGTCTCAAAATCGGATTTTACACTAAACACACATTTCTACATTAGTCACCTTTATATAAAGCACACACAAAAATGCCATATTGTGTGTAGCATATTTTCATCAAAATCTCGCAGCTGTAGGATCTTGTTTTAGCTTTCTACAGAATGTTGTCCTTTTCGCTATGCACACAGTTTCCAAATTTTTTGCAACTTTCCCCAAATGTGCGTGTTTAACATAGGGATAGGCGTGTACATTTTCACAATTCTAACAGTAATACATTTTGCATAAAATCACATATCTTGCCATTCCTGTCCAGAACATGTCACACAGTTCTGCCGCCTCTTCACACGTGCAGCCAGAAATTAAATTAAAAACTCTGTCATTTTTATATTTTTCACCATTTTGGATAGCAAGTTATAAGTCTTTTAAAATGTGTTCTTTGTTCATGATGAGCAACAGATGGTCAATTGGCTCTGCCTCTTTTTGTCTCCCTGCAGTCCAAGGCATCCCCCTCCTGGCTTGTTCCTTCCAAGAGAGTTTACGACTGCCATCACACCTCCCGTTTCCTGGGCTGCAACTTTGTCATTGTTCCTTTGCCTTCTGTGGACAAGATTCTTCTCTAACCTGCAATTAACACCTCCCCGTGAGTTTCTACTGAGTGGAAGGCCCCGTTCTGGGAGAAAACCCTGCTTTTCCAGTTTTTTTGCAGCTTCAACCAAGCTGATTAACTTTAAGACCTAGCAAAAGCCACATTTGTTGCATCACATACAAATGCATTTCTTTGTTGGCCTTTTCGCTATGCACACAGTTTCCAAATTTTTTGCAACTTTCCCCAAATGTGCGTGTTTAACATAGGGATAGGCGTGTACATTTTCACAATTCTAACAGTAATACATTTTGCATAAAATCACATATCTTGCCATTCCTGTCCAGAACATGTCACACAGTTCTGCCGCCTCTTCACACGTGCAGCCAGAAATTAAATTAAAAACTCTGTCATTTTTATATTTTTCACCATTTTGGATAGCAAGTTATAAGTCTTTTAAAATGTGTTCTTTGTTCATGATGAGCAACAGATGGTCAATTGGCTCTGCCTCTTTTTGTCTCCCTGCAGTCCAAGGCATCCCCCTCCTGGCTTGTTCCTTCCAAGAGAGTTTACGACTGCCATCACACCCCCCGTTTCCTGGGCTGCAACTTTGTCATTGTTCCTTTGCCTTCTGTGGACAAGATTCTTCTCTAACCTGCAATTAACACCTCCCCGTGAGTTTCTACTGAGTGGAAGGCCCCGTTCTGGGAGAAAACCCTGCTTTTCCAGTTTTTTTGCAGCTTCAACCAAGCTGATTAACTTTAAGACCTAGCAAAAGCCACATTTGTTGCATCACATACAAATGCATTTCTTTGTTGGCCTTAAAATCTGTGGAATCAAAAACACCACTAAAATCTGTATTCCTTTTCAGCAACAATCCTTTTTCTGTTTGCTAATCCAGCAGGCTTTTGAATTCTAGCTCACTTTTAAAGTTTCATCAGTCTTCTATGACAGCGGTCATTCAGGCAGCCCCGGGTACTGCGCCCAGATTTTGGCATAGAGGCTGTCAGTTTTCAGACTTTGTATGTTTCACAATGTTTCAATTCACACATGAATTTTAGCACCAGGCAAGGTTGTAAATGTTGAAAGTGTTGTGTTATAGGCATTTTGGAGTTTTTGGCAACAAAGCAAATGTCATTTGTAGGCACATTTTTGGATTTCATTTGCAAAGTGCTGCCTCTCTCTGCACTCTGTTTGCTGATTATGGAACCCACTGGCACATTTCTGCAGGGTGTGCTCCATTCCACTGTACACGCACCATGGGTGGCAGGTTGTGCATCCCTCTTTTTGTGTGCTGAAACACACGTTTTGGTAGGTGTTTGGCGCGCACAAGGGTTTTTCCGCCATTGTTGCTGTTTCTTTCCCCATAACTGGCAGGGTGAGGCCGCATAGCACAGCGGAGTGGGTTAATTCATCCCACAATGACTAGGTGTAAAATGACCCACTCAGTCCTCACACTACTGCAAACCAAAACACAGCGCAGTCATAAAGGTAACACAGGGACAATCAAGAGATATGCCTCTTTTGGCTTTTGTGGTAACGTGGGCTAACGGAAGGCTATACTCTCAAGTGGGGTGTGAAGGTGAACCAGTAGTGACCCAAACAACACAGTATCACAGTTCAAAATAAGGGAATGTCCAATCAATGGTCTATACCAATATAAACACTTTAATAAAGCACAGCTTTTGCAGGTAAAACAAAAAGAGATTACTATACAAAACCCCACCAAAGGAAAGAACAAAGAAGAAGCAACAGACTGGAGAAAGCAACAATCTGAACGTAGTTGCAGGGGTGGTAGGTAAGGTTCTACCATAAAAGGATACTGGGTTGAAAACAGAGGCAATCATGACCTAAACAGTCTCTCGGGTCCAAGTGGACTGTGGGGGTGGTTCACTTTCACCGTACCTGGATTCACTTCTTGGTGGGCTGATGTATCAGACCAGTGTTCAAATGTTGTTGCAAGTTGCTCAGGTTCAGACAGGCACGTTGGATCTTGGAGGCCCTGCCAGCAAGCAGGTTTCGAGCAGTGGCGAATGCAGAAGATGCTCTGTGCAGTGGAACAGCTGTGGTTTGATGAGGCAGGCCGGGCAGTCACAAAAATGCTTCACAGTTGTCCCGGCTGAGTCGTGCTTGAGCCACTGGGCGAGGTCAGTGAGTGACACTACAGCGGTTTGAGTTAGCCGGTGACAGTCAAAAAGTGGTTATCAAGGGTGCATCTATGTGCAGTCAATGAAGCAGCAGTTCTCAGGCTAGCTGGGCTGAGCTGTATTTGTAACCCTCTGGTTAGAGTCAGCTAGTGACCCTCCAGAGAATTGGTTTGGGTTCCGGCAATTGTACCAAATGAAGTCCAAATGAGAATGTTCAGAATGTCTCTTTCAGCCTTAAAGGATCCTTGAGGAACTGCAGGAATTCTTTTGAAGGGGTTCAAGGCTCATTCCTTTAAATGCACAAGTCCTCAGGTGATTGGTCTAAAGAGAGTCTGCTTTAGAGGACCAATCCCTTCTGCTTTCTGGAGTGGACTTTGCCCAATTGGTCTTGCACCCAAAGTGATTCTCGCCAAACAGGAAATGGAAATAAAGACAGAGAGAAACAAGATGGTGGAAGACTTCTTCTAGTGTTCCGAGCACACCTGCCTATCGTACTCACTCCCCTTACCCTTCTACCTGCCATAACAGCATTTGGATGTGCAGCACCCTGGTGTGAGGCTACTCCTCCTGATTGGGTGTGCTCCTTTTTATACATGGACCCAGCACAGTTGCCTGCTAGCCAACTGTCTCTGGGGAAGGGGGTTACCAGCCCTCACAAAGAGAATCAAAGAGAGGCTGTGTCCCCTGGGTTTTTTGTCCTGCAGTGTGGCAGTATCAGCCCGTCTGACCCAAACACACAGTCCCCAGCTGGCTCCCACGAGCTGACATGTGTGCGCTACCAATTGGGATGTGGTGGCCATGATCATAAGTAATGCCATGCACTATGACTAAACTCAGGCATAGCTTATTCTAAGAGATTACTCTGCCACCAGCATGGGGTACTCATGATCTTTGTAGTTTGGGTACAGTGGACATATCTTAAATGTTGCCCCTGTGCTGAAGTGACGTTGCTATTGCTGCAGCGGTCAACTGGGCATCTTGTGACCTTGGAACCTGCTTTGTGCCATGAGCAGAGTGTGTGTTGCAGATCAGGCTACTGGGGCAGCAGGGCACAGGTACACTATGCTTTTGGCATGGGGTTGAATCAAAGGGGATCTGGTTAGCAGATTTCCCCTTTGGAGAAGGAATCACTTTCATAATTGTATGTATTAATACAAATAATAAAACAGGGCTTGCACCCTTGCAGATGGCAAATCCTCACACATTCTCGAAGAGTTTATAGGAGAAGCTGTAAGAGGAGATCAATGTGCCAAGAGCAGAGGTATAGAGAGTGAAGGGAAGTGGACCTGGAAGTGTCTGGGGTGAGATATGAAGCAAACCAAGTGAGAGAATTGTCCCTGATACCTGGCAGAGATAGTGTTGAGAGAAGGTCAAAATGGTTGACGGTATCTGACGATTTACATAATTTGAATGATTAAATGTTTCGAGATTTGACATTAAAGTGATGGAATGACCAGCTTGCTTCTAGGAAGCAGGAAGTAACCTGAGGGAAGACACATGTTAAATAAAATTCTTAAGTAAGGCAAAAGAAGAGAAAATGTACCCTGAATTGGAGGAGCAGACCAAGGATGTTGTGGGTTTATCTCAGGCAATTAATGAAGCACTGTCCGATTCTGATGTTAGAGAAAAGGGGAAAAAAGTGTCTGAAAATGCTAGAAGTAGATCAGGCTGTGACCTGGCTACTTGAAGGATTGAAGAAATTATAGCATCTGTGTGCTAAAATATATAGCAACGTCTTCAGTACAAAGTTTAGTTGAAAGTGATGGGTCAGGAGGAGGAGGAGGAGAAGCAAGAATTATATGAAGAGTAAACAAAAAAAGTGGAGATGATTTAAGAGAAGAATTGAAAAGATTAAAATATTTTGCTTTTACCTCCATGATAGCTCATGAATAAGAGGTTTGAAGCTCTGATAAAGATTAAACATTGTAGCTAGATATAATTGTATTGCACACATTTTCAGATTTATGACGTGTTGTACAAAGATCTCATAAAGATTAAACCATGGCTAAGGTGGTTTATGTTTTGGGAAAAACACAATTGCTGTAGAGGGATATTCTACTAATGACGGGATGGAGGTATGCAGCATTTTGTTGAATGATTCAGCATCGGAAGTGGAAATGTCATCACAGAAAGGAAGAGAAGATGAAAGAGAGAAAGTGCAGGTCTGAACACATATTCAATGAATATCACAATGAAAGGGGTGGGAAAAGAGAATGTTGAGGAAACTACGAGGTTGTGTGCTGGGGACCAAACATAATGACTAAAGAGTACATTTGGATTTGAAATAGTAGATGTGGCAAAGATGAAATCTAAACTAATCAATTTAAAGAAATTAAGACAAGCACTAGGTGGTGAATAAATGATTCCAAGGGGAGATAAGAAGGAAACACCAGAAACTGGTATTCCAAGAGGATACAACAGGAAGTGAAGATAAATAGATGCTACAACCCATTCAGGTCTGTAGAGAATACCAACTCCCAACTCGTACATGTTTCCCCAGCAGTGTGTTAACAAAGAGATTTTGTGGAGGCGAGTGGGATTTTAATATGAGTTTCATAAGTATAAGTCCATTTTTTAGCAAGACACCAAGGGCTTGATTTACTAAAGTGTTTTGCAATGGCTCAATCCCATTAAACAGATTTGCTGTAGAAATATAGAAACTTCTATGCAATCCCACCCAAACAGGACTATATTATTTAATCTTACATAATCCTGTGTTCTCGTCCATTGGCTTTGTTCCCACAATTAATCACAATAAGACAGACATGTCTTCAAGCCCACGAGTGGGGAGAAAAATAATATGTAACACAAGGAAAGAATGCTTACACATTGTCCATAATGGGTTAGGGTGTGGCGACCCACCAGGTCTCTTACCCTTTATGGAGGAGCCAGCCCAGTGAAACACTGGCCACTCCCTCAGCTGTTTATTTCAGCTGAGGGAGCTCTCTGAACTGCCAAATGGAAACAACGGTTCGTCATGGTTACATGGGGTGTTTATAGGTGATGTACTGACCCCATGGCAACGTGGAGTGTTTGTTTGTGGTATGGGTTTGGGTCCGTTGAAGCCAGTTCAACCTAAGCTGAAGGAGCTGAAGCGAGCAAGAGAGCACAGAGAGACCTTACAGAAAAATAAAGCTGGTCTTGACCTTGCCCGGCCGCAGCTTCATCTTCCTTTCACAGACCATTGGAGAAAGTAACTCTAGTAAATGTGTGCATTTACAGGATATTAGTCTGTGGGCCTCATTACTGCCAGTGGTAATACTGCTGGTGGTAATACCGCCAAACTCCCCATGGAGTCCTATGGACTCCAATGAATGGGGACCAACACCGACTACCACCTCTTGAAATCTGGCAGTAATACTGCTGGCCGTACTACCTCAGGTGGCAATGCCTCAGGTGGTAATACGGCCAGACTAAGTGGAGGCAATCGTAATTCCTTTTGGTGGTATGAGTATTCACTGCACCAACTTTTCACTGCAGAAAAATCATTGTAAAAAATCTCCTAAAATGTATAATTGCACACATGGCACAAACAATACGTCTGTACATGGGGCTACACGTTAGTTTAGGTAGTGAGTAAAGGTTTATTTGTGGTGGGTATTAATGTGGGGATTACACATTTATGAAAATATAAAAAGTAAAAAATGTTGAGTGAAAAAATGAGATGTCAAAATCCATGCTACCTCACAGATATACAAATGTAATGAGCAGCACCTTAATAATTTACCAAATCAACTCCTATGAATACGGCATTTTGCCATTTAATATAATTGTGTAATTTGTGTCTCCTGATGCTATTGTTATAACGGTGTGTAGCTCGTATACGGATATGTGTATTGTTCTAAATTCATCATTCTAGCACATGCACACACCTAGCTGTATTTTTACAGCTCAGCGTGCAAGGCTTTCTTTGGCGTGGTGCACACATCTTTGCAACAGAAAAGAGAATCTGTTCGCCGCCAACATAGCGCCGTCAGTATTAGCAAGCACTATGGCACTTCCCATTAATTTGCCTGCTTCAGGAGCGCAAGACAATATAAATGTCCTTACGTTCATCCACCACTTTATTGTACAGAGTAGTTAGCACACTGGAACTCTCCGAAAGGTCACTCGCAGAATGAGTCCCCGAATTAAAAGTGCAGGTATGATCAATCATCACAAGCAGAGCACAAAAATATGTGTTTATTTTCTGCGTGTAATATGCATACTCGCATTCATTAATCAGCGACTGATCAAACACCATGAGTTACTGCCATGACTAGCGTGCAGGAAGTAGTCTGGATAAATGTCTCGGCAGATGCTCGGGGTATTATTATGGGCGAGGAGATATCGCTCCCCTTCTCTGGCACAGCCTACAAATGGCACGGTGGGTAATTCATATGGAAACATTTGCTCCAGTTTTGCAAAATGTCACTTTCATCAATTCAGAAATGCACGAGTAAATGGCAGGCAACATAAAAATAGCATCATTTGTAATTATTTTGAATAGCTAAACAAGCACATTCGGTGCTGAAAAATGTCAATGGGGCCAGTGAAATGAATGAAACATGTCAGGTACAATGAGATTGGCGCAAGACCCCTGCATAAAGACCGGATCCTCAAAAGAGCGCCTATATAACCTTTTAAAGAACATTTCAGTCAAAATGTATTATTTTCAGAGATTATATGTACGTAGCTATGCATGATATACATCGTATATGTACAGCAGGAGTATATACTCCTATAGGTGTACATATGGGTGCGCGTGTAAATATATATATATATATATATATATGAATAAATATAATATATGTTTATACATCATATTACACAAACGCACAGACACACAGTAGCGGCACATTCCCTTATTGAGCTCAGATTGCCCACACAGAAATGGGGTCTTCAGCCTCATCAATCCAATCCGAAATTCCTTTACTACATAAGTCCAACAGGGAATGACACCCCAATGATGCATTTTGCTCAGCACGCGAGATATTTCCTTAGTATCTATATTGCTGTATAATAATATTACGTTTAAAAAATGTCTATTTATCCTTCTGGGTACCTATCTACCTATGTACCTGTCCATTCATTTTGTTGCAGGCGTTTTTTGGGCATGCACATATAAAGGGCGGCCCGATATTGCCATTATCGCCTGCACAGTTCAGAATCCCTTCACAAGGCCGTGTTATGCAGATTTGTTTTTCGAGCGATATTTAAATTCCAGCTTGTGCAAGGCTGGCGCATTCTTTAGCATTCTCCCGCTTGTCTTCTTTGTGTTTGAGTAATGCTTTCCGTTTATAGGAGTTTAAAAAGGCAGGTGCAATGTGACATATCAGAAGAAGCAAATTAAACCCTTGTATGGCACAGCTGGAATGCGAAGAATGGGTATTCCTAATTTAAATAAGTGACACCACCGCACTGTAAAATCAGTTCATAATTAGAAAACATCTGTCTTCTCCAATATCACGCCTAATAGTATATTTAAATAATTTAGAACGCAATGGGGAGGGGAAAAAAGTCAAACACCAGTGAATGGGGCGCGTTCACGTCCTCTCATTCGATTTAAATCCTGGTGCTGATCTGATGGCCTGCACATAATTTGACGATTTTTTCTTTATTTATGATATAATCATCTTTTATGAGATACATGCGGGAAATATATGTGCTGCCTTGACCTTATTGTGGCATTTTCAACGTGCGTTTCTTTCAAGCTCTGTACAAAGAAGAGGGGAGAGGGGCAATGCCCTTTTCAAAGCTAAAGGACTGCATTTAGAAATGTACCAGGTACACTTTCAAGGTTTCCTTTTGCAATCTGTTCCTTGTTGTCCTCCCAATTTTGTAATCTTCACAATTTGTATTCAGATGTATGAATTTCCATATTTTCCTTGCCATATATGTTTCCTTTGTAATGTGGCAGTAATTGGCCATTTGTCTTATTTTTTTAATTTAGAATGTTGTCTTTAAATTTCAGAATATGCACAGGTGTCGGAATACGCCAGTATTCTTTTGCAAAACCGAGAAACGTAATAAACGTGTACATAATTTTTACAAGGAGTAAAAAAAAAAAGTGATGCACTCTTTTGTTAAGTCAATGTTTCAGGGTTTCGTCATAAGAAAAGTAAAAAATATTGTTACACCCATGTGGGTTTCAAAAGACTTGGCAAAATACTGTAGTTGGAGAATGCACTCAACACTGAACGTTTAAAACAGGCTGTGTAATGATATATGGGACTAGGAAAGAAGATGAAGGCTACATGGGTCACCACATTAAACATCTATACTAAAACCCATACGGACCGTTTGTAAGAAACAACACATTTAGCATATTACAAAACAAAGAAATAAACCTTAAACTTCAAAAAATTGCTAATGTAGCCAGAGAAAATATGTCTATGTCTTGCTTGCATAGAACAGTCTTATTCATTGCAGGAAAAGGGAGGAGAATGCAGAGGCTGTAAGTGATGACGCCATCTTGGTGCTACTGAGAAGAGAATGCCAGTGATCGCCTTGCTGGTCACCATTGTTTGTCAGATTGAGGAGAACAACAAAGAATTGTCTGTTGGCATTTAGTGGCTGCAACTCATTTCACATAATTGTGTGGCCATAGAAAATACTTGTAGTCTGAGTAGAAAAACTCTTATTATTCTTTGATGCAGAGGAGATTATATTCAGTGTCTGTAACTCGAGACAACAAATAACCATCAGAAATGTCAACATGTCTGGAGAACCCAAATATGCCACGGGGAGGAGATGCATGCAGCTAGAAATAATTTGATATCAGCCATAATAGCTGCTGCATGCACCAGAGAGGCCAGAATTGTATGTGCTAAATTGAAGGTATCAGTGTGACATTCAAGATCACCTGCTGCACAAGTGATCATAGTACATGCTTAGGTATTACTGTCAGTGGAGATGGAGAAGGAGGATTGTCAGTTCACTCTCTACGAGGGCAGAAGAGGCAAAGGTGCAGATTGCCTCGTCTGTTGAGCAATGAAAAAGAATACAAGGTGTAGAGGAGAAAGATGAGCCAGGACCAACCAATCACACACAGTATAGAGGAGCACGATGGGCCAGGAGAATAAGCAAAACATGTAGAGTGGCATGAGGGGCATGGTGAACAAATACAGACAATTATGGAGCAGGATATGGGAAGTTCATGTTGTCCTCCAACACTCAAATCTAGTGTGTCGGAAAAAATAATGAGGATGATGAGCTACTGAAGACATACATGATGACGCATCTGAGTAATTGACATCCAAAACACATGGTATTGGGAACAACTGAGGAGGAGTAAAATGTCACAGTTACACAGATGGGAGGAAAAATCTGCAAGTTCTGGAAGTTATGTTATGTTATCCAATAGATATGATGCGACCATCACCACCATAGTCGTCTTGTGGTCTTGTCTGAAAGCTCACATATTGTGCCACTGCCAGGGTGTCGCCAGAGGTTAGTCCTTGGGAAGAAAGGGGAGGTTTGTGGAGGATGTGACAGGAAACAAAAACTAAACAGACAATATAATGACAAAAATCAGAACGGAAAAACAATGGGTCGTAGGGGATATGGTTGTCGAAGTAGGGATGTGTGTTTCTCAAATGTGTTAAGTTATTAGTAAGCATGAGTGTAGGACTCGTGAGAGTACAGCTCAGTATAGAGCAGAGTTTTATTGTGAAGGTAATATCTAGAACCAATGAAGCGTGGTAATAAATGTTATTAGATAGTGAGTGGTTGTGTGATGGACTTAAGAGGTGATCAAGCAGAAGTGTTGAATGTCAGTGTCTGGTACTGAGACCAACAACATTACCAAGATACTTATATTTTGTATTGGAAGCAGATATCTTAATCCCTTTTTGAGGAATCTGTGCACATTGGGCATCCTTTGGGTGCCTCTACGGGTCCAACCTCTACGGGTGAAAACCACGGATCTAGAGGTTGGGATGGGGCACCTGTGTGTAGAGTGGGATGAGACATCTGTGTGTGGGTCTAGCGCAAGGATGGGGGCATCTGTGTGGGTCGTGAATGGAGGGATGGGTCATCTAGGTATGGGTCTGGAGGGCATGATTGGGCATCCTGGTGTATAGATGGATGATGGAGCATCATGGCATGGGTCCAGAGGGAGGTATGGAGGCATCTTGGTGGGGTCAGGAATGGAGGGATGATGCATCTTAGTGGAGTCTTGAATGGAGGGAGGAGTGCATCTTGGTGGGGTCTGGAATTGAAAGATGGGGCATATTGGTGTGGGTCTGGATGAATGGTTGCAACATCTTAGCGTAGGTCTGGAGGATGGCATGGAGCATCTGAGAGTGTGATGGGGCATCTGTTTGTGGGGCTGGAGGGTGGGATGGGGGCCCAATGGTGTGTCTGGAAAGAGGGACGGGAGCATGTTGGTGTGGGTCTGGAGTGAGGGAATGGGGCATCTTGGGGTATGTCTGGAGGATGCCATGGGAATTTGTGTGTGCATCTTGTAGGAACACTTGGGGCTGTGAGGTACAGGAGTTCATACATAATTAGTGGTACGGGATTCATGTAGAAATACAAACACCATAAATATCATAAATGAAATGCACATGTTCTGGCAGTGGGCACATATTTTTAAAATGCTATAGTTCAGGGTAACATGTCATCTGTCCGGTTTGCACTATATGTATAAATACTAATAAGAGTTAACTAACTAACAACCCCTTCCCAATAACTTATTTCCTGTCATTAACAAATGAGTGCAAATGGGCTCAGATGGAATGACCTGAAAATGAGTGCTCTTTTGCATTGCGGTTAAACATGCAAGCAGTTACTGGCTGTGTGATTTCATTCAGCATGGTCCAAACTGCGAAGATGGAATGTGCCCAATTGAAAAACACTATTGTGTTTGAACAGGGAGGAAAATGTTACATTCGTAGTTTAGAAGAACTGTCTTTTTGAAGGGAAAAATACTGGGCAGAATGGATGGGATGACATGATCTAGACAAAGGGGAAGAATTCTTGTTGGGTGACAGCAGAAGCTTTAAAAGTAGCTGAGAGAGATGTGCAGTTCAGATGTTCAGAAACTTCCTGGCAGACAGGCAGGCTGACGTGCAGGGATCCTGTGCTGGGAGCTTGACTGAGCTGGTGCTGGGAGATCGTGATCTTCTTTATCAGTCACGAGCCAAGAGAGAGATGGGTGTTCCACGGCCAGCAGTCCAGGAATCTCACAATTTTTTAGGTGAATATGGGTCATACATGAGGTTTGGCTACATGGAAGTATGTTTAGTAGCCAGTCAGCGTTAGCAGATTGCTTTCATGTAATGTTCATTAATGTTTAAAATGAACACAGTTTTGAAAGTTCATAAAAAGATCGATTTGATGTTGTATTTCTTTTTTCTCTCTCTCTCGAGCTGCATCTCCTGCCAGTTTTGTTTGTGTACAAGGACATCAGTAAGATAAGACCGGGGGAGCCTTTTGATGAGTGCAACTGTGTAATGTAATATATAACATTCCATTTTTCTCTTTTGTACACATGTTATATACCGCATGAGGTATTTTATCTGAGTAACTCAATATCATTGCATGTAAAAAATCAGAAACTGAATATGCTGAGTTGGGTTTTTATTGCACAAATGTTCTCATTAGCACAAAGAAAGTTCACATTGACTGATACTATTTTACTATAGGTGGCAATTAATTTTACCACAGGCAGTAAAATCTAAAGTGAGCTGTTGTTTATCTTAGTAAGTGAGCGTAGACATGTATGGTGTGTGTGTGTGCCCAATCAACTGTGTATTATATCAAATGTTTTGCGTTTTGGCTGTTTGATCATAGCTCAGCATTGTAGATAAGTTGCGGAGAAAAAGAAAAAAAAGTGATGCTGTCAAATAAAGTGTAATAAGTCCAATAGCTATTATTGTGAAAAGACCTTGGGAGAGGGGAGTGTTACCACTATAAACAAGAAAGTCACCAATGCATTACTACAATATAACCACAATATGATACCACTATATCTCACAATAATAAAACACCCCAAGATTAGGTGTAACTCCTCCAGAAAATATATCTAACAATCTGGAGGTCGGGATGGGGCATCTGTGTGTGGGTCTTGAGGTTTGGGAAGGGGCATCTGTATGGCTCTCAAATGGAGGGATGGGTTATCTAGGTGTGAGTCTGGAAGGCAGGATGGGGGAATCTTGGTGTGTGAAGGGAGGATGAGGTATCAAGGTATGGGTTTAGAGGGGAGTGGGGGCATCTTGGTGGGGTCTGAATTGGGGGGATGGTGGCATCTTGTTGTCTGCATTGAGGGATTGGGCATCTTTGTGTGGGTCTAGAATGGAGGGCTGGGGCATCTATATTGTTGGCGTCTGAATTGCAGGATGGTGGCATATTGGTTTTGTCTGAACTGGAGGGGTGGGGGCATCTTGGTGGGGTTGGGATTGGATGGTTGGTGGCATCTGCGTGTGGGTCTGGAATGGTGGGATGGGGCATCTTGGTGTGGGTCTGGATCTGAGGCATGGGGGCATCTTATTTGGGTCTGGAATGTGGGGAGGGGCATCTTGGTGAGGTCTGAAATGGAGGGATGGGGCATTTTGGTGTGTGTCTGGAAGGAGGTGGAGGCACATTGGTGTGGATCTGGAGGGAGGGATGTGAGCACATTAGTGTGCGGATTGTGGGAGGGAAGGAGGCATCTTGGTGTGTGTATGGAGGGTGGCAGGGGACTCTTGCGGGTGGGAAGGATGCATCTTGGTTTGCCTCGGGAGGATGGGGCATCATGGTAATTAAGCTGTCATGGATCTTACTGTTATATACCTGTTGTATACCTCTATAAAGTGTACCTGATGTTGTCATGATAAGCTTCTAGGCGCTTGCAGTAACCTGCATTTGCACTAACCTATTGAGCTATCTTGTGTGTATTAGAGCTTATTTGAAGCGTGGAGGAAAATGCTGAAATCAGCCAGGCCTCTCAAACTGGGTGAGCCTGCATGCTTGTAAGGGGTTAACTGCAAAGGCCCTTCTTGAAGACATAAACATCTAGCCTTTGCAAGAGGCTCTACGCAGCCCTTGGGAGCCAGGCACAGGTTTGCACAGCCCTGCTCGTCTTCGCTCTGTGAGTCAGGTGCACTGATAACACAAGAATGCCAGGCCTTCCCCAAAACAACGTGCACGAAGCCTGGGAGCCAAGACTGGCTGTATCCAGTCTTGTAACTTTCCAGGTGAAAACATGTTTACTGCCCGGAAGGATGAGCCCAGAAGCTTCACGAAGAGCTGGTACGTCATAGTGATTGACGTGCAGCCCCTAATAAGAGAACTATACCCTGGCCAGTGAGGGAGGGACTCATCCCGGGCTGTTTGGTGAAACGTGCGCACGAAGAGGTACAGTGCCTGGACGACCAGTCGTGCACTATCTGGGCTGAGACTCCTAGCATCACATCCCCGCTCTGGTGTAGGACTGTGGGGGGCTTGGCCAGTCCTCCCCTCCGCTCTCGAGGAGTGCTGGGCACCTGTAGCGGTGAGGGTCCCGAGTGTGATCTAATCATCTACATCTTATGGGAGCGTAAGATAAATAATTGCATATTCATCTATGACTGACAATTGGTATTATTCAGCTTGCACTTTTATTCCCATATTACTGTAAATTGCTGCTTAGTTCTCACTAGCCTTTACAGAAATAAATGCAAGCATCGTATATTCTGCGTGATTGGCTTTCTTCCAGACTGAGTTCATCGTGCTTCATACAAACTTACTTGTGTGGGAAGGTGATTAGGAGTGATTATAGCACCAAGGGCTGGCCCCAAGGGAGGGTGCGGGATTCCCTTTTCACTACAGTTGTACACCTCTATAAAGTGTTCCACTCTGTATCTGTATTGTTTATACCTCGGTAAAGCTCTCCATTAGTTCTCAAAGTTTTGTGCGTGCTCAATAAATGCAATAATAATAATAATAGTCATAATAGTCATAATAATAATAATAATAATAATAATAATAATAATAATAATAATAATAATAATAATATCAGAAGTAATAAACAACCAAACAACCACCAACTTCACAGTCAGATATTTGCAATAGGCCTCATTTTTGGCCACCACATAAATCCAAATGGCAGATTTTCTTTCAAACATTGCAAAGATCTACAACATCTTATCACATGCACAATGTGTGTGAAAACTCGTTGCTAGTGCCAACTTAGTTACCACATTTTTGTGGTAGCACATGATTCAACATGAATTAAAGGATGAAGGTGCACACAGAAGACCTCAACTGCAGTCTTGTTCCAACAGACATTCACACTACCAACCCAAGCCTCTACTGTCACAAGGAAACAATAGTGCTCTGCCTACATTATTGTGTATGCCAATACCCAACTACACTTCTGACAGTGATACCTATGCCATTATGCATAATTTCAGAGTGTGATGGTGGGATTTGAGCATGTAAAAGTTATTACTGGTCATCCTCATCACCATAGCTAATCTGCCATGAACTTCTGTCTGTTGATAAGTAAAGTTTTTCAGCACTGTGAAATTCACAATCATGCAAGGCTGTACCTGAGTCGTTTGACAACTTACATTTCTAGTATATCAGTCCAAGGGCCTGTCACGGTTCGACCATGGAAGGTGTGGCAAAGAAGAAGGCTCCATTGAGCCACCATCATTGCTGGTGTAACGTTCTAGCTTTTCCAGGCTTTCTGTTTATAGGGAGGCCACGCCCCGTCTCTTCGTGTTGCAACTCGCCTGTTCTGTCCACCCGGAATGTTCATTTATGTCGCAGTGCTACCCACTCTCTGAGTGTTTTTTCCCTCCTCTGGGCAGGTACCTAGTACGCTGCCCAGTCTCTTGCTGTTTCTCTCTCTTTTTCTGCCTTCCTAGCTATCTCCTGTTTCTCACGGTCTTCCTTTTTCCCTATTTGTCATCTCCTCCTCTTTCTTTTGCTTTCGTAGCCGGTATCCTCATTTCCTCTCCGCTTCGATTGGCTTGTTTCCTCTATTCCTCCTATACTGCTCTCGCTACTCTCTTTCTTTCTTAATCACGTAAGCGGCTTGTACTATTCTTTGTTTCTCCACCCGTTACGATGGTTGTCTATCAGCCGTTCTAAATGACAGTGCCTTCATCTCTTCCACCTGCCTTGTCTCTTTGCTTTCGCTCTCTATCTAGGCATTTCTATTTCTTGTCTGCTTACCGTTACCTTACCTTTCTTTCCGCTTGCCTTTCCCGGGGCCAACCTCCCAATTGGCTACTCCGCCTTCCGTGTTTGGTTCTCCTGCACGGTTTCCTCTTTGATCTTCAGCCTTTCTATCCTCTATCATCACTTACCTTCTTGCCAAGGATTCCTTATCCTTACAAAGACCTCAGTGATCCCGCTTATCTTCATACCTGTTCCTTCAGAGACTGCCGAGCAGAGTTTGTCTATCCAGCCTCCCCAGCCATTTCCACCATCTGGGGCAGGAAAGGGTTCACCTGACTGCTCTCACTACCACAGTCAAGGTGGCCTCGGGCAGAGCTCGTCCCTATCTCTACGAATGAAAGAAAGGGAAGAAGACTGCAAAGACAGAGGGAGAACAGGAGATCCTCAAGGAGGACAAGAGGAGAAGACAGAAGACATCCTTCCAAGGGAACTTTTCATAAGATCCAGGTGAGGAGATTCAGGGGAGGAAGTTACAGACGCTGACAGGGCCACAAAGTTCACTTCACCATGGGCATGTTGCCCAGTGTTACAGAGAACTGACAACATGCATTTCCTTTGCCTGAGAGCTAAGAGTGGCTGTATTCCCTAAGTAATCCTTGACGAAAGCAATTGTATGGAGTCTGGCACCAGGCCACATTGTATCTGGCACTAGGCCACATTGCGTAAATAAGAATTTGAAGGCAGATGCCACAGCTGAGTTGACATCTGGGACAAGGTGGAGGAGGTGGCAGTACATTGGTTAATACAATGATACCTACTCCTCTTGTTTCATCTCTTTATCTCACTCTTTTAGCAAAGAGGGGTTTCCTGCCTCTCTTAAAATGGTCAAGAACTCCTTGAAAAAGCCTCGCCTAGACTCCTTGCAATATGTCAATTATCAGCCTACCACCAGCCTTACCATTCATGCAAAAATGTCACAAGGAATATTTGGCTCTTCAACTTCCCCAGCACTTATTCAAATACTTCCTTTTATGAGACTATAATTTGGATTCCATCCCTAGTTCAGCACTGAGACAACCACCCTTCATGTATGTGATGATGACATGCTTTTGCTGGATTCTGGAGGGTCCTGTCTTTATTGTTCTGCTGACCTATCAGCTTCATTTTATGCAGTCAGCAACAGGGTGCTGATCAACATATTATCCTCCTGCATGGGTATGGCTGTGGGAGTTTGCTTCTTTTCTGCTTGATTGCATGCAGTTTGTGTAGGTAGGTTCTCTGAGGTTGGTCCCCCTGTCCATGTGTTGTGGTGTTGCGGTTTTCTCAGGATTCAGACGTAACACTCATGTGGACACCCAGAGGTCACATCTGCATTGGAACTTTCAGAGATCTGGTGTCATGGATGAGTTTTAAGGAACTCCAGCACAAAGGCAAAACATAGCATAATTTTAGTGTATCATCTATGGCTGACATCATCCAAAGTAAATCCCTCGAAAATATTCCTCCTCCTTTATCCTGATCCCTTTTCAAGAGTAGCTCACTCCACTTTCATCTCTTGATATTACTCTTACGTTGGTGCTCGGAGTCAAATCTCCTGCTTTACTCTCAACTCCAGTATGATGTTTTAATCTCATATGTCTCACCTGTCACATTCTTTTTTTCAGTTGTCTCAACTTCACACAAGTAAACCCTTAATTTCTTCCTCAGAGGTCTGGGTTGCTGTCCAGACCTTAGTTCTCCCCAGATTTGATGTTATGTTATGTTAAGTTGATTTATGCCGCACCCCACTACCATTTGCATAGTCTCCAGGCGTTCATGGGATTGCGATCTTCATTAACTTTTCTGCAACTAAATGGGTCCCTCTGAAAATATTACTATTGCATTCTGTGGCCCATTTAAAATCAGGAATATGAAAGTTGAAGCACATTACGCCTATGCATATCTTTCTGCACTGGTTCAACAATCACTTTCATTCACTCTTGAAGATTTGCCTTGCAACCTTTAAGGCTATGCTTTTGGGTCAGCCATTTTACATTGCCAAGATGTCTTCCATTTCTATGGGCTCAGGGCCCACCAGGTGCACTGAAATCCTACTTCTTAAAGTTCCTCATTTTGAATACTCTAGTCTTTTGGCCCACAACTTGTCAACATCTGCTCCCCAAACTTCACATGCCCTCCTTCCACTTTCCACCTTCTTCCTAACCTTTCCTAACCTTCCTAACCTTTTTGAGTTCATAAAGGCACTTAAAATGTATCTATTTCATCCTCCTTATCCTCCTTATTCATATTCTTTTCTGCTTATTTTGTAGTTTAATTGACTGTTTAATGGACATGTTCATTTTATTTTGTTTTATTTTATTATGTTTTTATTATGATATTTTATTATCCTTGCGTATATGTGGGTCGTACCGCTCCCTACTGAAGAATGAGATAAAACTGTTCATCCGCCATCTGGTGTCGCCCCGTGTCGCGTGTTGTACCTACTGCTGCCCCTTCACCTCAATTGAAATTTACAAGCTCCCAAAGAGATCTACTTCTTCTGTAGCATTTCTGGGTTGTGGGCAGGACAAAGGCATAGACTTTCATGCAAGTTTCTCTACAAGGGGCTGTTTCCTTTACTATATTTGGGCTGTTGTAAGTGAAAGGGTTTAAAGAACCAACCATTACAAAGGGTTTTGTGAAAAGGTTTCTCTTTTTCTTTCTTCATTTTTTCGGGCCTAAAAGAGGAAAATTAAAAGCAAATATTTATAAAGTGCTTCACCAAAGGGTTTGCAGAAAGTTTGTTCTACATTTTCTTTTTGTTTTTTAGGTCGAAGAAAAAGTTGATAGGAATAGGATTCAAAGACAATCAATCACCATTTGTTTCACAAAGGATTTTCGACAAAGGGTTTCTTTTTTCAATGTGTCTTCTTATTGTGGTAGAAGGAAGAAAACAGAGGAAGTTAACACATACACTAAAGATTGGCTTTGCAGAGACCTTAAGAAACTTCTCAAAATCAGAAACATACCCAATAAAATGTCACAAACAGGTGATACCAAATAGACACCACAATAATGTTCCCTTTGGCTTTAGCTACAGCACTTAGTCTCCTGCTTGTTGTACATGTTCCTACCTCGAACAGCCAAGCATGACCTACAAAGAACAAGGGCATGATCTGAGACTTTCATCAGGTTACTGGGCCTCCTCAGTAAACTGAGAGGTCTGACTTGCCTGCCAAAGACTGAGGGATGTTCAGTGGTTCTGAGTGGTCCAGTGATGCATCTTCCACTTGCTGCAGCTCTTTCAAGAGTTTGGGTGTGTTTTGGGGATTCCAGCATGACCTGGCAGAAAGATTGCAGGAATTCCCAATATCAACAGGGATATTCGGCTCGTCTGCCGAGATTGGGCAGGTGGATGCTTTTCCACCCTAACTGATCACCTACATTACATTATTACAGTGTCTGTAGGTGAAACATTGGATCAGTTGAGAAAAGGGAAAAACATACATCTGTGGTTATGGGACTCTTGAGAACATTCCCTGATATATTTCATAGGAGTGTGATAAAGTCAGCTGAATATTGCAAAGATGTGATGAGTTTTAGTCTGTAAATTATGGTAATAATTACAAAACAATATGCAAAAACAAAGAGAGGTGTGTGATAATGCACTGGAAGACCTCAAGAAACACAGTTACATAATCACAGTTGCATAATCTATACTGTCCAAGTGGTTGTTCTACAGTTTTGTATTCATGCAGACAAAGTACTAACGTCTAAACAAGTATTTAAAAAGGCATGCTCTCTAAAGAGAGACATGGGTGGTTCTGGATGAATGATTCCCTCACCTCACTTAGGCATATCCCATAATGGTGTCATGTTAAGGTATTGCTACCAACCAAACTACTGGTGGCAGCTGAAGATTTTAGACCCACAGAAATATAAATTCTTAGCACAGAAAAAACTCCCATATTTAGTGCGTAAAGGAGCAGAGGCAGGAATGCCAACCTCATTAAGATTGTATCATGATGACTGTGAGTGGGTGGCTGAGGAGATTCCTTTTAGGATTATGGCTGCATGTGCTGTGGGAGATGCAATTGATGTCTTTTGGAGACACCGGTTTAGACTTGTGGGAGACACAATTAGGGATTCTGCCCCTGCCTGATTGTCTTAGGAAGGCCTGAAAAATGCTACACATTCCCTAATGCCTGTTGCCAGATGGGCAAAAGTCAATGCAAAGCCCACTGCATACAGTACCTGGCTACTGAGAGTGAGATTTGAGATGACACTCAGCCTACCAACCAAATTACTAATGAATGTGAAGTGAGGGCTTGGGGCCTCCTGATCTTAGGCAGCCTGTTCACTGAACCCAAAGTTTAGGCCTCCCATAATACTTATGGTAGAGGGTAGTCACCAGACTGTTCACCACATCATCTGCCAGTTCTTAGATTGTTGTTGTACACAATATACAATGTATCTATTTGTGTGTGTGAGAGAGAGAGAGAGAGAGAGAGAGAGAGAGCGAGAGACAGCGAGAGAGAGAGAAAGAGAGAGAGAGAGAGAGAGAGAGGGAGAGCGACACTGAAAATGTCAGAAAGTGAAGTTGCAGCTGTCTGCAGAGGTCACTGATAGAAGCGTGAGGAGCAAACCAGCCTTCCCTAGCTGCTTTGCATTGCTAGGCATTTCCATGCATTTCTCTTAATTTGTATGCAACGTTATGCCTTCTGGTGCTCTTATCATACCTTACTGGGCCATGCCATGGCTTGCTATATGAGGCTTCATTGTTTCCCACCTTCATTAACCTTTTCAATAATCTACTTTCTACCTTATCCTGTACTGCTCCCATCTGCATCACTGTAATTCTGCTAGCAGGGACTATCTCCCATGTATGTCACTTTCATTTTTCTCCTGTCTGTTCCACTGCAATGTTGCCCCCTCTTTGGATTTGCTCAGTGTCTTTCCACTTTGATTTGTCCACCTAGTACCCAATGCAATTGATGCCCAACATGTTTTTCTCTCAGATACCCAATGTAAATCGCTTGACTGGTCCTAGATATTGAACCTCAACCTCGTAGCATGCTGAGCTGTTCCTAGACCCCACCAGGGCTCTGCCTTCTTTGGAAATTCTGCTCTGAACGTAACAATGGAAATAGTCTCATGCACTCTCTACTTGCTATCCACTGCTGGATGCTCCTTTTGGCTTCCACTCCTCCAAATCAACTTGGTACCCACTGTTGCATGCTCCATATGGTTACTACTCCTCCCTGTGTTCTCCCACTCTCATCCAAGATCAGCTGAATCAGACTGCCCACTGCCAGAGATGCAAGAAGAGACCACTGCCAAGATTGCACCATAGATATGCCGGATGGCGGTTCGAAGTTGCCCACTGTGTCCTCCGCTAACCTTCATGCACTAACATTCTGAAACTGTCTGCTAAAATACACAATACAAATAAAAAGTAAACCATTGACAAACAGCAATTGTATAATAGTTGTTTATAGACTATTTACAAGGTGCCACCTGTGATTCATAATCACCTTAGTGCTCTAGACTAATCCTCCCTACAGACATCATATAACAAAATGTTGCACCTCTGCAATCAATGTACCCATCCCAACCACAACAAGTGCTCTCTCCCCCTGTGCCACCAATGAGCCAAGAACCAGGCCGGTGAATAGAAGAATATACATAGATTTGTTTAAATTGTAAAATTTACAAAATGACCCTTAAAATAACACAAGCCACCAACCCTATGGCACAACACAATAACTTCTGCACATAGGTAACATTCTTGTGATAATAAACTAGCAGGTAATTCTTAATAATATTCCAATTGCAACAAACAGAGGCTTGCTTTGAAATCAAATTGCACTTTGAATTTCCAGTGCTTGTCAAATGGGGTTTCTCTGCAAATAACACATAGGACATTTTGAAAACACATAGTCATTTAGAATGCCCCCTGTATGCAGCACCATTGTTCCTTCTTTACCCCAAGGAAGTCTAAAACCTTTCTGCTATGAGTGTCACTTGATCACTCCCAGGAGAGAGTGTATAACCTGTAACTGGAGAATCACCCTTGGTTTAAATTAATTGATAAAATCCTCTTTTCTCCCCTCACTCAACCCAGGCATCAGTTATACCTGACACCCCTTGGTTTAAAGGCAAAGTTTAGGGAGAGGAAATATATTGGGAATTTCGTTTGGGATAAAAACAACTTTTTATTTTGAAAGGCTGGGTTTGGGACCGTGTAATGGATGGGGATTTTCATTTTGCAGACAATGGCACATTCAAATGAAAGGCAAGGTTTGGGGATTTTCTTTTTGGGACCAGGCAGACCCCTCTTCTGTCAAGAAGTCTGGGGTTACAGGAAAAATAGGGTTAACTAATTACGTTATAGGCTATAGTGGTTAAAGTACATTGGGAATGAGATTTGTTCATTATGAATTTTAACAGGAATCATCCCCTGATCTTTTCTATAAGGTAATTTATTAATTATTTGTAATCAAATGTGCTAAGGGTCTCCACAGTTTTGCCTGCCACCCACAGTTAAGGGAAAGTATTAAGGCAGGTGGTTCCTCCCATACATTTAATAGCATTGGGATATGTCTACTTACATGGGAGATCTCTGCTATTAGGTCAAGAGGCTGGACAGGCATTATGACCCTCTTTTGGGAACAGGTGGGAGTCAGCTCACACCTCAGGCAAGGAAAGCTCAGCTATTCACAGCAAGACCCAGTCAGGTTTTAGGTTGTCCCTTTCAGATGCTACTCCCAGTCTTGCAAGTGAACATCCCCAGCAAAAGAGTTCAGCAAACTCCAGAAAATGCCCAGTTCTTCAAGTTTCATAGGGTATTAACCTTATTTAGCACCTCTGACCCCATCCACATGATGAATGCCAACCCTTTTTGCCACGCATCGGATGGAACATGTATTTTCCTCTCCCCCAGATGGCCCGCTTCTGCCAACTGATAGAACAAGGGATTCATGAGATCTAGATTGTAGTTAATAAGGGGAGGAAAGAAATATTGTCTTAAATGACATTTTAAACTTCCACAGCAACAACTCAAAAAGTCACAACATGGCAACTTTTGGAAAATGTTCAACTAAGCACAATAAAATATATATTTTCTGATTCAGTTACTCATGCCAGATCTAGAGAAACTGTGTTGGTCTTGGCACAACCTTCCTGAAGCATGTAATCATGTTTTGCCCTTTATACAAAAACTAACATAGTTGGGACTACGAAACTTCATAATTCAAACATTAATTTCACATTCTATTTCCTCTTCAACTTTCAGATTTCTATAATTTATAGGAAAACCAGAAACACATTTGGATCTATAACTCAGATCCTACACCTCACATGAAGTTGATATTTACATAGAACTGACAGGCATGTTGCATCTTCATAATTATACATGATTGAGCTCAGTGCAACACATGGTTCTCTTTTTATGAAGGAAAATTAATTGTCCAATGTTACTCAATATTAATGCATTGATATCTGAACCCTTTAGATTCCATTTCCTGCAAGTTACATGGTATGGAACATCTGCTTCTCAAGCTGGCATTGATGTTTATATAAAAGTAATTTAAGTCCATTAGGAGCTCTCTGTTTGAAGCTAATGCTCAGTTTAATTGGGCTGTAAATACCTAGTATGCACCAGCCACAGTCGTCAAAGATAAGGGCTGCCTCTGCTATTTGCAGTGACCACAAATTCGATCTAAAAACTGTTTTTTTTCTTTGGATTTTGTAGTCTCAGGCCAACCTTGTGACTCTCCAGCCAGGCCACATTCCTGGTATGCATTGGCCAAAGGTTTTTGACTTAAGGGATAGATAACATAGTTCAGCAGTCCCATGGGGAATGCTACAAAGCAATCTACATGTACATTCTGAAAGAAACAATCCTTTTCAATTGGTAACATGGATTCCTCAAGTGAAGTATTTCATTTATTTCACCAAATTGCATCTTATCCTTGTGTCCATGTGTAATTCTATTGCGTAAGCCTGTTATTCATTTTTCCACAGCCATGATGAAAGACAAGGCTGTTCATTCTGAGTGATTCACAACAGGCAGTTCCATTTAACATGATCAGTGTTCACATGGAAAAGTCTGCACTTTCATTTTACATAATGTCACTTTGTATGTTGGAAAGTAAGGATTTATTTCAAATGAAATGTGTCAATGGGCTTTGCTTTTTCATATAAGGCAGAGTTGCATGTTTCTTCTACAGACGCATAGCCTTGTATTGCATAGGATTCAATGTAAAATGCTGTTATTATTGTGTTCCTCAGTGAGACTGTGCATTTTCCTTTTTACATGACGTCAGTGTCATTTGCAGAAACACATGTCTTTAAACCTGTGTCAGGCACATGTATGTAGGTGTTTTAAAGTTTTGCCATGCTTTCTTTCACCTGTGTGCCTTTACATTTTAGTAATGTTCATTGAGGCCCATCTTTCCCATCCACTAGACCTCAGTGCTGTATCAATGTTATAGCTGACTTATGTGTTCCAATGTGTCATTTCTATTAGTAAGCCAAGGCAGTTGAGGCCTTGCTTGACCTTTCAGTTCATGCCATTTGGGGGCTGAATGTATACCCCACATGTGCACTCATCATGTGACACTTAGAAGGCAGACCTGGAAGCAGAGCTCTGTATAGACAACAGCAAAGCAATTTTGTATTTACAATCTCTCCCCACTAACCTAACCCATCCCCTTCTGTTTCAGATCTGCCAAAGTGCCCGTAGACCATGCAAATGGCAGTGGTGTGCTATGTGAATCCCAATAACATAGCATAACAACTAAGTCGGCACTCTTTCAAATGTAAATACCATTTGAAAGCAGAGCAGTCTTTCATTGAATAACCTATGGGCAAAAGTATTGGAATTTTGGTTGGAAACATTTTTCAGGACAAAATGTAAAGTTTGATACTGCAGTAGAAAGCTAAATACAGCAGGAACTGTTGTATGGAAGGCAACATAACATTAAGCTCATTCATTCAATTGGAAACAGTGAATATCTATTAATTCATGTATTTAATTATGTATCCATGCTTTGTACAATTGGGCACAAGCCTTGATACTTTTATGCAATGGAAAATGTAGATCATTATACAATAAGTCTGTTGATCTGCTAGTTCACTGATAATTTGTTTTCTTTTAAAATAAACATGATACACATTAATGTCGATTTAATGAGAGCTGACTTGATGATAGATTTGAATAATTATTTTAATACATATACATTTTCTGGGCGACCAATGGATATTGACATGTCAAGTTATTCGCAGAGTAGTAAACATTGCTAAATAATGAACACGTGAACAACTGTCAAGGTCTACAAAATATTTGCGAAATATTTGCAAGGCGCTACACTGTGAACAAACAATGACCAATGAACTACTCAATGGGATGCCACAGACTCAAGAAATTCTGCAGACACATTTTTGCCATCCCATAGCAGAAATATCCACTTGCAGTTGAGACTGACACTGCTTCGACGGACAGTACTCCACCAAAGCTATAGGCAATTGTGTTCTGAACAAGGGTACTAACGGCAACCCCAGATATATGTTTTTGTCTTTTTTGGCATCATCAATGAGTTGCCAATGATCAAACTCCCTATGCACATCAAGCTGGGTCTGCATTTGGATTACTTTTACTAAATTAGAATGACACCACCGAGGCCTCAACAATTGCCAAACGTGTGAGATATATCTACTGAGAATAGATAAGGCCAAATTACCTGAACTTCATGATGTTCAATTGTCATGTTTTTATCTCTCTGTGCCATTCCAGAGTAGAATTATCAATTTTCATATCAGTCTAGTACTGCCCACAAGGCCAGCCTATCACCAAAATGCTAGCCTAGGTGGACAACTGACTGTCATGTTAATGCTGGGCTCCCTTGTGTTATTTCAAGGGTGATATGTATATGGACCTCCCTCTCCTGCTGTATCACAGAGATGCAAACCATTACTAAAAATCCTTGTGAGTGGGCACAATCATATAGAACATGTTACCTGGCCTTGCAATGTGTCTCTTCCATATTTGGCAAATGTAAAAGTAGCCCAAAACAGCAGGGTACCATCGTCATCTTCTTTTAGAAAAAAAACACACTGTAGTATGATATGCTATTGTGCCTTGTTAGAGTGCTTTAGCTGTTGGCTGCCTTCTCTATGCTTAAAAGACCAACAACATTAGCACTGATTGAACAGAAGCTATGTTACTTCTTAGATGGGTCAGTTTTGTGTTTTATATATCTGATTGCTATGCAGCTACTGACTGCTTTGAGAGATAGCCATTGATTGTTCCAGAGGCAGGTGTCAAGCACAGTAAATCTTCTGCCACTCACTTTTGCTTTGTGGAATGTAATGAGTTTTAATAGAGGGGTGCTCAGGGTCTTAAGAGAGGGACCTGGTATGTAATGGGTCAATTTGTACGCAATACATTTCAGTCCTAATCCATAAAGAAACTGTGTGTAATTGTGAAAAACCTAATGGTCATTCCCAAACTATTCCCTGGGGATGTTCTACACAGGTGGCCAGGCGAGCGCTATCGCTTTTGAATCCTGACCCTTGAGGTGGACAAGCGAGGGATGATCACCTGGGTGTAGGGTCCTCAGGGATTGGGGAGGGAATACCCGAGGATGAGACATTGTATCCGCCTTCCTTGATTTTTCACCTACCCAACACCCCCTCAGCCTTCAATGGATGCATTAAGACACACACTCTTCCTTTCCTCAAATACCACTCAAGTACTGTGACGAAGAAGAGGGAGTCAAGAGGAGTGCATACTTCCTATGAGAAACAACACTATGGTAATAGGATGAGGAAGCCTGCAAGATACAACATTGCCTCTCGACCGCATGTAGTGAAAGACGCGTCGGGTGGAAATGACTAAAAGGAATACAGAGATGCAAAGTGTAAAAGTGGTCACGTGTGGGATTACATGTCCTTGAAAGACTCTGCAAGAAAGGAGAACGCTTCTAACAAAATGGGAGCTGTGTGCAGGGCTGAAGTAGGAGTGAAATAGTGATCCGAAAAAGGGCGAGCTATGTACGGAAACAAAGTGGGAGCAAAATTCCCCAAATTAATAAATAGGGATTTCAACAAAACTAGAAGTGTTGAAAAAGCATTGGGGTGGCCCCCAGGCAGGAGGTTGATCCAGGAGGGCCACGGAGGCCCTACAAGAAGGAAAAGAGAACCCAACCAAAGTGAGGCCCCCGGTTGCACAACCGGTAATGGGTGGACCGTGCGGTCTAACAACTGCGCCACGACCAGGGGAGCCCTAGCTGTAGAAAAGAGCTGCATGATGTTCTGAAGCTGAAAGTCGATATGACTTGGTTAAGAATGGGGAAGGGAGTTAAGCAAGAAACCAAGTAAAGAGTGACATTTTTCCAGTAGAACTTTTGTGAGTTTAACTTTTGTGCTTAAAAAGGAAGCAACATTGAACAAGTTGAACATTGGTAATTTGGAGAATAACCAAGAGGGTCTAAGCCGGGCGAAGGAAGCCTGAGAGACCCATTGAAGAAGTGGAGAGAGACCAGGAAAAGGTACAATGAACTTTTGCTAAGCGAATCCTGAAGACCTGTGGAACTTTGTCAACCTGAGCGCCTTGAACTTGGGGAAGGGAGTTGCAGATGAGATCCATTGTCACATTAATTTACTTTGAGCACTATTGAGTTGCCAAATCCCATACACCCTGTTACACTGTAGAAGTGAGGGCAAGCATACGTTTTGACACAGACACTACTTTGCTTTGGACTGACATGGCTTCCCTTAGTTTTATTTTTATTAGGGAATATTCCGACCTTAGAGTTAGGGCAAGTTAGGTCTTATCCCATCCTGACCATTAAAAATAAAGGCATTGAAAATCTACTTATCTGTCTATGTCAACTCTTGATACCATGCCTGTCTCACAGAAGTACACAAATAACTTAAAAACAGCACAGGTACTCAAGGAAGAGTGTTCAAATATGCATCCTATTTGGGTTATCATTCAGCCCATAACGTTCTGAAGCCACTGGCGTTGGGTCTCAGATAGTCAAGGACCCCCCAGATAACTACTTTTATAATGAACATGACCCAAGCAATTACCAAACAAGCACACATCTAACATTTACCTGAAACTACTCACATTGTTGCCAAGAAGAAGCCATTATGATAGTTGCTATGGTGGAGGTTGGATCGAAGTGTCTATCAAAAACTAGCCAATTAAGTCAAGCAGTTCTCCATTACACATGCATGTTAAATGAGAGGAAATGCAAACAACAGTCATTTAAATAGTACTAGAAACCTTTATATGTCCAGCTTAATTCAATATTTTAACTGTTTTAACTGTTAAAGATTCCCTCTAATATCACTGTCACTGCTATTTCAAAACAATTAACTTGACTATTAATCAGTGTGGGACTCCCTCTCTCTGTGCATCCCGTGTGTGACCATATCATAGGTGTAAATTTCTTGCTCAGACGCCCCTGTATTATTTCTGGACACATGATTGGTTGGTGCGTTTTCTCCAAAGACTGTATCATCACCTTTGGCATTTTTGTATAATCCACATTGGCACATACTTTATGTATTGTAAATGAAAACATGTTTTCTTCATGTATCACGTGGGAACGTGTTTTAACTAAGTTCTACAATTGTTGCACTTACACGCCTCTTGCGAGAACCTTTCTTTAAATACACCTACGCTCCCTGAAAAAGGGAACTGCTGGTAAAATGGCGTTTTTACCAAATAAACATCTTCATGAATGTAATAATCCCTTCTTCCGAAGATTAGTAAATGCTGAGGAGAGGAGGGGATCAGGGGTAGTGAGGTTTGGAAAGTGAAAGTATTTTTATTTCTCAACGTGTTTTATAGATTTAAGTGTGTCTGATTGTTCATAGGACTGATTCACAGGTCAGTGCTACTTTCAGTTAATTATGTAGCATTCATCAGCAGTAAATCGTTAATCTCCTAGCACTGGAGTTCCATGCCAATGAATAGCATTAGAGAACGTTAGGTTAGTAGCAGTGCTACTAAAATCAGTTGTTTTTAAATAGAAAAATAATACGTTGTATGTCACGCTCATGAGGAGATATCTTCAGTTGTATGGCCACAGGATTACTTGTTTCTCCAATCCTAAAAGACCCACAAAATAAACTGAAACCCAATCTGGACATTAATTTTACATAGGATGTGTGGAAACTCATGTCCCTTCCTTCTCTAACTGCGTGCCTTTGAATCTTACATTTTTTAATCTCTCTGAAATAGCATTATTGTTTTATTTAATACTCTGCTCCACAACATGCTTAAACGTTTGGACACATTACATGCAAAACATTGGTTGAAAAGCACAGCCCTGCTTTCCAGTGTTTGAGTACGTTGTATGGTTCTTTAGATAGATGCACCCCGCAGAAATGAATTCATTGCCTGCTTCTTCCTGCAGCCAATGGAGTTTAAATTGGGAGAATCCCTTTTTTTTGTAAAGGTGATCTCCAGCTCTGTGTGTGTTTTTCTTCGTGTGACCACCATATTAATACAAAGTCTCTTGGACTTGAACGCTAATGCACCTACCATCTCAGCATAATACCTTCAGTTAGTCAAATAAAAGGTATCAAACTTGGATTTTGTGTGATTTTAAAATGGAACCAACACAGCGCCAAACCCTTTCTCTGCACATTCTGAAGCCTGGAAACCTTGGTCTCGGATGAATGTACAGAGCTCCGTGTTGGAGAGGTTTTTATAAGCCTTAGGCCAACAGCAGAAGGTTTTGCTTCAGATAATACTAGGTAACCTTGAAAATGATCGGCTCACATAACCTTACATTTTTGCATACATTATTGTTATACTTATAAGTATTCAAATTCACATTAGTTGATGGACCCTACACCATTAATCCGCCTGGTTAGTTGTCGATATTAGTAATGAAGCGATCATGCAGTTATGATTGATTTTATTTTCTTATTTTCTTGATCCTATCAAATTCTTTGATTGACAGACAAAATATGAGCAGTTATTTAATTTGGCATTTGTTTATTTAATTTGTGCTTTTATTTAGTGAATGGGGCACATCATGTGATTAGGGTGATGATGTCAACTTTTCATGTGGTTTTAACTCAAAAATAATTTCTGCTCAACATAGTATAGAAACGAACAAAATTATTTTGCATAATGGTTATCCTTGAGAAGTCACATAAACCAAAAACGTAACCAGTTTTTTTTTCCAGCAATGAAAAATAAACAAGAAATAGGTATACATTTATCTTTGTTTATATATGACTTTACCTTCCATGCTGCAAATCGAAGAAATGTCTAAACAAAGAGATCAACTGCATTACTTTGCCAGCAAAAGAAGGTACATGTGTACACATTACAATACCAATTTGACGGAGCATTTTCTAGTTTTACCACAATTAGATGACAAGTTATAATGTTATTTTCATCTGCCCTTTTGCTTGGACTCCCAATAAGTGCAGAGCTTATCGTCAAATAAGGTGAAATAAGTGAGGTAAACGTATTAGGACAATGTGCGTGGAGTTATTTCACTTATTTATACATATATTACCTGAACGTCTACTAACACAGAGAGCTGGAAGATGCTCTATGTATGTGCCTTATAAGCGAGGAAACTAGTCCCCAGATTGAAAGAAAATGTTCCTGTTGGCATGGGTTGATTTGGTCGATCAAGTCTTCGATTCACAGTGAAGGACTCTTTAAAGGCCATCTGTTAACCATGTGTTAAAGATATGTAACGGCAATTCTAGAGGGTCCCTTCTTAATTACATTGATGAGACTATGTGGACTGTATTCATGGATACTTCAAGGTGAGTTCTACCTTACTTATCTGAAAAGACAAATGTTTCTGGACAGCACAATTCAAGAAGTTACAACATCATATGACTAGATAATAACAAATGCCACACACAGGCCTTCTCCTTTTAAACAATGACACTGTTAAAGAGAATCTCACACTACAACCCCAACACTATTAAAGTTTAGGAAAAAACTGAAGATCTTGCTGTCCAGGGGAGTTCCTCTTGTAGCACAAAGTACCTTAAAGACGCTAACCCTGTGCAAGCCTCCTTGATATCATAGAAGATATCATAGAAGACAGCCGCAAAATGTCTTCTCTTGCAAGCCATTTTCTTACCTTTCTGCAACCTATACATATATATATAGGTTGTAGAAAGGTAATGATATATATATCATTTATGTAATGACCAAACCCTGGGGTATCACAATGTTTGTACAGAAGGAACAGGCAAGGACAGGACAACAAGTAACAACACAGTAGAGGCAAACATTGCTCATATTTGTTTAACAACCACGTTTTCACAAGTCTCTTGAAGGTAGGGTAGGAACGCTCATTTCTGATGTTTGAGGCTAAGGAGATCCATAGGGAGAGAGTAGTGACTGTGAAGTTTGCACTTCCTGCTCTGATACTTTTGAAGACTGGGTTACAAAAGAGATGCTACTGGATGACCTTAGTGCATGCACATGTTGTTTCTGGACAATGTTGTTATTCAGGTAGAGCAAGGCTTCTTTGTAAATGTAGTGGTGTGCAATAATCAAGGTTGTGAACGCGATGCAGGCTTTACTTGGTAGCCTGTGAACTTTTCACCTAGTTGATGAGATTTGGTCTGAGCAATGTAGGTCCAGTGCAGCATGCAGGGCTTTGTTGTGGAGAAGTTGGAGTTCTGCTAAATTAGAGGCGGAAGTGTCCATAAGGAGATCATTATAGTAGTCCAGTTTGCTGAGGATGTTGGCTCTTGTGAGCATAAGGCAGTTAGTTCATGAGAGAAATTGCCTATTCAAGAAAATGTGTTTTGAGGTGTAAGCCGTAGACGAGGCCAGGGCATTAATGTGCTTAAACATGGAGAGTTTGTAATGCAGATAGACCCCCAATGTTTTGACCTGCTTACAGCAGTGCCATCAATGGGGAATGAGAAGAATGCTGTATCAAGACTTCTGAGGCGTTGGGGGGAGCCTATATACCTTGTTGATGACCACAGTATCCTCACTGTAGTTGCCCGTAAAACAGATGAGTATTTGGGTGTTTCCAGCAAAATTCATGTAAATTATGCCTAGTGAGTCAAGGATGTCAAATAAAGGCTTAGTGTAGGTGTTGTAGAGGGTGGGTGACAGGCAGTATCCTTGGGGTACACCTATGGGGACTGGGATAGTGTCAGATGCTATATTCCCCATGAATACTCTTGAAGTACGATCACTTAGAAATAATTTGACCCAAGTGACAGCCTCAGTGGAGAAGTGGAACTTTGAGTTCAGGTGTACGCAAAGGGTTTCAAGGTCAATAAGGTCAAACGCTGCTGAGAGGTCGAGGTGGAGGAGAATCGCTCGGTTACCTGCATATTGGATGCTGTCTAGTTGCATTTTGAGATCAGGCAGGGCTGATTCAGTGCTATGTTCGGGGTGGAAGCCAGACTGTCTTACTCCAAGGAGGTGGTGGGATTCTAGGAATTTCTGGACTTGAGAATAGGCAATGCAGTCCAGAATTATGAGTAGGAAAGGGACTGTGGTGAATGGGCGGTAGTTAGCGGGCAAAGATGGATCCAGAGATGTTTTTATGAGGAGGGGCGTGACCCACGCTGATTTGATACCGATAGGGACAGTATTAGCCTTGAAGGAGGCCTTGATGAAGTTGGTGATAATGGTGGTCAAGGTTGTTGCACAGAGCTTGACAATCTGCGCAGGGCAGGGCAGGTGTCTCCCTGACAGTTGGTGAATTGCAATGGTATCTAAGGCATGGGCTTGAGGCACTTGGGAGAGGAGGGGAGGGGAGGAGAAGGAGCGGAGGAGCAGCCGGTTTACGAGGCACTGAGGGCCTGTGCGTAATTAGAAGTGGAGATTCTGTGGCCAGTTATGTATATGTATATGCACAGACACCTGACATTATTGGAACAAAATTGCAATATTAAGCATTTTTTTAGAAATTCTACTAGCTGTTTCAGTGATCTTGAAATATGTTATTTCCTTCCCTACAATGGTTGACACCTTATTCTGCATCTGTGAACTTGGCAAGTATTGATTTCACTCACCATATCACCCACTCTTCCTGCATTTCCTCATGTCCTGCTATCACAGGTGTGTCTGACCAGAATGGGGTTTTTGGTTGCCACATCTAGTGGGAACATCAATTTGTTACTCAAAAAGAGGATGTAGAGCGGCAGGCGTATACATGTCATCTTTAGAGCCCACCTCCTCACATCCGCCATATTGGAAGAATAACAATAAAGCACTGTTTTTGACACCTGGTATCATCCCAATACCACATCGAAGATATGAGAGACGTTATGAGCTCAGACAACCGTGTAAAATGTTTCCCCAAACTGAGGCGGTAGACTTGAGCCTGCAGACACCACTGGACATAGAAGAGCTATAGTAAAGTCTGATAGAAATGAAGTGATGTCATGAAGAAGAGAAGATACGAGGACACACTGAAACCAACATATGAATATCTAAAGAATGAAGAATGTGACTGAAGTCACAAAGAAAACGTACATGTGAATATGAAGAAAACCATATGCACTAAGAAGATAAGTAAACAGAGTGTAGTAGATGTATACATGCCGAAACAAAAGGTAGATTAGACAACATACAAGCTTGCTAAAGTAGGAATTAGAACATGGGTAAAGCAGCCATGTTGAGAAAATAGACATCAGCATTGTGTAAAAGTCAGCAAGATGCCTTGAGAGGAAAAAACAACCAATGCTGCAGAGCTGAGAGGCACTGGAATACAGATTCATGCAAGAGGAAAAGGGTATTTGCTTGGCTCAAACTCAAGGATCCATAGCACAAAGTAACCAAAAGGCAATAAAAGAGTCGAAGAGGATAAACAACAGACTTAGGACATATTTCTCTTAGGTTAAATAAAGGAGTGAACAATTGCTGTGTTGAAGTGTTGTTCAATTAAAGATGTAGAAAGCCAATGCAGAATGCAACAGCCAAGCGTCTAGAGGCCATGGAGAGTAATAATATCTAATATAATTGAAGCAAATAATATTAAATTGAAGGACAAAATGGACAAAATCATGGTCTCCTCACGTGTGATTCAGGACTGGAAAACAAGACCTATTCATAAGGCTCCAGGCGCAGATAGCAATGTACCTTGACTCCCTTTAAAGTTCTGAGGGAGAGAACAGTCAGCGAGGTCAACTACAAAGATGAAGCCTTGGCTAAGGGCCTAACTGATGAGAGATGGTTGGATAATTTGCTAAGAAGGACAGTCATCTGACATTCGTTGTTGCCTTTTACCTGGTTTTGTTGCTTATGTGCTGCTAATGAGACACATTTCCAAGGTTGGTAAGAGAGTGCAAACCAATCAGTAGGGACTGTGTAATGGTAAACCATACATTCTTGCTGAAGCCAATCCACTGCTAGTATTATGTTATCTGTATTTTATGTAGTTAGAGGTGGGTCAATCAAGGCGTGCCTATCAGAAAAGAGACATCTAATGATGATACTAACACCTATACAAACTATATACATTTCCCTTAACCAATCTCTCCGCCCAGTAGCTTTTTACTGTTAGCCACATAGGATGACGTCATAGCTGACGTATATTGAGGTATAAAACATTTTGGGTAACTGAAATGCATTGGGAGTGTGTGAGCTGCAATCTGTTTGTTCGCCAGGTTTCCCTACTTTATTGAATTGATAATAAAATAGCATTTTGCCATATTCTTTGAGTCTGTCCAGTTATTTGGGCCTGGGATAATTTATTGTGGTAATCCCATTCATCACTTCGAACGATCCAGGACTTATTTTTTCTCTTTTAGCGGTGATGCTATGCGTTGATCCTTAAGATAGACGTGTATTAGCAAGAAAGTGAAGGCATTTGCCCATGAGAGCTGTATATATTTACTCAGACCTGCATATTTAATTTTCTTCCTGCAGGAAAAACATTCATATTCCATGTTCTTGCTCCAAGAAATGTATATCAGAAATACAAGTCTAATGATTTGCAAATCTAGAAAACCTTTTTTCTATCTAACCAATAAATGGTGAGTCTATCAGTGTGATGCACTAACACCATCAATACTGATACATTGGTGTAAAAGTTGGCGAAGAAAATAAAACATGTTTGGGCCATCAATGAAGGAATATAATCTCAGGTAGATGTCTAATAGAAGCTGGCAGCTCATTTAACTTCGTCCATAGAGAGATAATGATGGGAGGCTGGCAAACAGCTCTACCTCAAGATACCTTCTATCAGAGACATCAAAGGCTCAATACCTGACTCATAATGATCCAGTCCTGGATGTTCAGTTCTTCTCTGAATCTCAACTCTACCAACATTGACTTCCTACTGCTGACCAACAACACTGAACAGTCTGACATCCAGACCTAGCTCTCCACTATGACCCTCCAGGGTTTCACACCCCAGCTGACCACCTGCACCAAGCATCTTGTGTTCAACATCAACAGACAACTCTCTTTCAAGCAGCATGGAACAAGGAAGACATAAACGACTTGGTACCAACCGTCTTTCAAAAGGATCAAATCAATCCCTTCATCCGTTAAAACAGCTACAGATCTAAGCATTGGAACGCTATCACCTGGATGGTGTCAATGTCTGTCTGGAAATCCTTCTGGCAACTACCCTGGTACCCCTCAGGCATGTCCTTCATGTTGCAGCATGATTCATCAAAGTACTCCACACATTTTAGCACATCACCCCTACACTCATCAAACTGCTCCCACTGTAAGCATTTATCATCTTCAGCTCATGACGCATTATCTACAAGCTGTACCCTGAAGTCCCAAAGCTATGTTCCTGAGAAACTCTACATCTAGGTAGGCCTATGATCCACCAGGAGTAAGGACAGGTGCAGACTTGAAGTCTGCTAGTGCAGGAACAAAAGAACCAGAAGACATTTCTTCTCTGTCTACACCCCCAAATTCTGGAACCCCCCTTTTCGAAAAAAAACAGACTCCCCCCTCACTTCTACATTTCAGGAAGGAGTTCAAGTCCCTCCTCTTCAAGGAAAGGCTCCTCCCTAACACATAATGCCTAGGCCCACACACCCATCACTCCGCACCTAACCTGAAACTGTGTCATCTGCTCCCCCTGTTTCTGCCCATGTTTGCTTGTAGATGCCTTGCTGCCAGATTGCCCACCCTCCCCGTGTGTTAGCTCACCATTCCCTTGTATCTCTTCTTCCCCCACCTTGTCCTACCCCCTATGATTTGAAAAGTGCTCTGTTGCTTCCCAAAGTTAGGTCCACGCTCAATAATAGAAGAAGAAGAAGAAGAAGAAGAAGAAGAAGAAGAAGAAGAAGAAGAAGAAGAAGAAGAAGAAGAAGAAGAAGAAGAAGAAGAAGAAGAAGAAGAAGAAGAAGAAGAAGAAGAGTGAAATATCACGTGATACATGGGCAGGTGTTGAGATGGTGAGTATACTTGAGAACAAGATTAATTATTATAAACAGAATAGTTATGTTTTACAATAACAGTGGCTTCACTTCGGCTTTGCCTCATTAAATAAAAAGCAGCAAATGCAAAATGTGCCCTGCTTCAACCAACTGCACAACACAGTCTACAAATCCATGCATAATATCACTGTTCGTTGCACACCAATGTTGTAAGTATTTTAAACAGTTTCCATTATTGTTCTTATGGTGCTTTACATACATATGCATCAGAGGGTATACACAAGATATCAGTCATTCACAATCATAATGAATGATTGCTTGAATCTCTGGTTTCTTTCAACTGAGAAGGGCCCATGAGTCAGGTAGAAGTGATCCCCTGTGACCACCAACATACTTGTTATTAATATTCCACTGTGCATAATTTGCTGGTCTAGTTCTGCAATTGTGTTCTGGAAAATTAAAGCTTTGCAGCACTGTATATATGTGCTGTGCGACCGGAATATTGCTGCAGAAACATCAAAAGCTGATTCCATCCTTTCCAGAATTCCATTCAAATGAAGCTTTCATGTGCAGTGCACCTGCTTGGAATCGTATCCCTGCTAGGGTGCTCCCCCTTGCACACTGTAACTCTGTGAAGAACTTCCCCTAGAAACCTGTGATGCCCATTTCAATTATGTAATTCCACTGGTGCACCCCTGTGATACACATGCAATTGGCATGTTGGTTTCTAAACTGCATACAAAGCTATTGAAATTAGCATAAACAATTCCTCTGATAAGCATACTGTTATGCTGTGTCAACATTGTTACAGGCTTGTCTTGCTCCCCCACAGCACCTCGGGCACTTGGACACAAATAATACACAAGAGAAATTGCTTGTGGTGCAAAGAGATCAACGCATGGGAGGAATGCTCACTACTCTAGCGCCCATCCCCCCCAGGCTTGGCTTATATACAAAAATGGAGTGACTAATAATCTCCACCCATGAAACAGCATGAACAATAACAAACAGGCCCATGAAGAGAAAAGGGGCAGCATGGCTGCAGTTGCAAAATGGTTTCTCTGTCATATCTGTGAGGCAGCCCCTGGCTTTGGGGATCTGATCGAGTTCCAGCAGTGCCAGCAGCTTTGTACTTCTCAGGAAGGGCTGGCTGAGGCCTAACATGCAATCCACAGTGCTGTGACCTTGCTTGGCACAGTTGTACAGCTGTAGCCAAGTCTCATTGCATCAGAGGAACCTCAGAGGAAACCAAAAAGAAATTGCAGTATCAGAGTTGGCAACATGCCCATCTTGTTTCTCTTCTCTTTACTTTTTTGATCCACTATAATCGCTGTCCAAAGCCGTGCATAGCTACAATCACCAACCACACTACTTAAAGCACACTACAGTAAAACAATTCTGTTGAAGTAAAATAAAAAAAAAAACATTTTTAGGGCAAGGCAACTAATTTGTGTCCTAACTCATCTAAAGCCATTCATTCCTGCGTTGCACTCCATAAACACTCTTCATCAGCCATAATCCAGGGTGCATCTAAAATAACAAAAAACAGTCATAATTTCATTTCCCCCTTTCTATCTCTGAGCATCCCTGTCACTCTAAAATCCAGCACCACCAGCACCTTATTTGTGTATGCACTGTCAATCTCAAGTTGTGTCTCGGTTTCCAGTATGTTCTCAGCCTCCCAGTCCTTAGGCACACCCACAGTTAGTGGCAGCAACAACTTGTCAGTGCTCGGCATATTTCTCCCAAATAGTACCTCATAGGGTGAATATCTAGTTGCTGACCCCTCTCTCACTCGTAGGCCATTGACGACAAATGGCAGCCTGTCATCTCACTGTGTACCTTTCACATCCATCTGCTTGAACAGCTCCTTTGTAGCTCCTGTTTCTGTTTTTTCTTCCAACAAGTTACACATTTGTCCACATGCTCCTGCCAGTCCTCTTTGGCCATGGGCGAACAGGCCAACTCTGTCAGGTGCCGATACCCATTATCTTGCCCTTTATCTGCATTCATATAGTGCATCATTTGCTCATTCTTCCCTTGCAGGTCCAGGAGCTACTCACATGTCCCTTGATCCTCCGCCTGGCCCTTCTGTAGTATCATCTTCATCATGTGAAGCTGTGGGCCCTTCACCACATGCCACTCCTTATCTTTTATGCATGCCATTGGCAGTGGCTGTCATGTGTCATGGGCCACTCTCGCTCAGATGGGATTATCTTCATTATTCTCATAACCAACACTACTGATTGTTTTTCACCATACTGTGCTCTTTTACCCCAAACACCATAGAGTCATACAGCTAACGACCTTTTTCTTTATATGTGGGCCTAACAATGTCCTTCTCTGGTGCACATGCCATGAAAATGTCCTGTTGTGTTTTGACAGTCTCTGATATGCATTCATGTAGTTTGTCTGACACTACCCCTTCTACTGGCATTATGTTCACTGACCCGTATATGGTGCACAGTGCACATTCACCCGACCTTCTGAAATCCAGTTTATTTCTTGCCCTTCTGTCCGGGTAGGTCTCTTCCATGCTATCAGGACCCTGTTTGTGTGTGTCAGAATCTGGGTGGTACTCTTAGTAGCGGCCGTCACCACAGCCATTGGGACTACCCGTAACCTGCGTCTCCCTCCCAGCAGGCACCTATTTCCCAAATCTGCCATTGCACCCCTTTTCTCCAGAATGTCCTACCACTGCTCTGTTGCACACAGTTGCTTGCACTGGTACCCAGCCATACCATGTCTCCTCCCCTTGCTTTGCTTCCCCCACCCCTTTCTCAGAAATACAAGAGCCACCCCCACATTGTTCTACATCACCCACCCTAATCCGCACAGGTGCTGGTTCTAGGACCTCACAATCCTGGCCCTCTGTGTGTTCTCCCTGCGCCCACTCTTTGCACTCCCTCACCGGGCCTGCTTTCTCACTGTCAGCCATGCTTCCTCATCTGCATTCACAATGTACGCCCACCCCTGGTGGACCTTAACATTTCCTCCACATCCACCTTCCCTTCCACCACCCTCATTATGTCCTCTGGCAACAGCTGCCATTTTGTGACCCTCACTTCCTCGGTTGTATCCCCCATGAAAATTTGTGTAAGTATGTCTGCAAAACCTGAGGGGGGATATCCCTCCATATCTTCATTACCTTTGTGATATCTTGGGGATTTGCTTGTGGTTCACCACCATCTCCCTCATACCTTCCCTGTGGTATCCTTTGTAACTGCTTTTCCTGGAGGACCCCCACCTCCCTATTCTTTCGTACCGACTGGGGGATCACATCCTAATTGCCCACCATGCTCCCCAACCTCTACAGCACTGCCCTCGACCCCGATTTATATGACAGTGCTGTCCCCTCCTCCCACCTGGTCATTGGACAGGTGTCTACCATATTATAATTGGTATCAGCCCTACCGCAAGGTAACTCAGGCTTCCAACCTCACACTCCTACTCTCTGCCCTCTACAGCATTGACACTATACCATTTCTTGAATACCGCTGCTCTGACTTTTTCACAGCTGCCTATGAATGCTCTGACCCAATTGCAGTCCTGTAGTTGCCCTTCCAAACCTGTACTATACCACTATAGCACTCTGAGACACTGTCTCTATATGAATCCTAGAGTGCCTGAAGACTCCACAGTCCACTAGTCAAGTGTGCAACATGTAAAGTGAAAAACACTCTATTCACTTACCTGTTGAATACCCCAGCCATGCACGTCAGGAAGGGGACCTGCCGGGTAACAGCACCAATATGTTACAGACTTGTCCTGCTCCCCACAGCACCTCTGTCACTCAGACACAAATAATATGCAGTAGACCAGAAGTAGAGAGAAATGTCATGCAATGTAAACAGACCAGCGCATGGGAGGGCTGCTCACTGCTCTAACCCCCCAGGTCTGGCTCATCCTTATATACAAATGGAGTGGCTAAAACCCTTCTTCACCCATGAAGCAGCACGTATAACAAACAGCTCTATGGAAGAGAAAAGGGGAGTATTACTGCAGTTGTGTAATGGTTTCTCTGTCATATCTGCAAGGTGGCATCTGGCCTTGGGAGATACAGTTCCAGCAGTGTCATCAGCTGTGCACTTCTCAGGAGGGGCTGCCTGAGGTGTAACGCGTATTCCAGAGCACTGTGACCTTACTTGACACGGCTGTACGGCTGTAGCCCAGTTTCATCGCATCAGAGGAACCTTTGAGGAAACCAAACAGAAGATGCAGTATCAAAGTTGTTAACAAACATGCCCCGGAAAAAATGTGATGATGGCAGCCTCACCAATGCCCTGGCAGTGTTAACCCAGTGTCACGTACTGCAACCTGCATGGACTTCGGTCTGATCCCTGATTCACAGAGGAAACATACATATGTAGGGCAAGTATCTCGTAGACTAGCAGCCCTTGCACAACTAAGTGGCAGGCAGTGTTCCACCAACGATTATGTGACTCTGACTCCCATGCTGCTGGTATGTTACTAGCGAACATGTGCGAAAAAACATTACAGTCATAGAAAGTTGAACTGTAAAAGTCACGTGACTGGGGGGGGTTAGTGTGAAATCTGTGCACTGTACCTGGGTTGGAGGGAGCAACTGTCAGATACAATGGTTAATCCTCCTCACTAACATGACAGGGGGTTTAGATTCTGTTAAAGACAGAAGGCGAGTATTATGCATTACAATCTTTACTACTGACACATAGCAGCAAAGAAAACATTTCTTTTTGCAAAACAAATAGATTTAACAAGAAAAAACAAGGAAACCACAGTATTCCATTAAAACCACAGGGGAGCTATCCCAATCCAAGATGGGGCGCAGGTCAAGCCCCCTCATTAACCAACCAGCAGGGGCCCACCCCCATAAAAGTCCCTTTCTCTAACAGCAACTCCTCTTCTGAAGCTGCACTCTGACGCCATCCTTAAAACAATACAAGAACAGTCCAATGGATGACCAGCTTTGGGATCCGAACACTCCCAAACATCCGGGGTCCTGGAAGATTCCTTAGCCTGGATCTCCTCTACCCGAAACTGCAGATAAAAGAAAACACAATCTCACCACATTATGGATGGGTGCTATAATACTCGCCTCCTGTCTTTAATAGGATCTAAACCCCCTGTCACGTTAGTGAGGGGGATTAACCATTCTATGGCTTGACAGGAGGCTTCATATTATGCAAGTGTAAAGCCCTTGCATTATAATCAGAACTACATGGTCACAATATTATGATAAATATCTGAAATGTGGATTCCGTTGACCTGTCAGCTGCTTTCCAGGACTTGCTCAAAACCTCCCTCCAAAAGGATTCCTTGGAAGCTTAAGGACCCCCCCCCCCCCACTGAGAGGCCCTGAAGGAGGAAAAAACCCATTTCAAGATGTTTAATAATCCAACAGCCAAGAAGTGGAATTGGATAAATGGTTACTCAAAGGAAGCAGCTGAGAGGTACCCGGGAACTTTTAATCCCTCCGCATCGCAGGGCATCTTAAATTTAAACAATACACAAAACATTTAGTACCTCTAAACCCCAAGAAAAAATCACCCCTCATGGGGAGAAAAAACTTCATTACCCAAAACCTAGAGGTGACAAACTGACACTTGTGAAATGAGACGAGACCAAACTAATTTTGCAAAAAACTAGTATGAGGACATATTGTGGTTGTGGGGAAAAGAGAGAAACAACACCCCAGGCCCCCTTACCTTCCTTAAGAACATAACATTTAGAGTAAGGGAAATCTCAAATATGGATCTAAGGGTCTTCCTAATCAAAGAGAGAGGCTGTCTACGCATTCCCCTTTGGGCAGAACATGACCAGCCGAAGGCTGAACTAAATTTATTAACCATCCTGTAAACCCAATCCCCTTAAATAGTTCCATTAATATTATTATGGATTAAAGAATCCTAAAATGTAACCAAAAACACTCTACAGGAGGAGCAGAAAAAAGGGGGACCTAAAAAGGCCAGATACGCCATGCAGAGAAATAACCAAACCTCGTGGAGGCTGCCCAGGAGTCCCCGATGGCCACCGACAAACCTGCGAAAGTCCTCGCAATCACCAGGAAGAGGAAGAAAAAAACCTCCCCCAGCCATACGTGAGAGAAAATACTATGCGAGATGTAGGTCCGCCGGGCCTGTTAGGAGCCGCGGGAGGAGAGGGAGAAGGCGCGGGACATCTACCGCCCACCCCAAGGGAAGGGAAAAGTACCCTTGAAAAAGGTCCAAACGGGAGTCACTGTCAGAAATACCACCAACTGCTTGTGCGCTTGCACCAGAAACTCTGACCATTATGGTGCACAGGATAACACAAGGATAGAGGTCCCCAAACTAATGGAGAATAAACAGCGGCAAAAGCTTACAAAGCGGCCTCCAACAGTAAAGACAGGATAGGCAAATGAGGTGAGACAACTAGGAATGCCATCAGGAGGATGTTCCTGACTATCCAAAAATCAAGTATTCTGCTAGAACTGCTATGTCATAGGAGCGGGCCAAGCCAAGCTACCCGCTGATCTCAAATTCTACAAAGAAGTTGGAAAGAACTCAAACTCACCCTGCCATTCCAAGCTGTCACCTTGGAAGAGATGTCACAAGAGCTGTAACCTGGGTTCTGGGACAATACCACCTCAGGGACAGCCCCAGCATCTGGGAGTAAGACCAATTCTCCCGAATGCGTTTCCCAAGCTGGGCAGATGTGTTGAAAGGAGGTGGAACATCCCAACCTCTAACCGCCTGAGGGACCTCATCCCATTATTTCTAGAAAGCAGTGTAAATCCCTCCGACTCCTCGGGAGTCTAACACTAAAAAAGACTGGCCGTTCCCATTATCCAACCTTAGGCTAATAACAGGAAATTATGAATTTGGAAGCTAGGAGAATCTGTCCTTCTGTGCCCAAAAGAGCATGCTATATATAAAGATCAACCAAATCCCCCGAGATAAGTAATCACTGGCTAAATTACTACTGTGAAGCAGCACAGGACCAACAAAAGGCGTAACCGGAGAGAGGCAAAACGCCAAATCGACCCGCTCAGACCCCGAGAAAAAAACCCTTGCTGCAGGGGAAATACTGGAAATACCCAAAAACACCCCTAAGGTCTATTCTGACTCTCTAACTCTTTGAGAGAAAAAAAGGTGTGCCTGAGAGCAAGTCTTCCATGATAAAAAAACTGGGAAACTACCAAACAATAGAGGATTGATACAGCTATAAATGTATTAAACCCCCCCTAACTAGAAGGGAGGAGGAAGAGAAGAAAGAGAGGGAGGAGAAACAATGCAATTGAAACACCTGAAATGCTCATAACCCCTCCTAGAGAAGAGGTGAACCCTTCTGTGTGGGAAGAAACATCAAAAATATATATATGTGGTTAATACCTGCCGCGGATCCTGCTCTGCACACATTCGTGTCGATACGTATTCATCCCAGAAAACCCTTCTGGGGGAGAAAAACCACCTGGGATCCTCTAGCAGAGGAAGAATGAAGTGCCCCTCGGGTAGCATACTGCTTCAGGCGGGTAGAACCCCAGAAAGGGACGGCTGGAAAAACAAGGTCTACTCTGCCCGTACTCATCAAAAATCCCACGGACCAAATCCTCCTTGATGTTGGTGTGGGTGTTATGAATGGCTTTGAAGGAATGCCCATGTTTAGAGATATCTTTAACAAACCTGTCGCCAAACAGGTTACCTAGGGCCTTAGGCCCAGCCTCACTCTCTGCCATGTCTAGCACTTTATTGTCAATGCACATGAGAGGGAATCTGCGCCTTTCTCTGGAGATTCCAGTATTGGTGTTGCCAAGCAGGCATATTGACCCTTGCACCCAACCTCTGAGTGCCTGGACATCCACTGGGGAATTGGAGCAAGCAGCGTCCTCTTCCAGCTCAAATATTAAAGTCAAGGGACCCAACATGTCCAGTAATCTGTCCTGGCAACTGCGAAGAACCTTGTCAATCCCCCTCGAAGGGTCTTTACCCTTCCGAGAGAAAAAGGACATAATGGGGTGATCGATATCAGTTGGTACAGGCTACACCATCCGCAATAAAAGGTCTTGGGCATTCGGAACGTAATCTGTTCCTATCTTCCTCCAGAAGCAGTCCCCAAACCCAATGATGAATGAAAGAGGAAACCGCCTCTGAAGGGTGCTGAGGGAGGCCCTAGAAATTATTAACAGGGCATCTAAGGCCCAGCTTGAAGGGGCGGTAGTGGAGGTTTCGGGAGAAGTGGAGAAGTGGAGGTGGGGGGGGGGCAGGCCGCAGCGTAGAGCAGCGCAGATGGGGCTCTCGCGGCAGTGGTGGCTTGCACCCCTGCGGCCGTTAGAGGGGAGGCATGGGAATCCAGAGGCAAGAAGTTGAGGAGGGAGATTGACAGGAGGGCATACAGGGGAGAAATGTAGTTGGGTGGGGAACCAGTTAGGGTTGGGGTCAATAATGACCAGGAGGAGGTGGGGGATATCAGGAGTGTCCAAAATGGAGCAGGTCAGGAGAGTGATGTCAGTGGGGGTGATGGGGCGCAGAGTGGGGCAACTGGACAGAGGGGCAAAAGGGGCAAATACCTGCGGAAGAGTGCAGGTGGGAGAAGGAGGGAGAGGTCCCCATCAATTGAGGAGGTTAGAGTGGGGCGCGGAACGGCCCCCCCGGGTAGGAGGAGTGAGGGCGGAGGGCGCTGCGCAGCCCCCGCTGGTCAGGTGGAGGTAGAGGGTTTTACAATGGCCCCTCCTCGGTCAGCGCAAGGAAAGCCTAGAGGGTGCAGCACAGCCCCTAGCAATGAGGATTCCAGGGTGGAGGTCGGAACGCCTCGCCTGAGAGAAGAGGACCAGGCAGGGGTTCCCACAACCCCACCGAGAAGACGTCAAAGGAGTGGCGGGGCGGACGCCCCGGGCTCGCAAGAAGATCATCAACTCAACTCGGGCATGAGCTCGCTTCCGCAATGCTATTTAAGGGGTGATGAAGTTGGATGGGAGGAATATGTGGGGCAATGGGAAGTGGAAGATTATAGGGCGGAAAGGGAAAGGGGGGAGGAGAGTAGAAGTTTGAGGTGGGATATGGAAAGGGAAGTGCAGGGTGGACAGGGGGGAAGGGGCCAGGGGAACTATTGGCTGGGTGAGAGTGCTGACATGTTTTGTCCCTGCAGTAGGAGCCCTCTAAGAAAGGAGAGGAGGAGCATCGGTGTGGACGCCAGACCACGGGCGGCAGGTGTGGAAAGAGGTGAGCGGGAAAGGGAATGGTCATCTGCATGGCAGAGAGGGGTCACAAGAAGGGGGACCGGGGATGAAGGGTCTGGACTGCAAGGTGTAAGGAAAGAAGTTGGTGTGCAGGCCATTGGAGCCGCAGGGGCTGGGAAGAGCATTTGCTCAGTGGAGGTCCAAACGGACAAGGTGGTGGAGCCATTGGTGCTCGAAGTGCAAGCTGGGAAAGATAAGGAGGTTGAAGTGAAAGGAAAAGAGAAAAAATTGCCATACATGGGGATAACAAAACCATTAGGGGCGCACTTGATGGCAGCGATCAGAGGGAAGATTCAGGCGGGGGAATTTGTGGATGTCTTTAAATTGCTCCATAGGGAAGTGAGAGCAAAGGAGGGGTCTAAGGAGGAAGAGAGGGAACTGGCTTCACGCCCAAGGGTCCCGGTGACTATTGAGAATTGGACGTCGGCGTTTATCATTTATGCCAGTGTGTATTGTGAAAAATTCCCGGAGCGCTGCGTGGCCCTGCTTAAATATATGGATTTAATAAGGAAGGCTTTCACGAGTTTTGGGGGCTTTGCCTAGGTAAGGTATGATGAGGAATTCAGAGCGAGAATGGCAGAGGACAGTAAGGCGGTCTGGGGGGAGATAGACATGGATCTCTGGCTGCAATGGATGGCCCCAACGAGGCCTGCCCCGACATTGCACACAGCAAGTGGGCTGCCCGTGCCTTTCCAGCCCTTTCTTGGTCACCCCGCCCATGAGGGAGCGGGGGGAGGAGGTAGAGGGCAGCCCTCGACAGCATGTTGGGCGTTCAATAAAGAAGGCTACACGAGGTGGATGTGCAAATTTAAACACGAGTGCAGCAGGTGTGCGGGTCGGCATCCGGTTACAGATTGTTTTCAGGCAGGGGACAGTGGGTCAGGGCGAGGAGCGGGGCAAGCAGGTGGGGGGGAAGGACTGCATGCCAGGTAAATCGGGGAGTGCTGGTAGGTCGGGCTCAGTTTATCGTAAAAGGAGGGGGGGGCACAAGGTTTGATGAAAGGTTTTGGGGGCAACTTAAAGGGGGTAGGAGAAGGGTGAGGAGGAAGACGCGTAGGTAGGGGAGGGCCGCAAGGGGGATGTAACGGTGGAAATTGTTAAGGGGTGGTAGCTGTCGTTTGGAGGGCATGGACGACGGTGGTGAAGCCCTCACGCTTGCCGCACGACAAGGTGAGTAGGTTTCAGGCTGCATGGACGGAGGTACGGGAGCGCCTCTGGTGCAGCAAGGGGAAGTGAGGAGATGGGTCTGCATGGACGGGGGGTGCACTAGGGCCCCTGGTGCAGCTGGGGGAAAAAAGTGGAGCAACGAAGCAAGGTGCTGGAAGAGGAATTTATGTGGAATGGGCTGCATGGACGGGGGCGCGGGTTTGGCCCCTGGTGCAGTGGTGGAGAGGAGTAAGGAAGAAAAGGGGCCTGCATGGACGGGGGTGCACTAGGGCCCCTGATGCAGCTGGGGGAAAAAAGTGGAGCAACAAAGCAAGGTGCTGGAAGAGGAATTTATGTGGAATGGACTGCATGGATGGGGGCGCAGGTTTGGCCCCTGGTGCAGCGGTGGAGAGGAGTAAGGCAGAGAAGGGGCCTGCATGGACGGGGGTGCACTAGGGCCCCTGGTGCAGGTGGGAAACAGGTGGTAATGGATGCAAGGAGCTTGAGGATTAGTTATATGGAAGGGACTGCATGGACAGGGGTGCAGGTTTGGCCCCTGGTGCAGTGGCGAGAGGAGTAATAAACTAAAGGGCCTGCATGGACGGGGGTGCACTAGGCCCCCTGGTGCAGGTGGGAAACAGGTGGTAATGGACACAAGTAGCTTGAAGATTGTGATATGGAAGGAACTGCATGGACGGGGGCGCAGGTTTGGCCCCTGGTGCAGCGGTGGAGTGGAGTAAGGAAGAAAAGGGGCCTGCATGGACGGGGGTGCACTAGGGCCCCTGGTGCAGGGGGGAAGCAGGTGGTAATGGACGCAAGGAGCTTGAACATTGTGATATGGAAGGGACTGCATGGACAGGGGTGCAGGTTTGGCCCCTGGTGCAGTGGCGAGAGGAGTAATAAAGTAAAGGGCCTGCATGGACGGGGGTGCACGTGGGCCCCCGGTGCAGGGGGGACAACGCAGGACTGTAAAGCAATAAACTGGGCACAACAAGTGGAACATATGGTTTATTGCTTGTAGGGGAGCTGTTTGCAACTTGTTTTACGTGGTTATTGTTTGGGGGCTTTTAGGGTTTCTGAGTTGGTCGGGGGAAAAGGGGGGTAGGGGGACTGCAATGGGAAGATGTTCAAATTACAGAAGAAGGTTTAGACATCAATATTAAAAGGTCTAAGACGGATCAGAAGGGAAGGGGCTCTTGGGTTCGGCTGGGTCGAGGGAGCAAGGTCTTATGCCCAGGCCAGGTGCTAGTGGTGTTGCGGAAGGTGCTGGTTGCAGTGGGAGAAAAGGCAGAGGATTTTGGGACTCATTCCTTTAGGATGGGCGCAGCATCTGAGGGTACCAGGCTGGGTTTTTCAAAAGACAAGGGAAAAGATTGGGGCGTTGGAGGTCTGGGAAATACAAGGGGTACGTCAGGGAGTTTGATAAAGGGGAATGTTGAAGAAAGGTGGAGTAGGACTTTGTGGGCAACTGTTGTTGTTGAAATATTTTGACTTGTCAGTGATTTTGTAATTTCTTTTTCAGATGCTGCGCGAAAGAAGGGGGAGTTAGTGCAAGTTTGGATTGTTGGCCATTCAATTGTTAAGTGGGCTGGGGAAGAGGCGGAGAAAAGGGTGTTTGGAAGGCAACTGGGGTGCAGTTACAAGGAAGTGGTGGTGAGATGGCACGGGTTGGGGGGCCTGCGGTGGGATCAGCTGCTTCCTATATTGGCAGGGATGAGGGAACGCTATGGGGTTCCAGAGGTGGTGATTATGCATACAGGGGAGAATGACCTGGTGAGAGATACGGGGGTGGCTCTGCTAAAGAAAATGAAGAGGGACTTAGTGTGGGTGAGGGAAATGTGGCCTCAAGCAGTGGTGGTGTGGACTAAATGGTAGCAGAGAAGAGTTTGGAGGGGAGTGTAAGAGGATTCAATTCAACACTACAGCTAAGTCAACGCCTAGTCTATAATACTGAATGAAAACCCTTATTGATATATCTTTATGTCCAGTTCATGCGTTCTGGATGACTACCCCTATATAACACCCCTCTCTTGGAATCCCCCTGACCCCACTGAGCCAAGAAGTAGTTCTGTTTTGCAAGTTTAAAAGGTTTATTTGATCATTTAAAATATATATATATCACACTTTATAATAAATTAATAATTGAATAGCACACTTAATCTGATATGATAAAGATCAACAACGGAGAATCTGGCACTAGCACACTTCTTATAATCACTAATGAGTTGACATGAAATGGATAAGGTAGCACACTGGTAAATAGGAACAAAAGTATAATGTGGTAGAGGATGCTTTATGTAAGCTCAGGTGGATGCAATATTCAATGAATGCAGTACAGAAAATACTCAATATGATTTCAACCAAACAATGTAATCACTTTTCTCTGGCAATCCCCTCCCCCCCTTGATGCAAGGCAAGGAAATGGAAGGAAAACACACAGTTCTCAGAAATGCAATCAATGTAAATCAGTTCACCCCAGCAAGCTTAGACTACATAAGTTTGAAAACACAGGCCCAAATTGCTTTGATATGTGCTGGCAATGAATTGAAAAGTATGCTAAAATACTTTTAATTCCCTTTCAGAGGTTCAGTGTGATTGGTATCTAGTTAATATTAGTCCAGGCTCACACTAGCAATGATGCAGGGATAGTTAGCAGGTTAAACGAATTTCTGGCAAATGGAAGGCAAGCAGCAGCAGTTTTTACATGTGAAGAAATTTGCAAATCGCGGTAAAATTCGCGGATGCGCCGAGCGCTATTACAGAGGAACCACAAGGATTATCTCTATCGTTTTGGGGTCCTAGGAAAGCCTAGGATCTCAGCTTCAAAATGAAAGTTACTGCAAGTCTCTAGCACAAACGGTTGCGGAGATATGAGCGATTTAATAGAGGTCGTTTTTCAGATTTGAAATTTTAAAATTCAAAAAGACAAGTGCAGCTTGCAACTATGAAAGAACAAGTGACAGCTTTACAAATGACAGGTGACAGTTAGGAGACAGTTCTACTTAGATTAAAATAGGATTGAATTATATTATTTTAACTAAGAGATTGGTTCTGCACAGTTTTGCTATGTACTCACACTATATTCTTGAGTGAAATGGGCCTCATCACGGATCTGGTCAGGGTTTTAGACTCGCCTCTGGTCTCTGCACTTCACAGTGATCTGGGTCAGCTCTCTCTGGTTCTGCTAACAGGTCAGCTCTACTCTGCTTCTGGTCTGGCCTGATGGATTTGAAGTCTCTATGTTTGGCTCTCTGGAGGTTTGATGGAGGTAAAGTATGGATTTTTCCGGCAGAGCGTCCCGCTGCAGATGGAATTGAAGGTCCCTATCTGTCCTGTCTGTCTGCTTTTATGTGTTTAGAATGTGGGTGTGTCCTAGCATCACTGACCCTACCTCTCTCTCAGCTTCTAATTGGTCAAACTTCCATTTATCATTTGATTGGGGAATGAACTGTGAGTCAGAGGGATGTCATTTTATGGCTTGCAGATAGGACACTCCTCTGTCAGATTGCATACATTCTATATTTGATAATAAAAGACATATTTCACAGTTACACAGTTGCTTGAAATTACATATACATGGTGTGGCTGAATTTAGCCATGTCTCTGTCCAAATCTGCTGTTTCTAAGAGCTTGCATTCAGAAATGGCACATAATTGACTTTTTAACTGATTTTTCACTTTCTGACATTGACCCAACTTTACATACATGTGTGCAGGGAGTAGGGACATTAACTGATGAAGTTTCAGATTTTTAACATGCATACATTTAGAGTAATATCCACTTTTCCGCTAAAACCCCCCCTGAACATGCCACCGGGTCGAAAAACCTCTTAAAATGTGGGCAGAAAAATCACAAGAATTATGGTATCATTTATAAAATTTTCACATGTCCGCTCTATGAGTTATTCATCTTTTTAAAGTTATGTTCTGGCTCCAAAGGGGTGTGGTTTACCCTCAGCACAAGGTTGAATTTCTGGTTTTTCCAGTTCTGCCAAGCCAGCTTGCTCTCACAGGCAGTGCCCCTCCCCTTTCCTCAGGAGGAAGCCACTTTTTACGACCATTTACGACTCCTGCCAATAAAACCTTTGCCTGAGCAAGGACAGGGCTTTGTTCACTTTCCTGCAGAGCACAGGTAATTCAATTATCAGATAGATGGCATATCCTTAGTGTGAGCAGCAAAAGGGCAGCTAGGCCTGGGAACACAGCTGTGACTCAAGTTTCACTCCTGATGGGGGTAGTTGCCAGGCAGAATTCAATTCCTTAAGCCGGGTTTCAGATAAAATGTCACTTTTTGTTCCCCAGTTCCTGCATTCAAATAAAACTAAACATTTTTACATATGCAGCTAGAATGCTGATTCTAAGTGCAAAACTATGACATTTCAACAGTTACAAAGGCATGTGACACCAAACATAGGTCACTCATTTAATCTAAACATTTAGATTTGTAGTGTCCTTCAGTCCAAATTTACTTAAACTGCTGAAATCCACAGCGCAGCCAGTCTTGTTATAAACCTTCAAGTCACTTCAGAATATAACTTTACATTGGATCCACCTCTCAGTAAGTCTTTCTTTGGCCTGTTTTGGGTTCATTTATTCAGTTTTGCAAAAAGTAAAATCTGGTGTTGTTTTAAAATGCTGGCTTTTGGATAGTGGTGAGTACTGGTACTGCACCCATTTTTGGGATTTAAGAAAATGAATTCCCAACAATTCTAGGTTGCATTTGGCAATCAGCATTGCCATTCCCAATGGTTTCAGACTACTGTGTGGGTAGTCCAATGGTGGTTTTAGGCAGTGTCCTTCTGTGCCCATAACATCGGCAAAATGAGTGGCAGCCTATTCTTCATGCATTTCCCTGTGCATTTTCTGGGAAGCTCTGGCCATCATGAGGTTTTCCATGTCAGTACTGCACAGTTTTGAGGTATGGCTCGGATGCATGGGTAAATACATCCCACAAGCCCCCCTCTTGCGATGGCCATTCTATTTCACGAATGGGACTCGCAAGACCTGGGATGTTTCCTCATCTTCTTCCAATAGATGGCACAGTTCATCATCTTCTTCTCCATCCGGTACTGATCGATCGGTTCTCCTCGCCAGTCCTGATGGGAGTATTGGGCGGTCCACTGGGCCCATTGGATCTTCGTTCCCGGTCTCCGGATCGTCCTCCTTGGCCAGTCTCAAGGTCTTCTTTCTCCTAGGACAACAAAGGAAGAGCGGCAATACCTACTCATAGACGTTTTTCCACCACTGTTGAGATGGTGGGACAGCATATGCATTTCATCATGACGAAACATTACATTCTTATTTTGATAAAAAAACAGTATAACTAAGAGACAGTTTCATGCAAATCACAATATTTTAGAGACTAGATGTGGTATGTTTTATGATTGGAACAGAATTAGTCTGAGACAGTACCCGCTAGGATTCCAGAGGATTCCTCCAGTTGTTGCAGAGTGTGCCTGGGATGGCAACATTTCAACTGGTTTATGTGGACCCACTTGTCTTCCCCCGCTGCCAAAGGACCTTTGGGGATGTGGATTTTGTAGGCCACAGGGGAGATCTTGTCGATGATCTCAAAGGGTCCCTTCCATGTAGGCAAAAATTTGCGCTGCTTGGCCTGGTTCCTTTGGAAGTTGTATAGATAGACCCGGTCTCCCACCTGATATTCCTTCCTGGAAGTTTTCAGGTCATAGTGGGTCTTCATGCTATCAGCTGATCTTTCTAGATTCCGCTGAGCATAAGCAAAAGCATGTTGAAGGTGTTTCCTTAAATTCTCCACATACTCATGAGTAGTGGAGGCATTTATTAGTGTCTGCTCTTGGGTCCTGTAGAGCAAATGCTGAGGAAGCACCATCTTGCGCCCAGTCATCAACTCAAATGGTGACATTTTGGTTGCAGATGAAGGGGTAGATCTGATGGCCATTAGGACCAGAGGTAATCGGATATCCCAACTTGGCCCAGAATCTGCCACAAACTTCTTTAATATGCTCACAATTGTCCGATTATATCTTTCTACTGCCCCAGAAGAAGCTGGTCTATAAGCAATATGCAACTTTCTCTTGACCCCCAGTATCTCCCACATCTTTGTCATTACTTCACTGGTGAAGTGGCTACCTCTGTCTGACTCAATCCTTTGAGGTAGACCAAAACGGGAAAAGATGTGGTTAATCATCAAGGCAGCTGCAGTTTCTGCCTTGTAATTTGGGGCTGGGAGACATTCCACCCACCTGGTAAACAAGCATGTCACAGTCAACATGTACTTATTCCCCCTAGCCGAGCGAATCACAGGGCCTACAAAGTCGATTTGTAAATCTGACCATGGCAGTGTCATGCCCCTCTTTTGTAAAGGCGCCCGGTGCGTAAGGGATGATGGCTGAAATTGTGCACACACAAGACACCCCTTCAAGTATTGGTCGAGGTCCTGCCCCATGTGTGGCCAGTATGCAACCTCTCTTAAGATTTCCAATGTTGTGTGAAACCCCCTATGACCGGCGGTGGCCGCATCATGGGCGTGACTTAACATCAGGCTTCGGAATGAGGTAGGAACCACCCACTGATCGTGGCCAGCTTTGGATTTCCTTACCAACAAACCGTCTTGGATCCGGAACATTTTTGGACATTTCATCAACACTCTTAGGTCCTCTTTCCCAATGTAATCGGTATCCGTCAGGGGAAAGTTCTCAGGGTCCTCAAGGTGCTGGTTAAATTTACCAATAATTGGATCCCCCTTCTGAGCAGTAATCAAATCATCATCAGGGGTCTCCTTACTCCATTGTGCAATTGAAAGGTCTTTGTGAGCATTTGTCTGGGACCTAGTGATAGCAGTGACCTGGATTTCCCCCAACAGGGACTCAATCTCAATTAGATCCCCTTGGATGGCCCCGGTTTTGGCCAGCTGATCAGCTAAGTCATTTCCAGTTTTGTCTGGTCCCTCTACTTTGGAATGACCCCTGATCTTCTTCCAATAGATGGTCATCCCCTTCGAGGTGACCAGATCATCAATGTTTTGGATCAACTTCCCATGTTTCAAGGGTTTGTTGTTAGCACATAACATGCCTCTGGTTTTCCAATTAACCAGGTGCTCCACGAACCCGTTCCGTACATAATCCGAATCTGTGATTATGACCAGTTCGTGGAGTTGATGCTGGGCAGCAGTGAGGATGGCCTGATGCACAGCCATCAATTCTGCCACCTGACTACTTCGGGGACCAATTTTGTATCCAGCGGAGGGTTCTGGGGACTCATTCACCCATGCATTCCCTACGCCGGCCACCAGTTCTTTCTCCCCGTTGTTGTCAACATGGTAAGAGCATCCATCCACATAGACAGTGGGCATTCCCTCACACTTGTCCTCTTCAAAGACTTTGTGTGGGGAATTAAGGTATGCCTCCGTGTTGTCCTTGATTTTTAGACTTTCGTCCTCGAGACAGTTTTCTCTGGCACAATCATGCAAGTCAGCCAGACCTTGTGCGAGGGGACTCTTCTTGTTTTGGCCATATCTGACTTCCACAGGAAAGCCTTGCATTGACAGAATCCAGGAAGTAATTCGGGAATTACTCACATTTCCGGCCCGGATTCTGTCACTTTGGAGATATTGCAGAGGCTGGTGTGGAGTCTCCACTATGATGTGTTCCCCCTGGATAAACGGGCGGTAATTCTTCAATGCCCACACCGTTGCCAGGAGTGCCTTCTCACAATCGTTGAATTTTTCCTCCACAGAGGATAAAGTTTTGCTCGCATAGGAGATTACTTTATTGACCTTGTCATGCTTTTGGTATAATACTGCCGTCAAGCACGTATCAGAGAACCCCGTCTCCAGGAAGAACTCCTTGTTTCTGACAGGGTAAGCTAGGCAAGGCGCTTGTGAGAGGCTTCTTTTGAGTTGTTTTACCGCCTCGGCTTGTTCTGGACCCCATTCCCACTTGACTCCCCCCTTCAGGAGATGAATCAGGGGTCTGGTGATCTCTGCGTAGCCCTCAATGAACTTTCTGCTGTAATTAGTCAGTCCAAGGAGGCTCCTTAGTTCCCGCAGAGTTGTGGGGTCTTTCAGTTTCTGAAGTGCTTCCACTTTCTTTTCCTGGGGACAGAGGCCCTGAGGAGTAATCTCATGCCCCAAGAAATTAACACGGGTTCTACACCACTGTGCTTTCTGAAAGGAAAGTTTTGCTCCGGCGGCCCTCAACTGTGTCAGAACATAACGGATCTCCGCTATGTGTTCCTCCACAGATGAACTTTTGATGAGGACATCATCTACATAAGCCAGGTTACCCCTCGCACCCAGGTTGGGCATGGCCTTATGTAGGAAAATGTTGAATTCATTGCCGGAGTTGAGGTATCCGAAGGGAGTCCGGGTCCAGGTGTACTGCTGGCCCCCGAAGGTAAAAGCCAGTTTGTATTGGTCCTCCCTGCTGACAGGCACGGTCCAGTATCCATTGGTCAGGTCTATTGCAGTGAATACCTGTGACCCCTGGATCTGGGCCAGCCCTTGGTCAATGTAGGGCAGAGGCCATCGGGAAGTATGGACCCGTTTGTTGAGCTCCCTGAGGTCGGCGCAGAGTCTCCACTGGCCGTTTGGCTTCAATATCCCCAGCACCGGATTATTGAAGGTGCTGTGGACTGGACGGATTATTCCCCGGGACTCAAGGTTCTTAATTATTTCAGTAAGGGACTCCATGGATGCGAGAGGCAAACGATATTGCTTCACAAACACAGGAGTCATGCCAGGGTCCGTGGGGATCGTTGTTGTGTGGATGTCAGTGCGACCACAGTCATACGAGTCTACCGCAAAGAGATCTTGGAAATCCAAGAAAACTTGTTTCAACTTTTGCTTTTGTTCCAGAGTCACACAGGCATCAGCTAGGTTGACTCTCTCTTCCACCATCTGCCTGAAGCCTGGAAAGACTTCTGGTTTGGCTATTTCAGCGGCCTCCTCCAGCTGGGTGGAGAAGTCCCTGGTCAGAGTGCTGATTTGGACTGGAGGCTTCAGGTGGGAAAGGCAGCCCTCATGGACCTGGAAAATCACCTCATCCCTCCTGAAATCACAAGTCACATCTTCCTTACCATAGGGGCAGGAAGTGTACACCAGGAAGTTCCCCCCATGCCGGGTAAAAATCCTGTCTGGTGTTGTATTGTCATCACTGTCACTGTCAAAGCAGTCCTTGGGGATTGGTCCTAACAGTTCATTTACAAGATCAATGGAGAAATGTCGGTCATCAACCGCCATTCCAATAATGGTGCCTGCGGCTAGAGTAATACTCTTTAAGTCGCTGTTATCCACCTCTATTAGAATGGTGTCATGTTCTATGTTGACTAATGGAGTTGGGTTCACCCCCAACCCTTGCTGTTGGAGAGAAGCGTTTAGATGTATGTAAGCATCAGGGTTTTTCAACTCTTGTCCCCTTTTAACTTTCACTTCCAGGGAGAATTGTCGGGTCCTTTCTGGGATGGTGACTTCCTCTTTAACCTGAATTTCAACTGCATAAGGTAGCAATCGAGCTGACCTAAATGCTTTTTCTGGATCATCAAAGCCCATGGGATTATCCGCTAATCGGGACCAAGCTTTGAAGTTTATTAGGTCCAAACTAATGGCAAAGCGATTGAGAATGTCACTGCCTAAGTAAAAGGCGGCAGGGACGTCTCGCACGACCCAACAATTGTGGACTATGCTCTTGTTGCCAATGGAGATTTTGAGCATACACCTGCTTGGCAGGAGATGTTTTGAATTGGGTGCTTCCAGGTCCATTTCCCATTTGTCTATCAGTTTGAAGGTGGGAATGGCTGGATCTTTTGGAAGTTGGCGAAACATGGCTTCGCTGATGAAGCTCTTACCGTTGTTCACACACACTCGAGCGAGAACAGAGTCCTTCCCATCATTTAACTGAACAGGGATGAACAACTGCTCTCCAATTTGCTGAACATCAGCCAGGCTTTGAGCTGATTTCACATCTTTCTGGACTATAGGAGTGGGAGTTTCAGATTGTGGATTGGTATAGAATTTCAGAGTGTTTCCTTCCAGCGTGGAATACCACCTTAAACTGGAAGGAAGGTTGATTTTCAGAAATAGAGAGGACCCCCCATCACTAGTCTGTTGTCCTACTGCTATTACTGTCACGTCTGGAATTTGGCTATTCTGGAAGTGAAATTCTACTTGGTCAGATTTTTGTTCAACCATGTGGCAGGTGCCGTTTAAACTAACATGGTTGACACTCTGTTTTAATTTTATGGGTCGGCTAGTCTGGGTCCAGAGGACCTTGTTTACGCAATCAATTAGGGGTGACAACCTTCTCAGGAGGTCATTCCCTAGTAAACAAGGGGTGCCCTCTGGGGTCACAACTATAACCGGGTGTTTCAGCTTGTGTCGCCCAATTTTAATGTCCAAATCTGCAGTCCCCTCAACGGGAATTTCCTTCCCGTCAAAGTTCTGTAGTTGTCCCGGAAGAGAGGTGAGAGGAATTTGGTAATTCTCTCCCCTTCCTGCATTCAGTTCGTCAAAGGCCCTTCTGGACAGAAGGGTAGCTTGAGATCCAGTGTCCACCAGTGCCGAGATTGTACCCTGCCCCTGTACTTGTACCGGGGCATAATATCTTCCCTCCTTCTCCTCAAGGGGGCACAGATAATGTACATTTTTGGACAACTGGTGGGCTAATTTTCTGGTTTTGGACATCGCGAGAGAAGAATTTTGGGCAGAATTCTGTGGAGAGCCTTGGGAATCTGAAAGAAAAAGTTGGCAACTGGAGATCAGAGCCATTGTGGGTTCCCCTGGCTCCGGTTCCGGGCCGCCCCCCCCTTTTTGGAGGCAGTCACCAGGATGGGTTTGAACCAGGGGATTTTCTTGCTGTTGGTTCTGGGATGAGATGGTGGGCGGCGGTAGCTCAGTCTCCACATCTCCCCAGTCTGGATTTGCATCCCTAGGGACCCATTTTTCTTTGGGAGGAGTTCCCCCCTCTCTGAAGGAGAAGATCCTTTTCCCAGGATCCTCTGAGGATCCCTCTCCCTCAAATTGGAAGACCTGTACCTCCTCCTCAAACTGAGTCTGTTTGGGTCTTTTGTTTCTCCTACCCCCCCTCTGCTCCTTAGGAAGCAGACTTTCAGGGGCAAGAGATTTTGTTTCCGGTTCCTGGGTTTCCAGGGGCTGTTTACAAGTGAGGAAGGAAGCTTCCTCCAAGGCTTTACACCCCCCTTCCCTTTGTGCCTCCTCCCTGGGAACCGGTGAGTTATCGGGGTGCTGCCCCCGTCATTGTTCTGGAGCACCAGGTCCAGAGTTGGGTGCGTTCTGCGCCGGCACGCCCATCTGAGGGTTCTGCTGAGCCCTCAGTATGTGACCCAGATCCCGCGCCATGTTTTGAACCTGGCGCTCTAACTGGGAAACCCGCTCAGGCTGATACGGGGCCCTGTTTTCTCCCCTGAGCTGATCCCGGGAAGGGTAGCTGTCCCTTCTTTGGTAGTACCCCTGGTTGGGAAGATTTGGGTACCCCTCCACCCTTGGCCTCCCCTCTCCCGGATTCAGTGGTCTGGGCTCGGGGAATTGGGGAAAGAAGGATGGATGATTTTGGGGTTGGAAGTCGGGTGGATATCTGGGGAAAAAGTTCTGCCCAGGGTTTGGTAAATTTCTGCCCTCCTGTGGGAATTTGGAGGGAAGTTCCCTGGGTTAGGTGCTTGGCTGGATCCCCCCCCCCTGGGCTGGAGGAGTCCACACATAACCCAGGATGGGTCGATTTCCCTTGTAGCGAGGACTTACATAGTCAGGAGAGCGAGGGACCCCATTTGTGGGGCTGCCTCCCTGGCTCCCTGTCTGTGACTGGCCCGAGGACCTTCTGGGCCTAGCATTATTAGGTGCAGGTAGGTTTTTAGGCCCCCCCATCTCCAAATCCAAAACGGGGGTGACCATTACCTCTGCCACCTTGGCAGCAGCAGGGGTGCTGTTGGCTTTGGGGTTTTTCTGGGCATTGCTTTTATTTTCTATGGGCTTCTGCACCTCATAGATCCGGGTAGCCTGTTCAATGACCCAGTCTAAAGATCTTTTCTCATGAAAATCCCTCACGAGCTGGGTCATGATATATTTGGGCAAGGCATGGAAAAACGTATTAATAAATTCCCTGCTATCCGTGCGCACCCTTCTTGTGGTCTGTGCAAAAGCACGCTTCAACTCCTGCACAAATTCTTGTGGGGCCTGATCCTCCCCACATTGCAAATTGTAGGCTGCCTTGCGAGCCTCTTGAGGATTTCTGTGAACAGAAAAATGTTTCAAGATGGCCGCCTTATAGGTGGACCATCTTAAATGATTTTGGTCCTCCAGCCCCGCAAAGAAACTGGAGTATTCCGGGGAGAAGGTCCACTTTACATATTGAATACAGCTTTGGCTGTCCTTCAAATGGAAAGTCTCCATCATTTGTTCAAACAACTCTAAGTGCTCCCAAACAGAATACTTAGCGTTCTTATGGTAAGGCGTGATGACGCTCCTGATCGCCTTAATCTGCTTTAAGGGGTCCTTAAGCAAGGCCCTTTTTGCCTTATTGGCCCTTTTGGTTCGGGTAACCCTTGTCCATTCTTCCTCGGACTCAGAGGCACTGCTCCCAGAGGTTCCCGTCTGTTCTTCCAGGTTTTCCCGGATTCTGCGAGCCTGGGAATGGCTGGCAGAATGTGGGGACCTGGTCTCCTGTGTCCTGCGCAGTTCAGAGGAGTCTTCCGATTCCTCCTTGCTGCCAGGATTTGATGGGTACCCCCTCCACTGACCTAACTGGGCAGAGGTTTTCAGGATGCCCTTAATGGGCCTACTCTCCTGGGGTTCCCCATTGAACTGTACTGTACTTGGGTGCCCATACCCGGATGCCCACCCCTCCATTCCTGAGTGGTACTGGCCTATGAGCCCCATACTCTTAGCTGGATAGTAATCTGCCATCCCTGCGGCCCTGTGCTCATGTGCGCCAGGGGACATGGGGGTGGTAGAGTCCAGGGACTGGGGGAGATGAAGGCCCCTGGGGTTAGGGCTCCCGCGGTTATGGTCAGGAGTCTCTCTTTCCCAGCGGACCTCATCTCTATCCGCCCCTGCTCCCTGTTGCAATGCAAGAGCCTGCATTTGTGCTTTCAGTTCCTCTGTTAAGGCCTTACTCGACTCTATCAGTTTCTCCTGCATCGCTACCTGTTGCTGGAGCCTCTCATTGTGCTGGCAGAGGGCCTCATTTTCCCTCTGTGCTTCCTGGTTGGTCCTGGAGAACTGGGCCAGTCTTTGCTGCAGGAGGTTTACCTCCTGAGTCCCATCCCTACTGGCCTGCTCCTTTCTTGCCAGAGCATCTTCCACCCTTCTGGTGTGCTCTACCAAGTTCTGGTTTTCTTTTTGGAGGTCACCCAGCCCCTGGAGGGCCAGGTGATTTTCTTCCATTTTTCTTTTTAAATGGCAGACTTCCTGGCCTAAGGTATCCCTTTCCTGACTAAGAGCCTGCATCTGTGCCGCCAGGTCGTCCCTTTGCCTTTGGAAGGCACCAGCATTCTGGCGCTCCTGATCAAACTCTGCCTGGGTATCCAGGTCTTTCAGAATTAGTTTGTTGCTCTCTGCCTTCACTCTATCTAGGTGGCCTTGCAGGGTGACTACCTGCTCAGCACATACCCTGTTGAAGTCCAGTTGTTGCTCCAGCTTTTTCTGGTTTTGCAGTAGGGAGTCCAAACCTTCTTGGTATTCCTTCTGCAAGGCCAGAAATCTGGTATCCTGTTCTACCTTTTCCTGTTGCAGCACATCCATATCCTTCTTTATTTTAATGATGTGCTGCCTACTATCATCTTCTGACTCCTGGCTCCTCTGCAGCCTCTGCTCAGAAGAGACCAGGTCAGATTGGACCTTCTCTAACGCCATCTGTTGCCTATTTGCCAGATTTTGGCTTTCAGCACATCTATCCTGCATGTCTCCCATATATAGGTACAGGTATGCCGCTATCCTAACAATCTTGTCGTGTTCATCTTTGGCCTTAGGAGCCATATATAGTTCACTCAGGGCCACATGTAATGGACCCTGATCTCTATATATATCTGACCCTGTTTCAGTGACCTGTTGTGTGATGGCCTGCAACCACACATCCTGGCCCTGTTCGGTCCATTCACCTCTCACAAATAGCTTATGCAAGAGGCGCTCTCTGGCTATTTTCATGTCTACTAAGGTCGTCATTCTAGAGATTGGTCTCTGTCCTGACTTACAGAAGTTTGTATTTTATTTTTGCAGAACAGAACTTTTCTTGGAGTGTCCCTTTTGAGGAATGCTTCACAGCGTAATGCAGCGTGGTGATCCGACCGGATGTATGTATCCCGTCAGTTAGCACACTGTATTAAGCTGCACAAGTGGTAAATCTAACCCAACGTCTCGGCTCGAGCCCCCAATTTGTAAGAGGATTCAATTCAACACTACAGCTAAGTCAACGCCTAGTCTATAATACTGAATGAAAACCCTTATTGATATATCTTTATGTCCAGTTCATGCGTTCTGGATGACTACCCCTATATAACACCCCTCTCTTGGAATCCCCCTGACCCCACTGAGCCAAGAAGTAGTTCTGTTTTGCAAGTTTAAAAGGTTTATTTGATCATTTAAAATATATATATATCACACTTTATAATAAATTAATAATTGAATAGCACACTTAATCTGATATGATAAAGATCAACAACGGAGAATCTGGCACTAGCACACTTCTTATAATCACTAATGAGTTGACATGAAATGGATAAGGTAGCACACTGGTAAATAGGAACAAAAGTATAATGTGGTAGAGGATGCTTTATGTAAACTCAGGTGGATGCAATATTCAATGAATGCAGTACAGAAAATACTCAATATGATTTCAACCAAACAATGTAATCACTTTTCTCTGGCAATCCCCTCCCCCCCTTGATGCAAGGCAAGGAAATGGAAGGAAAACACACAGTTCTCAGAAATGCAATCAATGTAAATCAGTTCACCCCAGCAAGCTTAGACTACATAAGTTTGAAAACACAGGCCCAAATTGCTTTGATATGTGCTGGCAATGAATTGAAAAGTATGCTAAAATACTTTTAATTCCCTTTCAGAGGTTCAGTGTGATTGGTATCTAGTTAATATTAGTCCAGGCTCACACTAGCAATGATGCAGGGATAGTTAGCAGGTTAAACGAATTTCTGGCAAATGGAAGGCAAGCAGCAGCAGTTTTTACATGTGAAGAAATTTGCAAATCGCGGTAAAATTCGTGGATGCGCCGAGCGCTATTACAGAGGAACCACAAGGATTATCTCTATCGTTTTGGGGTCCTGGGAAAGCCTAGGATCTCAGCTTCAAAATGAAAGTTACTGCAAGTCTCTAGCACAAACGCTTGCGGAGATATGAGCGATTTAATAGAGGTCGTTTTTCAGATTTGAAATTTTAAAATTCAAAAAGACAAGTGCAGCTTGCAACTATGAAAGAACAAGTGACAGCTTTACAAATGACAGGTGACAGTTAGGAGACAGTTCTACTTAGATTAAAATAGGATTGAATTATATTATTTTAACTAAGAGATTGGTTCTGCACAGTTTTGCTATGTACTCACACTATATTCTTGAGTGAAATGGGCCTCATCACGGATCTGGTCAGGGTTTTAGACTCGCCTCTGGTCTCTGCACTTCACAGTGATCAGGGTCAGCTCTCTCTGGTTCTGCTAACAGGTCAGCTCTACTCTGCTTCTGGTCTGGCCTGATGGATTTGAAGTCTCTATG